>NW_022991187.1:2305507-2689244 GCF_902827175.1 Gymnodraco acuticeps
AAGCCACCCACTCAACCAGGTAAGCTACCAGGGCATATTCTTTGAATTCTCCGAAGAGAAATTAGTCATTTCAGTTGTTACAGGAAGGTAAGAGAGCAGATCTGCACAGATGGAGATGTGAGCTGAGATCTAGTATCTTGCTCAAGGTCACTTCAGATGTACTTGCATGACACAATGAAACACTACACCTTGCTGATAATGTACTGAAGATGAACTCTGGTCAAAGAAACTCAATTCAGGAGTCAGATAAGACTCACAAAATACGACTCCCTGATGTTATCTGCAGCATGTAGAACATCTGGTTTCAGATATATCCTTCAAAAGATATTTTTGATAGCATTTGAGACAGAAATGTAGGATCAGGTTATTAAATATTTATTATTTTGACTCTTGACAGATTTCTTCTCCCACTAGCTAAGCTGTGTTTTTATGGGATTTAAAAACGATCAAAGATTTGCAATGTGTACTGGCAGCTTCACAAAGCTGCTGGGGAAATGGGCGAAAGTCCATTAAGTGGACAGTAAATAGTGGCGGTTTTGGCTTGAATTCTACATTTTGATGATGCAACATTTTAATTGACTTTTTTGAGCTTCAAACCAAAAATGTGATATAAATGTAGTGACACATAACATATTTTCACATAAAGTTAATTTGTTTTTGGTATTTAAGATTTGTGAGTATCTGTAAACACTTTGCAAGCAGCAGTCACAATGTAATACAATGACATGAAGAATTCTGGTATTTCACACCAACCACATTTCTGGATTTGTATTCCCTCATGCGGAGCAGCGAATAACAGTAAGTCATTGAAACAGGTAAATGGAAACATTTGCCGCAATTAACTTGTTCTTATGTAATGTTCTGGTCCAAATGTTCCAAGAGGCAGAGCTGCAGCGTGTTTTCATTCCAGCCTCCAGATGTATATCCCTGCTACGCAACTAGGATACACGCTCAGGAATGCAGATCCCTTGAGTTCTTTGCGTTATGTTCAAGTCATGCAGACATCTGTTTAAGGGGAAACAGCATCCATTCAGATACTACTGAGGAAGACATGAATTTAACACTCTTAGGAAAATAAACTGGAACGATACACCCTCCGCTGTGGGGATGTCAACATTTGTCTGAATCTAACTTTTTTTCAATATTGAATTCCACAGGGCCATAACAAAATGACAGCAGTGTCTGCTAATTCTGAGTAGTGGATACTACTTACAATAGTAAATGGGTTTTACTGTTTAGTGTGCCAACAGAAACCACATTTGACATGGGTTGCTCCCCTTCTGGTGTTTCAATAGACTTGTCTTTAACAATACATATTATAACTTGGGGTTTCTTTCAGTCTTTATTTCGAACAGATTAAAAAATAACAAATAACAAATGTGAAAAACAGAATACCGTATTGTTATAATACAGTATTTATCCACATTCATGGTAATATTTGTATATTCAACAAAAAAACTAATAATGTCTTCATATTAATAATAAATCATATGTGTCCGAAAGGGAGTAGGAGGAAGCAAATGCTTATTAATTCCCACCCCTTACTTGATCAATGATTGTCCTTTAAATCATTATGCAAGTTATTCCTACATACATTTACATTTATACATACATATACAATCAGTTCTCATCTTCAATCACCTTTCTTCATTCTCATAGTTTTCCCAAAAAGTGTTTCTGTACATCCTTTTAAACTGAATTATGCTTGTGCTTTGTTTGAAGTCCTGCTCCAAACCATTCCATAAAATCACCCCATAGATTGTTAAACTCATACTTCTCAGAGTTGTTCTGACCTTGAGTTGTTTAAAATGTAGATTTCCTCTCAAAGTATACCCACCCTCTCTGTCTACGAACAATGTTTTTAATTTCCTAGGAAGTAGATTATGTCTTGCTCTGTACATGATTTGTGCCGTTTTAAATTTAACCAGATCAATGAACTTCAATATGTGTGACTTCAAAAAGAATACATTAGTTTGTTCAAGATATCCAACATTATTGATAACTCTTATAGCCCTTTTTTGTAATGTGCATAACAGCTGTAGGGTGGTTTTGTACGTGTTTCCCCAAATCTCCACACAGTAAATCAGATATGGCAATATGAGTGTGTTATATAGAGTATACAATGAGTCATAGTCCAGAATGCATCTGGCTTTTCCCAATATTGCGATAGTTTTAGCCAGTTTTGCTTTTACATGAGTGATATGAGGTTTCCAGCTGATGTTGTGATCTAAAACCACACCAAGGAACCTCATTTCATATACTCTTTCTATGTGTTATCTAGTATTAATTGTATCTGTGGATTTGTTTTATGTTTTCCAAATAACATAATCTTTGTTTTGCTTATATTTAATGATAATTTGTTTGTGTCAAACCAATGTTTTACTTTAATCATTTCTGCTGTTATCACTTCCATTAGCTCTTTCAAATTGTCACCGGAACAAAAAATATTAGTGTCATCTGCAAATAAAATACATTTCAATATATTTGATACTCTGCAAATGTCGTTGATGTATATTGCTTTGGACCCAACACGGACCCCTGAGGTACTCCACAAGTTATGTTCATGTATTCTGATTTATGTTCACCAATTTCAACAAATTGTTGTCTGTTGCTTAAATAATCTCTCACCCAGTTTAATCCCACCCCTCTGATGCCATACCTTTCCAGTTTTATCAGTAAAATATTGTGATCTATGGCGTCAAATGCTTTTTGTAAGTCTATAAATATTCCCACTGCTTGTTTTTTATTGTCCATGCAGTTTGCTATTTCCTCACTTAATTCCATTAGTGCCATAGATGTTGATCTATCTTTCCTGAATCCATATTGACTGTCGTCCAAAAGCTGATGTGTTTCCATGAAACTGTCAAGTCTTTTTGTAAAAAGCTTTTCAAGGATCTTGGAAAACTGAGAGAGCAATGAAACAGATCTGTAATTTGTGTAATGGTGTTTATCCCCAGTTTTATATAATGGTATAACTTTTGCTATTTTCATTTTATTTGGGAATTTACTAGATTGAAAAGACAAGTTAAAGAGATGAGTCAATGGGTCTGCAATTTCTTCAATAATGTTCTTCAATCATATCAATATTATTCCAATCGGTCGAGGATTTGCTTTTACATTTTCGCACAGTATCGATGATTTCTTTTTCTTCGACTGGTGCGAGGAAGAAAGAGCTATTGTTTTCATTCCAAAGGTCTGTATCTTCCCCTTTAGTTGTTTCTACGGTTTTAATTTTTTCAGCCAGATCTGGCCCCACATTTATAAAGAATTCATTAAAACCATTAACCACATCTTCTGTATTATTAATAACATTATTTTTGTCTACAAAAAACTCAGGGTAACCAGAGCTTTTTGCTCCATTTCTAATGACACTATTTAATACTTTCCATAAACCTTTCATATTATTCTTATTTTTCTCTAATATTTTATTATAGTATTATTTTTTACATATCCTCGGAATATGGGTTAATATATTCTTATATCTTTTATATTTATTTTCTGCTTCTGAAGTTCTATATTTTATGAATTGTCTATATAGTGTATTTTTCTTTTTGCAGGCATTGTTTAGGCCATTAGTGATCCATGCACTGTGAGTTTGATTGTGTCTCTCTCTGCATTGTTTCACAGGACAGTTTTTGTCATAAAGTGCTTTAAAGATGTTTAGAAATTCATCATAGGCCTTGTCAATATCGTCTCTCTCATATACTACCCTCCAATTCTGCTTTAGTAAATCATTCTTAAATGCAATTATGTTATCTTCAGTTCTCAATCTTTTGTATTTGAAATGGCTGGCGACTTTCGGTTTCTTAGAACTGCAGTGATAGACAATAAAAACAGGTAAATGATCACTTATGTCACTTTATAATAGTCCGCCTACTGTATTGTTTTCCATAATGTTTGTAAATATGTTGTCTATTAATGTAGCAGAATGAGAAGTGATTCTATAAAGCATATAGACAGGCTTATATGATTTATGGAAGCAGTTTTAAAAAGCTTTCTTTCCCTGCCTCCTGTGGGCATTACACATACATCTTTTCTTGAAAATTGAAAAAGACAATGCAGTTTTTTTTTACAATTGATGGGTTCCTCATTTTCTCACTTCCTGTTCAAAATATTTCCTCAGAAAGTAAGTGCTATTCTCATGTGAACACCACACATCATCACACGTCAAAACACACTAAGCTGTAAATATAGGTGCAAACACATCACTAGCGACTGCTTTTTACATGTGGGTAACTGTAATTATAATGCAACAAGGTGTCTTGTATCCTTTCCACTTCTCAAATATGACAAATCGTAGTGTTTCCTCTCCTTCCAGCTAAAAAAAGAAGATTATTTGAAGGTGTTGCTCAACAGTAATAGCTCAGAAACACCTGACTGTCCCTCTTGTGGACGCAGGTAGACTAGCACTGTCCTTCAAATGACATTTTGCATTCTCTTCTACACAACTCATTAAACTTGTTAAAAAGCTTCAGTGCAGACATTAGCTATGTGATTCATTTGCTTGTGCTTGATACAATATCCACTTTAATTTCAAATGTCTCATAGTGAGGAATCTTGTAATCTTATAATTATGGAGGAAGTTGCTGTCAGGCAAACAGCAATAAGCTTAGGGCACAATTCAACTTGGATGCAAAGTAATCTCTAATCAGAGCATCAGTTCATCCACCTCAATGTAAATGAATGCAAAACTCTACGTGCAGCAGGGCGTTTTTACTGAATGTTCACTCTCTGTAAGAGATTTGTCCTTTCAGTGAACTCTGCCCTCTATCTTCTTGCCAGTGTTGTCTGTTATATTTCCAAAAGAAACACGGTGAATCACCGTATTCTACCTGACAAAGGAATTCATTATCCTTCCCCCCAGAGGACGCAGAAGTGGACTTCTCAAATGTGTTTGTGGTATGGCTACGCTCCAAAAAGGAAGAGTCTGCAGTGATGTGTTAACAAGGACGAGACCAACTTCCAAACTCATGAATAAACTCTGGATTCCCATCTTCAGTTTCAGCGGACACGCACCGAACTACACACCCAACTTGAGAGAAAAAGCATAGGGAAGCAAAGTAAATGCAAGAGCAGCAACATATTCATGGCAAGCATGAATATCAGCCCAACGTCTGACTCTGATCTTACATTGTGTGTGTGTTTTCTTTCTTCTGTTAGTTTTGTAGTAGTGCTGACATTACCAATCAGCAAGAAAGCTGCTGTTTAATATTCTGGAAAAGAAACAGTCATTACTCTGGAAACTCCTTTTCTGTAACAGTGAGAAAAGCTTAAGGTAAGAATTGACAGTTCGTATGTCTAACTTGCCCTTCGGACACCGGGGATGTTGATAATGATTGAATGTGATAATAGCTCATTCGTTAAGCAGTTACATTCATATTATCTTTCCATTACAAAGTCTATTGGCTCAGCTGGCAGGGGCCCATATTTTGATTCCCCAGCAGAGATAAGGTGCCAACAGCTTGACATCATGCCTAACTGACACAAAGATTGCCAGAGACGACCAGAGGAGCACAAAGAGGCCCTTTCTGCTTTGTTAAACACCTCGGGAACAGAGAAGTGATTTGACATAACATGCAAAGGAAATACCATTCATCTTTTACTACTGGGAGAACTAATGGGGTGATTAATGCTTGGCACACATACAGGTGATGAACTGTTATCTGACGGCAAGAGAAGAACTTACTGTAACTGGAAAGTTTCTTTTGTTCTATTTCTTTCACTCTACGTTTCTATCATCGGGATCATTTGGCTTCCTAGTGTGTGAATCTATCTGTAACAGTTGAGCGTTGCACTGTGTGAAGAGGCGTGAGGCCTCCATGATTAATGATAGCTTAGAGTCCCACACATCATCCTCTGTATGCCGGCACGTGCAGCTGCAAGTTTGCGGACTCCGAGCCAACATTACACAGGCTTAGGAAGAGGAGAATGGAGAATTAGGTCAACGGCGAAACATTACCCACACTTTATGTCACCAACACAGGTATTTCCTTGTCTTGTCTTATCTCCATGTTAAGTAGATTCCCCTAAGTTAAAGCAACAATGGCTTCACGGTTCGGGAAAAGAATGATAACAAAAATAAGAGGTGTCATTTGATTATCCTGCGGTGATATTTGAAGGCGTTTAAGTCTGGTAAAAAATAAATAAATAAAAACCACATTTTACAGCACAAGTGTCACCTGGTCTGTACAGTAAAAGCCAAGGAAAATAAGTGGGTTTTTAAGCGAGATTTAAAAACAGGCAGAGTTGGAGCAAGTCTAACCTGGAGGGGTAATTTGTTCCATAACTTTGGAGCTGCAACAGCAAAGGCTCTGTCTCCCCGCTGCTTTAGCCTCGATTTTGGGACTACCAGAAGGAGTCTGTCAGCAGACCTCAGTGACCGTGTGGGTGTGTATGGTTTTAAAAGATCTGCCAGGTACGGTGGGGCTAAACCGTTCAGGGCCTTGTATGCGAACAGCAACATTTTAAACTGTATTCTAAAATGGACTGGTAGCCAGTGTAAAGAGGCGAGTACAGGCGTAATATGTTCACGCCTGCCTGTCCTTGTAAGGAGGCGTGCAGCAGCATTCTGGACCAGCTGTAGGCGTGACAGGGAAGCCTTGGTCACTCCAATATAAAGAGCATTGCAGTAATCCAGTTTAGTGGATATAAAACAATGTATTATCTTCTCAAAGTCATTAAAAGAAAGGAAAGGCTTGACCTTTGCTAAAAGTCTTAGCTGAAAGAAGCTGGATTTGACCACAGAGTTAATCTGTTTGTCTAGTTTAAAATCACGATCAATCCGTACTCCCAGGTTTGTGACAATGGGTTTCACATATGGGACAAGAGAATCCAGCCCAGGCGGGGCGTTGGGGCCACCACTGGGTCCAAATATTATGACCTCTGTCTTTTTTTCATTGAATTTTAAAAAGTTCAAGGCCATCCAGGCTCTGATGTCCTGCAGACAGTCAGACAGGCGTTGCTGAGGGTTTGGGTCATTTATTTTCAGGGGCATGTAGATTTGCGAGTCATCTGCATAAAAATGAAATGAGACACCATATTTCTTAATGATAGCGCCCAGGGGGCCTAATCTAAACCGATGTACTGTTGCCTCTGTAATCCGGACATTTAGACTTGAAAACAGGATAGTTACCAAATGTTTAGCTCTGCATAATTCATGATATATCAGTTGTGTGAAATGTATTTACTTCATTACTGTAATTGAATTGTTGCATAAGATTAAGATGGACTTTTATTAATCCCTCGTGGGGAAATTGTTTCTCTGCATTTGACCCATCCTGTGTTAGGAGCAGTGTGCTGCCATTTTGAATGGCGCCCGGGGAGCAGTGTGGGGAACGGTGCCTTGCTCAGGGACACCTCGGTAGCACTTGGTCTTGCCGGGACTTGAACCTTCCAGTTGCCAAGCCGAGTCTGTATCGACTTCGCCACCACCGCCACCATACTATAACTGTTCCAAAATCCTGCACAATGTACTGTGGTAAACTTACTTGTATGCAACACAGACACTGACCAACCACTATGTCTTTGTTGTTTTTCTGAAGGACTGAGAAAAAAAGAGGTGCAGGTGGAAGGCTAAGGATTTTCAATGAGGCACAGGAAGCAGCAGTTACAAACTTGGTTTTGGCAAACAATGCCATCACACTTAGAGAGATCCGAAGCCACATCATAAGGAACAACACCATTTTCAACAACATCAGGCAAGTCAGCCTGTCCACATTGGCCCGTGTTCTCCAGCGTAACCAGGTTCAGATGAAGCAGCTGTACAGGGTGCCCTTTGAGAGAAATGCTGAAAGGGTGAAAGACCTGAGACATCAATATGCGGATGTAAGTACAACATTGACTAAAGTACTGTAATAGACCATTGATTCAGTAATCCATACATAGCACAGCCATTTTTTTTGTATTTGTCTTAAACCACTTTGATTGATTTTACGGTAATTTTTGTTTTCAGAGAGTACTGGAAATGGATGCTGATGTCATCAGACATGAATTTATTTGTATTGACGAGGCTGGCTTCAACCTCACAAAGACCAGGAGAAGGGGTAGGAACATTATTGGTCACAGAGCCATCATAGATGTCCCTCGCTAACGTGGTGGCAGGGGCGGACTGGGGGGAAAAAGTGGCCCGGGGATTAATTGACAGACAGGCCCACTTAATGCGCGGCATGTATCGGCCGGCCGGCGCCGAAAGTATGTTACTTAACAAAAAACCCTATGCATTTTATGTTATTTTGGACCATTATTCATATAGTAATCACATTACCTGAGCCCTTGAGTTGCCTAGAGCAAAATAGTTACAGCATATATTTAGTGATTTTAATGTTAACAGATCATTGATGCAATAACATTTGGACCCAATTTGCCTGACTTGACACATGGAATAAAACATGGGCGTAGGAAGCATCCTCAATGTGGGTGAGACAATTTAACAGGGGGTGTGGGCAGGTGGTGGACCTCACCTCCTCTAGGGGGGTCCGGGGGCAAGCTCCCCCGGGAAGATTATTTTTTAAATGTTGAAGTTAAATGCATCAATCTGGTGCACTTTGAGAGCAAAATTAGGGACTAAATCTATGGCAGTCAGTAGGGGCTTGGACTGTGAGCCGTAGGGTCGCCGGTTCAAGTCCCCGACCAGACCTATTTGGAGTGTGGACTTCTACTTGGAGAGGTCCCAGTTCACCTCCTGCCGTGGTGCCCTTGAGCAAGGCACCAGACATCCCCCTTCCCCCCTCACTCCCATTGCTCCGCGGGCGCTGTACAATAGCTGCCCACTGCTCCTAGTACTAGACTCCTGGTACTAGGATGGGTTAAAAGCAGAGAACACATTTCACTGTGTGTGCTGTGTGCTCTGCATGTGTGACCATTAAAGAGGGTTTCATCCCTCCCAATTCTTCTTCTTCTTCAACACCCATATAAAACAGAACTGTAAACAGATTAACTTTTTCTTTCAACATTTATTTGAACAGCAAGTGGAGGCAAAGTGACTGCACCCAAAACAATAAACCTGCTAGCTAACTAGCCTAAACTCAGTAACAGAATGTGGGCAACACGTTCTTCTCCACAGCCGCGCGATCTCTGAGTCAGACGTCACTTCCCCCTTTTCTATCCTACGGGTACAGCCGTACAGCCACTCCCCCTGAACCCTGTTGTAACAACATAATAAACTTTTTGGGGATGCAGCTTGGGATGTGAGGACATGGCTTAGAAAGGGTGTGTCGCCTTCTGTCCTGCCAGTGTTGGCAGGACATTAATTAAAATGTCGAACTCGGACTTCATTTTAAGGACATTTCGGCCAGGGGTGTAGAGCTATATTTGTTTAAGCACCGGATTGGCAAAACAGGAGAGTGTGTGCACCAGTCTGCCTTGATCTATGTATTCATGTCTGTGACTCTCACAGTATCTGCTGCCCACATCTGTTTTATAGAAGGAAAACCTCCTTCACTTCATGAAATCTCTGCAGCACCAGGAGGCAGCGAGAGGGTTAACTCAGCCTCTGAGAAGAGGAGCGCGCTGTGATGATTCGGCTGTACCTTTAGTAATGAATATTAAATGTTGTGAGGAAATCTTTCCACCAATAATTCCAATAAGTAATCCAAAATGTATTCACTTCAGGTTTACGAAAGTAACTGTAATCAGATTACTCGTTTTTCAAATGTAACGCGAGCTGAATACAGTTACTTGATTTTTGTATTCTGATTACGTAACACCGTTACATGTATTCCGTTACAACCCAACCCTGGCCACACCCCACTGGGCTGGGCTGGGCCGGAACACTTACAAATGTGGGCCGGTAGGATTTAGGCAAATCTCTGGCCCACACACAGCACCGGCCCACCGGGGAAACTCCCGGTATTCCCAATGGCCAGTCCGCCCCTGCGTGGTGGCAATCACATGTGCTGCAATCACACAAAATGGTGTCCTCCACCGCCATGCCCACCTTGGTCCATATAACACAGCCCACATTCTAACATTTCTGGACAGACTGCACCACATTTTTTCTCCCAGGCAGACCATGTTCATCATGCAGAGCAGCCTAGATATGTTGTGGTATGGGACAATGTCAGCTTCCATCGTGCTGGCTTAGTCCAAAACTGGTTTGTTGAGCACCAACAATTCCGCCTACACTATCTTCCACCCTGCTCTCCATTTCTCAATCCAATTGAAGAGTTCTTCTCGGCAATGGCGGTGGAAGGTGTATGACCGTCGGCCCTATGAGCGCATGCCTCTTCTGCAGGCAATGGAGGAGGCATGTGATGACGTGAATGTGAATGTGATGACGTGAAGTATCCAGGGCTGGATACTTCACTCAAGACGCTTCTTCCCGCGCTGTTTAGCCAGGGAGAACATCGCCTGTGATGTGGATGAGGTGCTGTGGCCAGACCCTACTAGGCGGCGAGATGCAGCCTAAGCCTTTTTTCCTTTCCTTTGTTTTTTGCTAAAAATATTTTCTGTATATTTTTTTACTCTAAGTTTTCTTTCTATCTACTGTATTTGACAGAAGCATCATTTTTGTTTTGCGTTACAGAAACAACTGTAACTATGTGCTGAGATGCATTTTACACAATGTTATTTTTGAATAAAATATGATTCTTTTCAACAACTCATTTGTGTTTCTTCCTTTACTGTATTTCTGTAAACTCAAGCAATCTTTCTCTGCAGAACCCTCTATGGACAGAGCATAGCCCATAACAGATGAAAGTGCTTTAGATGATGCTCAGCAGTGTGTAGTTGGGTGGTCAAACCATCTAGTATTATGAATGAAGTGTATTTGGTCCAAAAGTAAGTGTTTATGTAGTTTTGAGGGCAGTTCTTCATTTAGCAGGAAAAATGAGGAGTTTTGCACTTTGGGTGTGTGGTTTTGTGAATTGTGTTTAGTGTTCTGAGAAACTGAGCAATTAAAAAAATAAAAAATGGTGTGTTAGCAATCGAGAAAAACTGTAATAAGCTTAATGGAGTAAATATGTTTTACAACAGACACCAATATGCACATTAATGAAATTAGCCCTGCGCAAATTTAGGAAATTGATTTAGAGACACAAGGTCATTTGTATAAAAGAAGCTACAAGTTTAGAGCATGTAATACAATGTGTGTGTGTGTGTGTGTGTGTGTGTGTGTGTGTGTGGTGTGTGTGTGTGTGTGTGTGTGTGTGTGTGTGTGTGTGTGTGTGTGTGTGTGTGTGTGTGTTGTGTGTGTGTGTGTGTGTGTGTGTGTGTGTGTGTGTGTGTGTGTGTGTGTGTGTGTGTGTGTGTGTGTGTGTGTGTGTGTGTGTGTGTGTGTATGATTGTGAACTTGAAATGAAAAAAGTGAGCAGTGTATGATGCTAAACACCTTTTTTTTTAAATGTATTTAGACTAACTTTTTATAACAATTGACACATTTTGTTCTTCCTTTGAGATATTGTTCTGTCTGCAGTGAATATACAGACCTTCATGCTTTCTGTGTGTCTCTAAATAACAAATTAGTAGTAGGCCTACTAGCTACACGTAGATGGAAAGTACATTTCTAATATAGACAGAGAATGGTTATCCCCTGCAAAGCTCACCTTTTTGTACTTTGTAACTGTATTTGATATTGTTATACCAATAAGTTAAAATAAATAAAATATGAATCTGGGATGAGGGGAGAAATACATTCCCGAACCCCAATATTTTTTTTATTTAGTTATTTATGGAAGCATCTTGCCAGTCAAAATGCGTTTCTTCAAACAATGTAATCCATAATATTGAGGCTGTTGATATGTATTTCTGTATACGAGCCAAAAATCACTTTATACAGTAATACGTGATAACGGTGGTGATTGGTTACTTCAATGATGAAGATACAGGGACAGGTGGGTGGAAAGGAGGAGATTATATAGTCACTAAAAGCTTGAAACACACCATAATTGCAATCATTTAAAAAAAAGTTTCGGTACCACTTTACAATAAGACTACCCTTATAAAGGATTCACAAAGGTTTTATAATTAGCTTATTAATTAGGTTGTAAACAGTTTATTAATCATTAAGAACCATTTATAAACCAGTTCTAACATAGTTTTCATACGTCAACACAGGCTCACTATTTGGCAAGATGACTAAGCCTTACATTGGCTACTCAGTGAGCAACAGATACCAAGGATGCTGGCTGAGGAAGAAGACGAAGTTAGCTAGGTAGCCAATATAAGACTTAGCAGTACAGATAAATGTGGGCTCACTATTTGGCAAGATGACTAAGCCTTATATTGGCACAAGTTTACTTCGTCTTCTTCATCAGCCAGCTTCCTTGGTATCTGTTGTTCACAGAGTTGATTCCCCCCATCCGTCTTGAGGTTTCTTGGCATCTCTTTATGACCATTTATGAATGAGTTACTAACATTTCTAATAAGGCTTAGAAGTACAGATAGTGGGCTCACTATTTGGCAAGCAACCGGCCACAGTTGTCCTGTTTATCTCATGTCTTATAAAAGCTTATTCATGATTGATAAAGTGTTCACAACCTAATTAATAAATGAATTACAAACTATTCGTAAACCCTTTATACGGGTAGTCTTATTGTAAAGTGGTACCAAAGTTTTATATAGGGGAAACTTTTGACTGAAAAATATAAAGCCTTGTGAGCCTTTCAGTTTTGTATTGTCATTATAATAGATAGGCTAATGGACATCTTTTATCATGTTGAGCATATTTATCATCCACAGTGTTTGCCGCTGTTAAAAGATTGTATCAATTAGTAGTGGAAAGACCACGACCACGGTCTTGAATCCTGCGTCCTGATTGGTCCAAACGCAGCACTCGTAATGTTCAGCGCTCCCATATAAACCCATGCAGACTTGACATCGGTGCTATCTGTCATGCAAGTCAAAAGCATAGTGAGGAGTCCAGTGTAAAGACATTGCTGGAAGCTTACTTGTGATAGCCTTCGTTTAGTGTGTTTTCGGTGCTGCAGAAGCTTTTTAGAGCGCTATTCTTATGATTTACACACAGAGCAGGAGGCGTCTCTTTACATTTAGTTGTATTATCTGTGTTGAGAGGACGATGCCTTTGAGGACCGGACTTTTTCTCCTGATGGTGCTGAACGCATCTGCATATGAACTGGATCAAAACGAGTCTTATTCGCCCAGGAGAGCACGCTTTTCCTCCAATAGCCCTTGTAAGTAACACGCTGCCTCCATCTGCATATCTCAGAGTGCACCGCTTGCTTTTTTACACACCGTTTCCACAATGCACAGGCTTACCTTTGCTCGTTTACTATGTGGAGATTGTTTTTTTCGTAATTTATTTTGGCCTATGCAGCCTTTTCTGTCTAAACGAGTGCGTTGATTCATGGAGAAGGCTGCGGGATTAACGCTGTGGTTTTCGCCGGTGTCCTGCAGGCAACAGATGAGCATGGAGCTTGGAGCTGATACCTGAGAGCAGGCTGTGTCATGCTGGTAGTCTCCTTCTCATTTGCTGCATAGGTCTTACTATTAAGCATTATAGGGATTTTTCAGTGCATAAAACATAAAGCTTCCCATGTAGCCTTCATGTACAGCCTTCAAGTCAGAACAATAGTGTGTTTTTAACATTGTTTGTCACTAGGGCTGTGCATAATACAATTGAATACAACCCTGTTAGTCCACATGGTTCAATCAAATACAAATAATGACATGAGTCATAATCCCTTGGAATAATCATAATCAAGCATGACTCTGCATGGCTTTTTAAAACATGACTTCCTTTTTTAGCACAAAAGGTACAGCCCAGTGCATGGTGACAGGGATGCTGATTCCCTTCTGCAGGAATTGCTTCATCACCATAAGATTCGCAGCTCATTCTCTGTATATTGAGAGAAATATCTGGTCCCTGATGGCAGGCAGACTTTATCTGACTATGCAGGTCAACATGGGGCCCCAGATTCAAAGTCTGCCAAGTAGGCTTAGGCTCCGCGGTGACATTTCTTAATGGTTATTACGAGGGATTTGAGTCAGGCTGCTTGCAATCTCAATGGATTCTTGGATGAGGAATAAGGAAAACCAACTAACTGGACACACTGATTTACAGATTATGTGTATAGCCCATTACTGGTGTAACATTTCATGTCGGTTGCATGGAATTAAGACTGTGTTCCTTATGGCCAAGATTAGTTTTTGGATAATGACTGAGTGATGTTGCAGGGTAGCTTTTTCATTGGTTTTACAAAGATGGGGATCAGGGTTACTTGTGGGTTAATCAGCCTAATAACTATTCCGGTTATTGCGAGGCTACTGACATTAATATGGCAGCATGTATTTAATGTGGTATATGTTTATTGGATACATTCTGGATATTTAATAGGACAGTGCTTGGTTATTAGTGAAAAATGTTAAAGTGGTTTACAGCAGAGTCCTCAAATTCAGCTTGAAGACAGAGTCTGGTGGAAGTGTGTGTGTGTGTGTGTGTGTGTGTGTGTGTGTGTGTGTGTGTGTGTGTGTGTGTGTGTGTGTGTGTGTGTGTGTGTGTGTGTGTGTGTGTGTGTGTGTGTGTGTGTGTGTGTGTGTGTGTGTGTGTGTGTGTGGTGTGTGCTGTGTGTGTGTGTGTGTGTGTGTGGGTGTGTGGTGTGGTGTGTGTGTGTGTGTGTGTGTGAGTGTGTGTGTGTGTGTGTGTGTGTGTGTGTGTGTGTGTGTGTGTGGTCTAGCATTACTATACTTGTGGGGACCTAAATCTGTTTACACAGTCACGTGTGGGGACTGGCTTCCCTTATGGGGACAAATTGGAGTCATTAATTTTAGGGTGAAGACTTGGTTAGGGTTAGGCATGTGTTGGTTATGATTAAGGTTAGGATAAGTCTCCAGGAAATGCATGTAAGTCAATGTAATGTCCCCTGAAGTGATGTATACATGGTGTGTGTGTGTGTGTGTGTGTGTGTGTGTGTGTGTGTGTGTGTGTGTGTGTGTGGTGTGTGTGGTGTGTGTGTGTGTGTGTGTGTGTGTGTGTGTGTGTTGTGTGTGTGTGTGTGTGTGTGTGTGTGTGTGTGTGTGTGTGTGTGTGTGTGTGAGCCAGTGGTACAAGTGTATGTTTGTGTGAATCTACAGGCACGCCAACAATTTTCAGTAAAGTCTTTGGTATTTCTGGTGCAGTTCATCCAAGCTCTGCTGAATAGAACCAAACAGTGGAATATATGTCCTTGCCAAGAGAAAAGCGTTTTAGTGCCAAATAGTGTCTGAAACTCTCTGCGTTGTAAGGTGTCCAAGTCTCCAGTCAAGTCACTATTTGCCCCAAGTGACTGTATGTCTTTTGTGAATCACCAAAGTATGACATTTCTCCTTTGTCCGCCACATATTTTAGCTGAAACCCTGGCAACCCTTGTGTAATGAGCTCAGAGAGTGTGCAGTTATTCCCAGTGCACCCACTGCTGGCTCCCCTGCTGATGCTTCATTCTCTGTGCCCACAGCAGATGTGGCACGCTGTCTCAACAGTGCCCTCCAAGTTGGCTGCGGAGCCTTCGCCTGCCTGGAAAACTCAACTTGTGACACAGATGGCATGCATGACATCTGCAAGTCCTTCCTATACAGTGCTGCTAAATTTGACACTCAGGTACACACTCTAATTCATCTCACAATGACTTCTATTTCTACCGGTGTGTATAGGATTACATGGGTGTAACTGTCAGGGAAAGAATGTGTAAAGCGCTGCTGTGTTTTTACAGGGTAAAGCATTTGTGAAGGAGAGCCTTAAGTGCATTGCCAATGGCATCACATCGAAGGCATTCCCCACCATCCGCCGCTGCTCCACCTTCCAAAGAATGATCTCCGAAGTCCAGGAGGAGTGCTACAGCAAGCTGGATATCTGCACTGTTGCCCGATCGAATCCAGACGCTATTGGAGAAGTGGCACAGCTACCAAGTCACTTCCCCAATAGGTGAGCCCTTCCTCTAATATATAAACAAAACACGACTTGATTAAGGTTATGAGGACACATTGTATGTCAATCGGCATGTCAGAGTTTGAAGCTGATGATGTTCAACAGGCTCTTTGACCACAGAGTAGATTTTAAAGCAATAGTTTATTTCTCCAGTAATCAGACTGTCAGTGTAGCTAGTTTTAAGTGAATGAGACATATTTTTGAATCACAAATATACATGATTGTCTTGTTGCAAATACCAAATGTCCTCTTCATTTGTGCAGCATAACAAATGGCCACATTTGTATTGATTTCCATGTTTTGGTTACCATCTGCTTCATACATTCTTTCATACAAAGAAAGAAATGAAACAGGAGTATCGAGTTGTTTGTGTTTTTTGTTCCTATTGTTACATGTGGGATTGCAGTTTGGGAGTGGATACAAAAGGGCTAGCACAAGGCTTAGTTGTGACTGGAGAAGGGAAGGTCACTCCCATATGGATGACATCAGACTATAGAGCATGTGTGGAAATACAAAGTCATAACTGTAAGCAGGTAGAACAAGACGCAATTAACTAAAGAGCCCTGCTGTTCTTATTTGTTCTTTTCGATCCTCACAATCTGGGATGTTTTTGTTCCGTAGGTTTTATGGTAAGCTGCTACAGAGCCTGATGGACTGTGATGAGGACACAGTGGAGCGCGTTAGGACCAGCATGGTGTCGCGGCTGGGCCCAGAGATGACCATGCTTATTCAGCTGCTGCAGAACAAGCCCTGCCCATCCACTGCTGTGGCTGCAGCTGCCGCCATCCCCACTGGAGTGGAGAGCCGTGGGAGCTGGCGCTGGTCCATGGGTCCCCACATGTACAAGATCCAGCCTAATCTGCGAAACAGAGACTCTGCCAGTCATTTTGGCAAAAAACGCTCTGCCAGTGACAACTCCTAACTCAGATTCAGAAATTCCACACACTCCTCAAAAACTTAATGAAAGCTCCTCTATTCCCTAGGGGTGTTAGAGTCCATTCCTCCGCTTAGACTGGAAGTTACAGAAACGTGCACCTCTAGGGAATGCCGGAGCGCCCATAGAGTTGATATCAGAGTTTGATTGTTGTTATATTGTATATCCTACACTTTAGGCTTGAGAGAAATCCCCCTTCCATCGAGTCCGCTCACAGTTTAGTGTTGAACATGTGGCTGTTGCATCTGTGCGACATGGTCCTCTTCACCTCCTCCACAGAGATGAAACCCTTAACAAGTATTTTGATGCAAAGAAAAAAAGATAAAAAAAGAACAGCCATAGTGGTCCACACCTCTAGTGCACAAGTCCATATTTTAAAAAGACAAAAATCGCATTATCCCGACATTTATTCATGAATAGAGATCTGTAGTTGGATTATTAGTAGTTCATTTATAGGAATGGGGAGTTATTGGTAGATGTATCTAAATATTTCAGCAGTGAGGCCAGTCAAATTGTGAGCATGAGATGTGGAAATGAGTTTAATATCTATTTTCTGACTAACATAACAGTCAAAATGTACTGTAAGTTATCTGAGACAGCCATAGCTAGCCCTCTAAAAGAGCTCATACGGAGTGAGGTTTGTAGAGGTTTTAATGATAACCTTAAACTGACCAAAAAACGTATAACTGCCCTGAATGCTATTCATGAAAAACCAAAATAGTATCTTATAGTTTTTTTCTGATAGCGGATGCAGCCATGTGTTTCAAATCATCATCCTACACATGTCCAGGTCGTGGCCAAGTCTAACTGTCAGAAAAAAATCCATTGTGTATATCTAGTATCCACTTGTAATGCATATGACTGTTGAGATATATATGGGACCATGTTTAGAGGAATCTGTATCCATGATCCATGCCTTCACCGATGAGAGAGCAGCCATCTTCTTAGACTGATGATTCTCTGAGGTGAATACCCTGACATACACACTGACTTCCAGTGTCAAGATTAAGAGTGTATATTTAAAACAAAAAAAAAGCCTTGTTGGATGATATTTATTTTCCTACTATATTATTTAATTGCATTATTTTAGTTTTACTTAGTTTACAGATTTAAAACTAAAAAGCAGTTCAGTCATGGCTCCTATTTGAACATGAGCTCTATGCCAAAAAGAGAAGTGAGCTGACACTCTGGTGACTGAATGGGACCCATGTCATGACTCTGTGCTGGCCATAGGGGAACAATGTTGGTCATTCAAGTCAGGGGATCTACTTAATGGGTGTTATAAGGGACCACAACAAAACCATAGCTTCATTTTGACACATTTTCTGGTTGAAAAAAAAAAAGGCCGCCATTGCAGCTGCTATTGAGGAGTAACCAGGTAGAATCACAGTAAAACAAACACCAGCATCAAGTCTTTTGATTGTTACGCCCAAGTTTGCGGTGCTTCTCTTCGCATTTCTTTCCTGTTATTATTTATTTTTGTATTTAATTGTTTTAATGTGTATGTTCTGTTATTATAGAGTAGAGACAGATATGGGAAAGATGCAAGAGAAATAGTCGCATGCATGATAGGAATACATACTGTGGTGTCTGTATCTACTTTGGCTCTTGGTCAAGAAGCTTTTAAAGCCCCTGGACCCTTGGTTTTCAACAACACAACGTAAAATATGAAGTAGGCGAAGCTAACATTAAAAAAAAATTCCTAAATCCACTTTTGCAGCACAGATTATCACATGTTTGTGGTTATCGGTTCAAATCACAGAAACAAGAAGCTTATGTTAGTGGTAGACTCTATCCAATTGGCAAGTCTCATACAAAAACATCACATGAAAGCTGGACATTTTCTCAGATAAAACTGCATGGCATTCAGAGACTGAGACAATCCTTCCGAATCAGTAGATCAGATCAGAGCCACAGTCACTTTATGCTGGTGTTTGTTTTATCTGTACCTGGTAGAAAGATGGGGGTTTTGAGCCACAATGTCATTAAAACGTTCAATGGTTAATGTTAGTTTTTGCTTGGCAGCAAATTGCAAATGTTCGTGCACATTGAAAATGCAATGTAGAGATTTATGTGAAAACCAGGGCTGGGTTTAGTTCACTCTGAAAACACCCATTCTTCAAAGTTTAAAACCTTGAAAATAGTTGTATAACAAAATGATGTAATAAAGATTTTATTTCAGAAACTTATTCCTACATTGTCCTTGACAATAAGAGTGCAGCGCAGACCAGAAACAGAGATGTCAGTGTCAAAGTAAAAGCTATGTTAAGAACTCCAAACTATGCAATAATCTCACATACAAAGGATTCACAGCAACACAGAAATGGACCTTTATTTCATTCAGTGCAAGCTCATGCTGTCTGAATAAAGCATCAGTGTGTGTGCGTTCATGTCACTCACTCACAGTGTGAAGGCAGTGCTCCTCTATATTACTTTCCGTTTCTTTTTTTGTTCCGTGAATATGAGCATTTATTTTGTGTCATTTGGTGCAAAAGGAGCGCAGTTCTGAAGGAATCACTTGGGAGGTTAAGAGCTATCGTCACACTGTTGTATATCCTAGCTTAATATTGTATGTTAAATATGCACTTTGCATCTTAACCACTATAAAGGGCATTGAAACATTCAGCACATGTGCCATTGAGACATGTTTTATTTTCCCAGTGTATGAAAATCCGTTATATTTTGCATCCTGAAGGGCCAGGGCTTCTTCATGTACTATTGATACATATGTCTGTATCTTTGTTGTCCATGGGTAAATCCGAAACCCAACAGCTGCTGCTAAACTGTTTCTCTGTCTGAGTCTGTCCATATGCCCGCTCTGGTTTGTCAACACACAGTGAGCTCAGCATCAGTCCACACTCACATTCAAGCATTTGATTGTCTATCCGTGTCTTCACATTTTATTTTTTTTATGAACTTTCCTCGTGTCAAATATGTTTGGCAAGGGCAAATTGACTGTTTCCTCACCAGATTAAATGTAATGGTAATTTCAGAGAATGTACCTGTATACTGAATGTCTGCTTCGACGAGGACATGCCCGAGTTAGGTGACCCGTGAAGGCTGTTAGAAAAAACAAAAAAAGAGAGAAAAGTGTATTAGTTGCGTTTTTAGATTTAAATTCAAGTAAAGGGTGCTTAAGGTGGTATTGGAGCACTATTCAATTCGACCCATGGTGAGTTTTGTGAAACTGTTTTCCTGTCAACACTAGAGACGAGAGTCTCCTTCGCTTCTAACACGTCATGGTACTCTTTCCTCTCAAGACTTGAAATAGATAAATGTCGTGCTAAAACTAAATCACAAAGCTTCAGTGACTAGTAAAGTTTATTTTGTATTCATATATATATATATATAAGTGACAGTTATTTTACTATCAGATTAAAAAGCATATAGAGGATTTAAGGATGTTACTGAAGTTCCTGATACAGATGCTATGTAACGCATGATTGACCCTTGTGAATCACTTGCACTTTAAAATATACCCATATACATATATACCCATACTGTGTATATGTTTGGGTTTTTCCTCTGTACTGAAAAGTCATGAAAGATACAAATGCATCAATTGTGTGTCTTTTGCTGATCAGAAATAAAATATTTATCATATCTGGCATATGGTATGAAATAAGTTTCTCTGCTCGTGTTTCACTCATTTGGATCCATTTGCATCACAACCTAGCATTTTCAATAAGTCCATAAGACCTCTACATTAGGTGAGCTTAGAGATGCTTTCATGATCTAACTGTATGGTTCACAGGGAGCAGCAAACATGTATGAGAAAGTGTTCACCAGTCTCCCCCAAAACTACAAAACACATAAAAACAGAAGTACCAAACGACCACAAGCTCCCAATTATTTGTGAAAGTGTAGAACGTGGTATGGCCCAGACATTCTAAAACACTTCTGCAGGATTTTATGGATTGCATATTCCCTTCCCACTCCCCCCCTTTAACCAGACCGCAAAATATACAATAAATGTGTCACCTGGAACACCATGATATTATCCAGAGCTATTAGCTTTTCTAATTTCCTCAGTAACATGATACATAGAAACTGGCTCAGTCTTCAGGCTGCCATCAACACTGCACCAGTTTTCAAAGAGCTGCATTCATGTCCTTTTAAGTCCCAAATCTTTTACAAAACTCAAATAAAGGGAGAAAGATATTTCTATTAAATGTCAACAATGTCGTAACATGTCAAAAGCACACTTTCGAAGTGGACCTCAAATCTTTATTCGAGACAAAAGCCCCCAAGAGCATCAACTTCTGATCCAAGGTTTGATTGCTGAATATGTACAATATCATATCATATTGATCATATTTGGTGTCTAAGCTCTATTCTTGTGTCTGTACCAATATATAACCAGCTGAGTAGAGCAGGGATTGAGTGACAATAATAACTTTTTGAGCCTACAGGTGTGTATGCTGTGTCGGGGTGGGGTTCATAAAAGCTTTTTTAATAAATATAAAAAGGGGCTGCTGCAAATGACAGCTTTCAGGCGAGTGCTAAGGCTGCAAAAGGTTCATAGTGGACTGACATTTTAAACTTGCAATTACTGATTTTCCAATGACTTAGGGGCAGCGGAAACAAGCTATGGTTACCAAACAGAAATATCATCATCTTTTAACTTCATGTGGGAAAGTATTAGCCTGCGGATGATTAATATACATCCAACAAACACAGAGCAACATTAGCATGCCTTTTCCTTGTGTTTCCCGAACTTGTCCCCTTTTTGCCAACATTTGAGTATGTGTTTCCCGTATTTCTGCACACCTGCCTGTGATTACATTACATTTGTTGGACGCTTTTATCCAAAGCGACTTACATACATTCAATACTGTGGGCAATCCCCACAGGAGCAATTTGGGGTGAAGTCTCTTGCCCAGAGACACAACGACATGCTGACTGCAGTGGGACTTGAACTTGCTATCCCCTGATTCGAAGTCCAGCACACTATCCACTGAGCCACAGCCTCCCTGATCAGCTCATCGCCTCTCTAATCAAGCCCACCTAATTTCCAACTCTTTTTGCCAGTGTGCTAGCTATGCTATGCTATCCTTTGCTCGTTGTTAGCTACCAGTTTTCCTGCCTGCCAATCTACTCTCTTCGCCATCACTGCCACGCCGCCTAACTGGTCTACAGTCATCCCTTCAACCCATCTCCATCCATCATTACAAGAATATTCTAGCATGGACCTACCTCTGTGACAGTGCCTCATCATGATTGGGTCTTCCTTAAAACTAAAACATAGAATTACATTTGGAATTTCTCGTCGTTGTAGCTCTGTTTATGGTCTCCTCCAACTCCTGAGTTTAAGTATCTATGGTTTTAGCTGCTAAATGTTCCATGATCTTGACCAGGTGGCCCCTAACTTTAACAGTCTAGGTAGCATGATGAGGGTGAGCCAAAAACAGTTAAAAAAACAATAAGCTAGAAGCTATAAGATGCCAAAGAGCTGAAGGGTAGTGTATAGTTGGTGATAAATCTGTGGTTTCACTACTATGAGCAACACTCATTTTTTCCCCATATGGTCCATATTGAATAGCCAAGGGTAAAAGAATAGATTTTACAGTAGAGACTTCCTTTAGCATGACGATGTTTGTGATTTTGCATGTAATTTAGATGTTCCTATATAAGTTATGTATAACTTTCTTTAGAAAAAAATGAAAATCACATATCAGGTTATCAATCAAGTTTTGTACAACGTATCATATACCTCCTTGAATATTATTATTTCCACATTTTATTATGGTTTACCAGATCCCATCAGAACTTGTGAAAAACCCTGCGGGACCCACACAAAGAAAGATGAAGGACACAGAGAGCACCTCCTGATGAAAATGAACTTTCTTAAACTTGAACACAAACGAGCTGAAACTGCAAAGCGCTCCGTTGGGTTGGAGAGCCTGAGGAAAAGAGGGGGCAGAGCGCAAGAGGCTCCATGGACGCTAATCTCAGTCAGAGGGAGATATCATTTCATGCCTATTTAGAGAAGAGTCCTGAAGGGCTTTCTCATCAGCCGCTCTCCAGTCTCATGGATAGGTGATGCAGCAGCTCTGCTCACAGATTCTATCATCTCCCTTTTTTAAAGAGACATTCACTCTCAGCCCTTCAATGAATTTAGCACAAGCATGATGGACAGAACGCTTTAGAATGTCTTCATACAATCAGTTTTCAAATCTGTCTCTCACTCTTATTTGCTGAGTTACGTAGCTGCATTTCTGTAGTGGGCAACTTTGAAAAGCAACTTTTTACTGTTTTCAAATTGCTGCCTTGAACACAAAGAAATCTGGTTGCCAGGAAACATTTGAACAGATTGTTGACCCTGTCTATTCACTTTGTTGCATGCTACTTGGACCGCTGCCAAGTGTCTCAGCGCCCTGGCAATCACAACCAGAGTAATAATGAGTAATGATGAAATTAGAATATAATTATGCAGATGCAATTCATACCATCTGCTTGGGTTTTTTTAATTCGATGTTAATGCCTTTTTAAAGCTTGTGATGAAACAGTGCTTCAATTGAGGCATGAGATACAACACTATGGTACTTTCTGCTTTGCAATAATGGATTTAAAAACCTTCTGCAAATGTATCTCTGTAAAATACAGCTGCCTCAAAATGTGGCTCCATATGAGCAGTACAAGCATGCCTCTCTTCAAGCATTTCTATAGTGGGGAGCACAGCATTGAGGGGGGTGTTGTATGCATACCTTTGACAAACAGGGTGACCCAATGATTGCATATGACCGAAGGAGCGTCCGCCTATAAGCCATCCGACCTTTGTTTGTCATTGTTTTAACCTCTTGATATATTTGGAGGGCGGAAAGCAATATAGTGCATGCATAGTGTCAGCAATTTGGTAGGACAAATGAACAATGCATTGTGGTTAGCGCGGTACGACAATTGCCTCTCCTCTCTCCCAGTGTGTTTTATATTCATTATGTCCTTCTCTCTTTCCCATGAAACTTGTGGCATATTCATCAGCAGTGTGACAAATTAGATGTGCAGTGAAATGGAGTATGACTGAGAGCAGTGGAAGATTAGATCCACTCCAATCTTACCCAGCAATCACTATCCCTTCATTTCTGTGGGGAAATACCCAAGGATGGGAAAGAAAATTAGATCAAATGTTATTGAAGAAAGCGCTGGAGTGGCAGGGGAAGAGATGAAACGGAGCATTTTTCCATTTCCAAAGCATCTCTAGATTTGTCTTGGAATCAAATGCAATATGTTTTTTGTTCTGGAAATGCTGAATACATTAAACTAAACACTTACTTATGTACAGTGTGCATTATAGCAGCCAAGTGATAGGCTCACTGCCTTTGTCATCATCCATTTCTTTCTAAATTTGCAAGCCGCTATGCTATTTGTGCATCTTGAATCAGCCTAAGCCAATTAAAATGAGGGACACAATTGAGCATCACCTTCAGTTACTTCTCTGGTGCAGTTTAAATGCTATTGGACGCTTTTCTAATGCTGCTTTCTCTTCAAGGACTTAACTATTGAGCAGATCTCAAACTGAAGGTGCATTGAAAGAGAGTCACGAATGATGAAGCCCCTTTCTAGACAATATTGTTATAGTTTTAAGCAGAGGTAATATATGTCTTTTCTTAGTGCCTTACACTAAGTCTTAGCCTTTCTATAAGGCAGGAGGAAATGCTGAGACTTAGGGGAATTAGAGGCTGTGAGAAACTAACATGTAGGATCTACTAGAGAAAGATTTCGAGCTTAGTTCAAGTCTCAATCAAAAAAACGATTGACACAATGAGATAAATGTTGGGAAGCCTATATACGTACATCTTCGCTCCCAGTGTAGAGACAATGTGTTGCAAATGTTCAGTCCAACATTAAGTGTATCGTCAACAGCAATCCGCAGGACATTTAGTGAGCATAGTATGGTATTATATCACTTATTGATCATTAAGTGTAGATACATTCATCCTTTTCTTGAGGTGTGTGGACCTAACACAGTGTTGCAGAGACATCTAGTGGATGTTAACGGGTTATAACATTTCCTTTCTTCATAAAGGAAC
The DNA here is from genome assembly GCF_902827175.1 of Gymnodraco acuticeps. NCBI lineage: Eukaryota > Metazoa > Chordata > Actinopteri > Perciformes > Bathydraconidae > Gymnodraco > Gymnodraco acuticeps. Next base: position 2,330,328 of record NW_022991187.1, read on the forward strand.
TGGCTAAAGCTAAGCATTTGTCATTCCCAAGAATGGACACATTTACAAGCAATACACTTTATCAAATACTATCATAATTACGCTGCAGTCTGTCATATCAAATTTAAATGGTTATCTTAAATGAATCATCGCGTTGTCCTTATTCTCGCAGAATCCATCTGTGGCAATGGATGAGTCCATTACTCTTCGAGGTATCTCACTACAAAGCAGCCCAGAGTAATCTGAAATAAGCTTTAATATGTGACTCCAAATCAAAACGAGATTACACTGGACAAGAAGATCACATCTCATGTTATTGTCTTTTGGTAAACAACAATAAAGAGGTGTACTGGATTTCAGTTTCAAACTAGAAATTCAAATATAAATAGGCCTAAATCAAATTCAGGGTTTAGTGACATGTCTATTGTCTATACTTTAGTTAACTGCATCCAAATTTGGAGGATATTTGGAATAAGCCTGTAGGTTTGATTGAGCTAGCATCGTTCAGTTCCAGTCTCTCAATCATAATGCATACTTTACACTATAAGGACACGCTCCCATACATCAGTACTGGTGAATGAGTCTACACTTAAACTGAAATGTCAATGTCAAATAAAATGTTGATGAGTGTCTCTAGTTACATATTGGCTCTAGGAAGACAGGGATCAGTTTCACTCAGTTTAAGAAAACTCGATCTCGTCTTTCAGCCGCTATCAGCCTCCCATTTTCCTGTATGATGAATTAGGGGTATTTTGTGGTAAACTGTACTTAGCGAGCTTCTTATGTTACAGTGAGGGGACACATGGTTGAATCAATAGGAAAGGCTTTGATTTTTAGAAACAGGAGTCACAAAAACTGAGAGAAAGCATTGCTCCGAGCCTTCAGAAAAAGCTGCTGCAGTGATTAAGTAATTTACTCATCAAACTGGACACCCTAATCCCCAAGGTGTCAAACAATTCACAGCTGACTTCTGAGTGCGTGTGTGGGAGTGTTTCCCCCCCTACACTTTTGAAGTTCAGGTTTCTCGGTAAGACAGTAGATGCCAAGGTGTACTTTGTATCACAGAATATCGCTGTTAAGAACCTAAGCATTGCATTAAGTTTTAAAGTCTTTTAAAAAGCATAATTTGTATCTTAATGAGAGATAAAGGTCAAGGAATCCACCAAATCAAAATGCCTCTTAATAATTTAAGTTTGTTCACAAAACCAGGGGCGTTGATGTAGTTAGAAGTGGTGGCATGCTCTGTAACCATCAGACTACCAAGGAACTACTCATGCGTGCCTATTTCTGTTCATGTATTTTTTTTTTAAAACACCATTTTATAGTCAATGTTTTGTTATTAGGAAAAAAGGGTTTATAGACTAACCTGGAGGGGTCCAAAGCAAATTAGGCCAGCAGATATAGCAAATCCAAAATATTGGCCCTACAAGAATCCCACGGCATCATATGCGCCTAATGTCATGCCAATACTACAACACAGCAATGTCACAAAGAGCAGCTATATATAGCCTTCACCCTTAGGTGCAACCAACAACAGGGGTGCTTTAGACAGACCTGTCTAAAAAAGGCAAAACACAAGTGAAACCATAAAAAAAGATAACTTAAAGATAATAAAAGGACATTAATTAACTTATGTATAGTAAATATATGGAAGAAATATACAAAAAATGGCATAAACATAATCTTACATACATACAATACGACATTACTTTATTTGTCAGATCAAGTCTGAAATTTGACTTGCGTCACAGCAGCTCCATGTCCAACACCAACAGACAAATATCCAGACACAAATACATGAAACACAAACAACAAATATTTAACATAACAGCCCAATCAGTGAGAGAAAAGCTGCTCAAAGAGCCTTCAGCTGCATTTGATCTGATTCAGCTCTGTGTTTACTGTGAGGATTGACTGGAGAACAAAGGATGCTTCAGTCTGACTTTATTGAACCGTGGGACCCTGTATCTCCGATCAGATGGTAGCAGTTCATATTCACTGTTCAGAACATGGTTTGGGTCAGAGATGATGTTGTTGGACAGCCTCACTAGGTTGTTACACTGAACAAAAATATAAACGCAACACTTTTGTTTTTGCTCCCATTTTCATGAGATGAACTCAAAGATCTAAAACATTTTCTATATACACAAAATAACCATTTCACTCAAATATTGTTCACAAATCTGAAAAAATCTGTGATAGTGAGCACTTCTCCTTTGCCGAGATAATCCATCCCACCTCACAGGTGTGGCATATCAAGATGCTGATTAGACAGCATGATTATTGCACAGGTGTGCCTTAGGCTGGCCACAATAAAAGGCCACTCTGAAACGTGCAGTTTTGCTTTATTGGGGGGGTCTGGGGGGGTCCGAAAACCAGTCAGTATCTGGTGTGACCACCATTTGCCTCACGCAGTGCAACACATCTCCCATCAGGTTGTTGATTGTGGCCTATGTTGGTCCACTCCTCTTCAATGGCTGTGCGAAGTTGCTGGATATTGGCAGGAACTGGAACACGCTGTCGTATACGCCGATCCAGAGCATCCCAAACATGCTCAATGGGTGACATGTCCGGTGAGTATGCTGGCCATGCAAGAACTGGGATGTTTTCAGCCTCCAGGAATTGTGTACAGATCCTTGCAACATGGGGCCGTGCATTATCATGCTGCAACATGAGGTGATGGTCGTGGATGAATGGCACAACAATGGGCCTCAGGATCTCGTCACGGTATCTCTGTGCATTCACAATGCCATCAATAAAATGCACCTGTGTTCGTCGTCCACAACATACGCCTGCCCATACCATAACCCCACCACCACCATGGGCCACTCGATTCACAACATTGACATCAGAAAACCGCTCACCCACACGACGCCACACACGCTGTCTGCCATCTGCCCTGAACAGTGAAAACCGGGATTCATCCGTGAAGAGAACACCTCTCCAACGTGCCAGACGCCATCGAATGTGAGCATTTGCCCACTCAAGTCGGTTACGACGATGAACCGGAGTCAGGTGGAGACCCCGATGAGGACGACGAGCATGCAGATGAGCTTCCCTGAGACGGTTTCTGACAGTTTGTGCAGAAATTCTTTGGTTATGCAAACCGATTGTTGCAGCAGCTGTCCGAGTGGCTGGTCTCAGACGATCTTGAGTGAACATGCTGGATGTGGAGGTCCTGGGCTGGTGTGGTTACACGTGGTCTGCGGTTGTGAGGCCGGTTGGATGTACTGCCAAATTATCTGAAACGCCTTTGAAGACGGCTTATGGCAGAGAAATGAACATTCAATTCACGGGCAACAGCTCTGGTGGACGCTCCCTCAAAACTTGCGACATCTGTGGCATTGTGCTGTGTGATAAAACTGAACATTTTAGAGTGGCCTTTTATTGTGGCCAGCCTAAGGCACACCTGTGCAATAATCATGCTGTCTAATCTTCTTAACATTCACATGAAATGAAATGTAGTCAAATGTAATGAAATGTACTTTTTAAATGTTGGCCATGAGGGGTAGTGCAATTGGTCGCCATTGTCAGTATGTGCGTCTGTGTATTGTGTTTGTTCAAACGGTGTATGACTGATGATATGTGTATGTCTCTTAATGTCCACTATGTTTGTATATGTACATGTATGCTGAACTGCAGGACGGAGTCCAGAACACATTTCCTTACGGGGACAATAAAGTATATCGTATCGTATAATCAGCATCTTGATATGCCATACCTGTGAGGTGGGATGGATTATCTCGGCAAAGGAGAAGTGCTCACTATCACACATTTTTTCAGATTTGTGAACAATATTTGAGAGAAATGGTTATTTTGTGTATATAGAAAATGTTTTAGATCTTTGAGTTCAAAAACAAAAGTGTTGCATTTATATTTTTGTTCAGTGTATGATAGGCTGAGTCATAGAGTCTCTGACAGGGTTGACCAACAATCTTTGAGCAGATTTTTAACAGGTGGAGCAGTTTTGATTTTAAAGCTAATGTCAAACACTTGTACCAGGTAGTATTGCAGTACTGAAGAATGGACATGATCACAGATGTAAAGAACAACAGAAGAATTTCTCTGCTCGCCCCAAAAGACCTAAGACGGCGGAGAAAATAAATTCTTTGTTTTGTCCTTTTGCTCAGATATTCAATGTGATCCTTCCATGACAGCAGCTGGTCAATCATTACACCCAAGTATTTGTATGAAACTCCCTGCTTGATTTCATCTGTATGGATGACAATGGGGACTTTATGGGAGTCAGATGGTGAGCCAAAAATGATTTCCTCAGTTTTCCTGGTGTTGATCTCAAGAGCATTGCTATCAGTCCACTCGACCACCTGATGTACAGCCTGTTGGTGCAGCTCAGGGTCGTCTGTGTTACTGAGCACTGAGCAGAGATTTATTGCAGTATCATCAGAGTACTTAATGATGACTTGATTTGGTGTGTTGGTACGACAATCATCAGTGTAGAGAGTAAAGAGCACAGCTGAACTCACGCAGCCCTGGGGGGGGGGGACCTACATTGGTTGTGATGGCAGATGACAGGGTTTTGTTAACCTTCACAAGTTGCTCTCTACTAGTGAGGAAAGCAGCATACCAGTAAATCAGGTATGGATTTACTTCCATTTTGGCCATTTTTGACACCAAGATGTCTGCTTGTATTGTGTTGAATGCTAATGAGAAGTCTAGGAAGAGGGCTCTTGCATAGGTGTTGCGTTTATCTAAATGTTTAGTGATGATGTGAACCACAGCATCTTCCGTACCGCACCCTTGTTTATAGGCAAATTGGTATGGATCCAGTTTGTCTTGTGTTGTACTGATAAGAAATCGGAGCAGAATTCTGTCTAGTGATTTCATAATCACTGATGTGAGGGCTATTGGTCTGTAGTCCTTATGTTCTTTTGGGCATGGAATTTTGGGCAGCGGTTTGATGTGTGAAGTTTTCCATGACAGAGGGATGGTGTGTCAATAGAAGCCTGAAAGATGGGTTGCCACACTGGAGCCAGCTCAGTAGCAAAGTTGTTCAGCAGAAAACCCCAGCCGCTTTCTTGGTGTTGGAGTACTGAAATGTTTTTCTGACCTCTTCGACACTGATTGTAATTTTGTCAGAGGAAGCAGGTATTATGGTTTCGAGCATTTCAGTGCACTTTGCAGAATTATCCAGTGACTCGAAACGGGTAAAGAACGTGTTTAGTTCGTTAGCAAAACAAAATTCATTGTTCGTCACAATAGGTTTAGCTGAGGATGACATTCCTGTCATGGTACACATACATTTACCACCCCTGCTCCATCCTACTCAATGTAACCCTCCCAGAACAATGATAAGGTGTTTGATTCCCCGGGAGGGATTTGACAGCGGACCCTGGGAATTGGGGAGCACAGGTATGTTTTTAGTACTAGATGCTGGTTAATATATCTGTACCTCATTATACAGCTAACAAACTGGACTTATTTAAGACACTTGTGTTGCGCTAAACAAGTTAGAATAGTTTGTTACAGTCGACGGGCCAACACCTGGCATCGAGAGTAAACATTAGTTAAAGGGGACCTATCATGCAAAATGCACTTTTTGATGTCTTTTATACATCAACATGTGTCCCCGGTGTGTCGGGGAACTCACCCAGCGTCAGAAAATAAAACCCTCTCTCTTTTCCTCCGTACCCAAATCTCTAAAAACGGGGGAACAATGGAGCTGATCCAGATTTGCGGCCAATATGGCGTAATATCGTCGGCGGACCCACAGCACTATCAGAAACGTTGCTATCGGAAACAATGCCCGACTGTTTTTGACGTAATATGGTCGGTGTTTACATTAGCATCGCTAACACTCAGAGCTAACCTGAGAGAGCATGTGTGTGAAGAAGCAGGAAATAAAAAGGAACTCACCTTGTGGTATAACCGGCAAGAGAGAAAGGCTTTGAGCTCCATACTGTTTCAGAGATAATCCTTGATCTAATAATCCTTGCGTTTCATCACCGAAGCATTTTAGACATCTGCCAGGTCCCGCATGAGCCGGCATTTTTTTTTGCCTTTATTTATACAGTAGAAAATCTCATTGAGACACAGGGTCTCATTCTCAAGAGAGACCTGTGTATACCCAGAATCAGCACTTTTGTAACAGGAAGTGAAATAGAGGGATATGAGGGCATGGCTAGAAGTGATCTGTTTGGTCTTTTGACCAAAACACTTCATAGACATGTTTTTTATTTATTTTTTATATATCTGAGACCTATGCTATTGCCTCAAAATAGCATGATAGGTGACCTTTAAGCTTACCTGCAGACATGAAACCATCCAAAAAAAGGTTTTTAAAACGCAACACTTGCTTCTGTCATTCTTCTACAGATTCGCCATGAATTGTCTGTGCAAACAAATATCTAACCCTAATACGTGGTGGGAAACAATTGTTAAACAAACGCGAGTTGCAACAGCTTCCTCATACAATTATAAAGGCCTTAGGAGTTTAACCTCAGTAACAGTGACCTCTAGTGGCAGTGATGGGATTAATACAGCACAACGCAGGATTTACTGATGTGGCTTAAATCACAGGTACAGTTTAAACAGTCTGAGATACAGCAGTGGGTAGATTTTGTTTCAGACACAGCCTTTATTTTAAGATCAAAGTAGATAAATACCAAGATCGGGGGGAACTTTGTCAATAAATTATTTTTGCTCAATTTATAATGAGTTGGATAGGGGGAGATTGTTTTCAGTTGATGACAATGCACATTAAATTATTTTATATTTATATTAATGTTGTGTTTTTTTATTGTGCAAATAAACCTTCCTGCAGCTTTTTTCATTTGTTGGTTAAGATTTCTTAATGGACATTTAATTTCAGAACATTTATTTTACAATCCATACATTTTTAAAAAGCAATAGGGACTAAATCTGTCATTGTATAAAGTGTTGGGGGCATGTCCCATAAATGACACTTGTTGACAATCTTTGTTTCATTCCACAAATGCAGTTTTGTGTATAACCCTATAGTGTTACCACCTACCAAGCCATCTGCTATTCCTCTGATTTTCCTAACTAACCCATCAACAGTTTCAATCACTCTTTAAAAGGCTCCTGCTCAGGCCTATAAGTGCCCTCCATATATCTCCCAGCGTGGCCCAGTGGGACAGGCCGGTCTGTCCTGGTTCCTGTCTGCTCGGGACGCGCGTCTCAGCCTCAGTGAAGCATCGCAGGCTGGCGCCGCCGCCTCTCCACTTCCACAACATCAGGTGTAAAGTTACTGTTTGTTGTGGCCTGGGAACACTAATAACGCGGCAGGGAAACAATGTTGATGGCAAAGCTGTTCGACATCACCTAAGATCACTCAACCCCCGAGGACCTGTGTGTAGATTAAGTGGCTTTACTTGGCTGACCAGAAGCGTGGTTTGGGTGCACACTGAATAAATGAACCCCCCTCCTTTCTTTTTAAACAGGTTTATTATTCTGGGACAGTTTCACTTGTTTCTAATGAGGCAACACTTTTGTTTCAACACATTTACGCACCAAATGTTTATGTCTCAAATCCAATCCTCAAAAGTGTACGGTTTTTTCTTTCAAATTATTCCCAGTGCTTTAGTACTGAATAATCCGCCCTCCCCCCCGCCCCCTTTCTTTTTTAAAACAGGTTGATTATGAGACAGTTGTTTCTAATAATCTAGAAACGTCTTTTTCAACACATTTAAGCTCAACCATTCCTGTCAAAGTGTTTCAAATCCATGAAAAGGGTTAAATGTTGATTTTTTTTTAATATTCCCATTTAAAAATGTCATAGAGCAACACCTTCCCTACGACACTTTAACTGTTAAACAACATTTTAAACTAGTTGTAAAACTCCAAAAGTATTGGAAAAAGACAGACTGCAATATAAAACTCGTCAACTTACTTCAGAATTATCAATTTGTTTCACCTTTTCACAAAGTCTGGGTTATTTAAAAAAAATAGTTTGCAGGATTTTTCCTTTTTTGAATGTGTTCCTTCATGCTTGAATGTACCATAAGTTGCTTGAAATAGCAGGGTCAGATAAATGAAATGTAATAATGTGAGGTGTTCCTGTAAGGTGAGAAGAAAAGGAACTGTGCGCAGGGTGGGTGTTGTCCAGTGTTTTGGAGAGGTGACAGATCTATCTCTACCTTCCTCTTTAGCCGGACCCTTGAAAGATTTAAATCTCCCCATGGCCCTCACTCATCAGTCAGTGAAGAGATACCTCCGGCAGCATCACCAGCAGATATAGAGCACCGTGCGTAAAAACGACCTGACAGTCCTTCAGCCTGACACAATGGCATTGGTTGGGATGCATCTCAGTTTAACGACCACGACGCCTTTCTCAGTGAAGGATATTCTGAAGCTGGAGCACCACCACGATTTCGAAAATGATTTTTTGATTACTGATCAAGTTGTTCCGATGAATTATCAGCACGTGTCCCGGCCCAGGGACCTTTATGACTGCCAGGCTGAGCAGTGCGTCTCCGGGATGCAGAAGAAGCTCCATATTCACAACTCAGCAGCAGAAGAGGAGATACATGAGCAGGGTGAGATTACTCTACAAGTTATATAACAGTGTTTACATACATATATATATATATATATATATATATATAAAGTATCTACTCTCTGATGGTAGGCTACTCAGTGTTGTTCAGGCCGAGGGGCGTGCGCGGCCTTTAGTGCGTAATAGCAGGGATGAAACTACCTGTCACGTTTTTATTTTTCTTAAAACCTCTAAATGTATAAACAAAATTACTGAGAAGAATGTATCTTTTAACAAACACAGATTTACCTAAAAAAGACATTTACGTAGTTGCAATATTCGCCAAGAATATCAAGTGATCAACTCAATTTATGAGCAGGCAATGATTGATTTTATTATTACCTTTATTCATTGTAATCATGTATGACAAGCTTTATATTTAATCATGGATGAACCGTTTTAATAGAAAATGGGCACAGAAGTGTTGTTTTTTATAATTTTCACAGGTTCGTAATTAACTCATGAACAGTGTGATACATAAATATGTAATATGTATTGTTTTAAACTTAGTTTAACCATAAGATGTCGTCTTTGACACGTTCAAATAATCGAATTCACTTATTTACTAACGTTTACTTAATGCCATGTGTTGTTTTTGACTTTGCTGTGGCACAAGTAAATGTTTTTTTGGTTAAAATGTGGAAAGAATAAACATTATTATATACTGTAAAATATACTGCAGGTATCATGACGATGATGTGTACAGGGTCGTCTCTTGCAATAGTTTGTTATTGTGTAAAAAAAAACATGGACTTGAACAAAAAAAACATCTTGCTCCATCAACATATGTTCAATTTAAAAATAATAAAATTGGAAACATATTAAGTCTTTCAATATTTATATTTGATGATGAGATAACGTGTACTTTTTTTGGAAACAAAATGTTAAAGATATTTAGCATTTAGCTGTTTGTTTTTTCTTTAGCCTATTTGACTGTTTTATTTTCTCATATGCAGACATAAGCGGTCTTGACAGTTCACCTGAAAGTGAGAAAACCCTGAAGAACGGATCCCGGCCCCGCAGGAAGCCCCGGGTCCTCTTCTCCCAGTCCCAGGTGTCCGAGCTGGAGAGGCGCTTCCGGCAGCAGAGGTACCTGTCCGCCCCGGAGAGAGAGCACCTGAGCCTGGCCCTGAAGCTCACCTCCACACAGGTGAAGATCTGGTTCCAGAACAGGAGGTACAAGTGCAAGAGGCAAAGGCAGGACCTGTCTCTGGAGCTGGGGTTCCCCTCTGCAGGAAGGAGGGTGTCGGTGCCGGTGCTGGTGCGGGACGGGAAGCTCTGCAGCTCTGCACCGTATAACGTGACTCTGGGACATTATAACCCCGTGTTTGGATACGCAAACAGCGGCAGTGTGTACGGCTGCGGCTATCACAGCGTGTCACCCTCAGCCGCACAGATGTGCAATAATAATAATAATAATCAGATAGTGGATTTATCAGGTGAGGGGGGCTTCAACCACGGACACTTCCAGGCTTCATTACAGAGTGTAAGAGGCTGGTGATCAAAGCAGGGAAATGGCGTGTATTATGGCATAATCCAATGGAGAATTTGTATATATTGTTTATGTATCTTTAGGAATTGTTCTGTTGTTAAAAAAGCCTTATAATAATAAATAATGGGTGGATATTTACTGTCATCAAAAATATGATATCCTTTAATATTTTCCTACGATTATAAAAAGTGATACAATATTGGTTATACAATTCGTGTTATTTTCTAAACTAATCCACAACTTCGTTTTGCTATTAGATTATTTTAGTTATAATATTTAATTCGTGTTTTTATTTATTTATATTTATTATTCTACTGGCGCTTCATGGAACATAAGCCTGCATTTTTCGAAGGTGATACTGTCCAACTTTGACAAAAAACAACATTAAAACGTATTTTAAACGTCATTAATGTGTATATTTTAACTAAATAATACCTTAATTCAGTTAAAATGTGTAATCCTCTTAATTTCCAATTAAAGTGAACATACCTGATTAGAAGCCCTTTAATGGCCGGTTGCTGAGCTGTCCTCTGTGTGTTGTTATCAAAGAGAGCCATCACACAGCTAATGGATGAAGTGACATCTGACCTGCAGGGCTGCTCTATCAAACTGACCTCATTATTGTCCCATTCACAAATCCGCTGATAAGGCTGGAGAGCTTGTCCTGTCCCGGAGCTTTGCTTGGTAAACAAACCCGCAGACACAGTGGCTCTTTAACTTCTTCAAACTTTCAATCACACGGGAAACAGTTCCAGTCCGACCTGTCACTCACCCATGAGCCGCAGATAGGGAGGAATCCACTCGCAGTGCAAATAAGTAGTTCTTAGTTTTATTTTAATTCATGCTGTTTAACTTAGTCCTGCAAACTAGTGTATTATTTGGCACCTGTACAAAAAAAAAAGTTAAATCCACAATGTAATTTTAGGGGATTTAAATTAAACATCACACCAAAAGCACATTTTTAGTTTTGTTTTTCTAATCATGGATATATGGATTTTTACCAAGTCCATCAACCTTGCCTGATGGACTTGTGCTACACATGCCTGCCATTTGTATATATTATATAATTATATATGTGTCAAATGATATAATAAGTGAATAGACTATAAGAGTGTGTGTTGGTGTTCCACCCTTAATGGATTCTGACCTAAAGGGCCTGAGGAGGAGAATCAGCAGAGAGCAGCTGAAGGAGCTTCTCCACTCAGATAAGAGGAAGCTGCAGACAGAGAGGAGACCAGACACTTCAACCCATCAGATAGTGTGTGTGTGTGTGTGTGTGTGTGTGGTGTGTGTGTGTGTGTGTGTGTGTGTGTGTGTGTGTGTGTGTGGTGTGTGTGTGTGTGTGGGGTGTGTGTGTGTGTGTGTGTGTGTGTGTGTGTGTGTGGACTAGCATTACTATACTTGTGGGGACCTACATATGTTTACACAGTCACGTGTGGGGACTCGCCTCCCTTATGGGGACAAATTGGAGGTCCCCATGAGGGGAATCATTAATTTTAGGGTGAAGACTTGGTTAGGTTTAGGATTAGGGTTAGGGTTAGGGTTAGGCATGTTATGGTTAAGGTTAGGATAAGTCTCCAGGAAATGAATGTAAGTCAATGTAATGTCCCCTGAAGTGACGTATACATGGTATGTGTGTGTGTGTGTGTGTGTGTGTGTGTGTGTGTGTGTGTGTGTGTGTGTGTGTGTGTGTGTGTGTGTGTGTGTGTGTGTGTGTGTGTGTGTGTGTGTGTTAATGCTCTTATTCATGAACTATAGAAACATTCAATCAATCACATTCTGTCACAAAAACACAGATATGCAAAACATTTCTGAACAGAATCAAATCAAGGAAAAGTAATTACAATTAGGAACTTTAATCATTTTAGAACCAAAATCACAATCAGGTTTATTGCCAGAGTACATATGGAATTTGCTCTGGTGTACAACGGTGAATACACACAATAAGAGTCATTGAGTAGAAAATGAACCAATGTCTAACTATAAAACTATCTTAAAACGTATAAGAACAATAGTAAACAAGAATTTACAAGCTATATAAATATACAAAAAAGTAAGTACAATAAGAATATGACTGTATATTCTAAGAATGAAATATATGCCGTATACATTAAAGGGGACCTAACATGCAAAATGCACTTTTGTACGTCTTTTATACATGAATATGTGTCCCCGGTGTGTCAGGGAACTCACCAAGTGTCAGAAAACACAACCCTCTCTCTTTTCCTCCATACCCAAATCTCTAAATACGGGGCTGCAACGGAGCTGATACAGACTGATACAGATTTGATATTGTTCTGACGTCAGAAACAGGGTGTTCCGCCTATATGGGCAACTCTCCACCTATCAGGAGAATGAGAGGTTGCGTGGCATGGTAACAGCATGGTAACAGCATGGTAACAGCATGGTAACAGCATGGTAACAGCATGGTAACATGACGCTCGTGCCTCGCCCCCCCTCCTTTGCAAGGGGGCGTGGTCAGCTGCAGCTCATTTGCCACAGAATCAGCCCTAGTGAAGACAGGGCTGGAATAGAGCACATAGAGTGAAATGAGGCATGGCTAAAATGCATGATCTGTTTGGTATTTTGAAAAAAAGACTTCACAGACATGTTTTACATAGGTATAGCCCTACAATATATTATTCAAATATAGCATGATCGGTCCACTTTAAAGTGGCAAAGCTGTGCCGCTGATTTAAGAGAGGTAGCATTGAACAGAAATGTGCAAAGTTTCTGTTGCAACCTGCATGGAGAGGAGAGTCATGGAAATAGGCAATGTCGTCAAAAAATACTTTCACATATTTCCTGGATCATTGCCAACTCTAAAGGAGAAATGTAGAGAATAAGGTAGTTAATGTTCAGGTGTGTGATTTTAAATACACACCTTTAATGATATGCACACAGCGGGCATCTGATAGCTGAGAGATCAACAGCCCCCCCCTCTCTCTGTGTGTGTGTGTGTGTGTGTGTGTGTGTGTGTGTGTGTGTGTGTGTGTGTGTGTGTGTGTGTGTGGTGTGTGTGTGTGTGTGTGTGTGTGTGTGTGTGTGTGTGTGTGTGTGTGTGTGTGTGTGTGTGTGTGTGAGAGAGAGATAGAGACAGAGATTATGTATGAATGAAAGCAGGATAAATTCAGATGTTAGATCACACTGAGATGATGAGGGTCAGTTTGAATAAAGGATGACGTAAATCTGGCCATCAGTGAAACATCCATTATAGTTTACTCTAAAAAGTTTAAATCTTGCTGCATTACGTCAGCTTTAGGAAGTCAGATATGCCTCTGGTTGTGTGGTGGCATTCACTGTCTGATAATCTGGTGTTTATGATGGAGATGATTCACAGACTCAGGATCAGGTCCTCTGTCCAAAACATCCTGTGACCACTAAAGTTATGAACTCTTGACAGAGTATAATCAGACTCTGTTCACACTAATCCTCTGGTGAATTCTCTCATTGTGTGTTTGTCCCTGTGGTTTGAAGTGGCTGCTGGCCTGTGTGATGTTAGGCTTTAAAGCTCCCTCTTGTGGAAGACTCTTACATCACCTTCACGTGACAACAGGTTACTTTTAGTGGTGGAAAGTATCTAAGTACATTTACTGAATTACTGAACTTAAGTATTTGTTGAGGTAGTTTACTTAAGTATTAATATCTCATGTTACTTTATTCTTCTACTCCACTAACATTTGGAGGCACAAGTTGTATGTTTTACTCCATTACATTTATCTGACAGCTTTAAATTGTATTTATTTCTATGTTCATTGATGAAAAATGAAATCAACTAATGAATTAAGATGTATTATCTAACACCTGGCAGTAAAAAAGTTCAATAAAGTTAGCTCCTTTAGCTGCTACATTGAATTAAAACACATCATTGAGTCACTCCATGTCGGTATCGGTGACTCAAGTAATGAATTATGGCCATTCAATTAGATTAGATGGTTTGATCCAGAGCAGCATGTAAGCAAAGCATTGCACATTAATTAAATTAAAATGATTAATAGAAACAAATATATACATATCAACAGTGACATATGTATAAATAAATACACAACATTAACACATCGATTGAAGTCAGTGTACAGAATGATTGGCATAACGTAACGTTGGTAAATAAAGTCATTAGTACCAGATCTATTCAGTCGTTTGAACTTAAGTCTGTTAACATGCTTACCTCTGCTCTGAATACCCCGAACAATCCGATGACATCTTTGTAACGCCAGACAATACATGGCATGAAGACCTTGTGCAACAGGCCAGGTGCAGGTACTGTACTACACTGATAAAACTGTGACAAATCTACAGTTACAACAACGCCTGGCATCTTGTCCTCTCAGACAAAGAAGCAGCGGCAACACAACGGAAGATTGATGACACAACAACTTTCGGTGTCTCAAAGAAAAACATCATCACCACATAGTTTACACTGCGGAAGACAAATGCCTTCCCCGGGCTAAAAGGTCAGAGGTGCTACTGAGTGCTCAAATATGCAGCCGAGTATCTGTGCAAGGAGTGCTCAGGGGACAATAAATAGGAAGGACATGTCTTCGTTTTCAACTGAGAGCAATCATGTGGGTTGTCTCAGAATAAGGGCAGAGGATGATGTCTTTGTTTGGCTCCTGTCATTGAGCTGCATCTGTGTGTATGATGACAACCAAACATGTGTCTGATGAAGCTTTGAAGTGATATTAAGGTGACAAACAGTAAAGAAAAACGTCTAAACCTTCAGTGGAATCACAGAGTTGATATAATGTGGAAGCTTTAAACCTTTTCTGTGCTGTACTGTGAGGAAATCCACAATGGTTTTAAATACATCTGAATAAAAACTGTACCCAGACAGAGGGATAAAAGCCTCCTGTGCTCAACATAGTTTTGCAGACAGACGGTCACAGACAAAGAATTCAAGGTGAAAGGTATCGTACGGAGGATCTTAATGATGTGTTGACAAGACAGCAGCTAATGCTTAAGAGGAACATCAGTAGATCTTAAACAGACGGCTTTTTAAAGTAATGATCCACAACACAGCACAGGGAAATATGAGTCAGTGCAGCTTTAAATACATATATTTCTATCTCACACACAGAAAGCACTTAACATGAGAAATAATGTGATTTCAGAAGGTTGAATTGGTGCACATGTAACAGTTGTAAATACGCAGTGGGGTTTATTTGTAAATCATTTTGTATAATCACACAAAGTCTGTGTTTTATATTAAGTAATTCTGTGTTCTTCATCGTTTAATTGAATGTTCAATACCTGGGTGGAACCTCTGAAGTGTGGTCGCTGTGCTCAGGAGATTATTGTTGTGAGGACTCCCCCCCCTATTTTTTTATTTAGCCTTTATTTATACAGGTGTAGATCTCATTGAGACACAAGGTCTCATTTTCAAGAGAGACCTGTCAGTGGTAACACTACCACACAAAGTTACAGACAGACAGGACACTAAACACAGAGGCAACACTAAAATACAACATCGTAAAAAAGTAGTCATTAAAATCCATATACAGTCAGATATAGCAGGTGCAAATACCCACAGATGATTTCTCCAGCTTTTTTAAAATGAGTTTAAAATCCGTGATGGGTATCAAACTGGTCAGCTTAAGTTCCTGCTGAAGTGTGTTCCAGGTCGAGGGGGCAGAGTATGATATGGCTTTTTTCCCAAGCACCGTGCGTACTGAGGGGACGGACAGAGTGATGTAATGTTGAGATCTTAGTCTATAGCTGTACTGTTTGTGTGATATGTAAGTGGATATGTAGAGGGGCAGCAGTCCAAGCATAGCGGTATAGATGAGTTTGTACCAGTGCAGTGATCTGCGCATTGATAATGTTGTCCAGTTGACTAAAGCGTACAGCGTGCAGTGGTGTGTGAGGGGTTTACAGTTGGTTATGAACCTCAGAGCCCCATGGTAAACAGCGTCCAGCAGATGAAGGGAGTGAGCTGAGGCGTTCATGTACACAACATCCCCGTAGTCCAAGAGCGGCAAAAATGTGGCAGCTACAAGCCGTTTCCTCGCACTTGTGGAGAAGCAGGCCTTATTTCTAAAAAAAGAATCCCAGCTTTAATTTCAATTTCCTTAAAAGATTGTCAATGTGTGGTTTTGAAGCAGAGATTTTCATCTATGGTGATGCCTAAGTATCTGTAGGTGTTAACAGCTTCAATGGGGTTATGCTGTGCAGACATGATGCAGGGAAGAACAGTTGGTAACTTTTTCTTATTGGAAAACAACATGACTTTTGTCTTATCTGAATTTAACACCAACCTAAGGTGGAACAGATGTGACTGAAAAGTGTCAAAAGCTATATATTGTGTCCCTCACGTGTCCTCTTCCCTTTTTGTAAATGTTCCACGTGAGAGGAGTCACTGTGAGGGAAAGCTAATATAAGACTGATTGTTATATCTTTTGTCAGATTGTCAGTAATAAAACTGTATGCTGGCTCGGGTCATCCATGAACAACACAAAACACAACGCAGAGACTGCTTAACGACACCGGTTACACACATTCATCATATTGAAGCAGTCACATGGAGACTTGGTGTGTGGTTGGTGCCAAGGAAGCTGGAGGAGTCAGCAGGGCAGAGGGCACAGGGAGGATCATGTTTATCATACCTACATTCATGCATTTCCAAATGAAGCATGAACTCCCCGAGGAGCACGGACACTGCCAGTAAACGCCTCTGTCCCCTGGAGAAAGTCAGGATGAGCCACGGAGAACAACAAATAAACAAACACAGAGCAATGAGTGTGTCTGTTTCAGGAGCCGGCCTCAATGTGTCCAAGTCATTAGTGCTGCAGTAGGTACGACCACCCACTCTGACCCCCCCTTTACTCTCTCTCTCACTCACACACACACACACACACACACACACACACACACACACACACACACACACACACACACACACACACACACACACACACACACACACACACATACCATGTATACATCACTTCAGGGGACATTACATTGACTTACATGCATTTCCTGGAGACTTATCCTAACCTTAACCATAACCAACACCTGCCTAACCCTAACCAAGTCTTTACCCTAAAATTAATGATTCCCCTCATGAGGACCTCCAATTTGTCCCCATAAGGGAGGCGAGTCCCCACATGTGACTGTGTAAACAGATGTAGGTCCCCACAAGTATAGTAATGCTAGACCACACACACACACACACCAAATGCAGACAACAGTTTAGAGCAGATAAGGACGAGACATAAATCCATTTAACTATTGTATGAAACGTAATTTGAGAGAGACATTAAACACCATCCACCATTTATAATATTACTGTCTGGACACTAACATAAAAAAATGTTCTCCATCTGAATTTACTGTTTCCCTAACTCATAGTAAATTAGCACATTTTGTTAGTTGTTTGATGTTGGTTTATGATTATAGAAAGGCAGATGCTATTTGCACCCGGGTGTCTATAGTGAACACTGCTATATAACCGACTGTTATATAGAATGTTATGTGAGTGGCTCATAGTAAATATGGGATAAACTACAATATAATAAACATGTCATATAGTAAATACACTTTTAAGTTTCATTTGACAAAGAGACGTTATTGATATGTTGTCGATCTCGTGGATAGACTACATATTAGAGACACCTATATGCATATCATAAAATACGTTGATTTATGCTATTTATACTGTAGTTTAGGTTTGGTATTTGATCAAGTGTAGCCTACCGGATAAAATATTTCCTAAGTGGCAATTTACAGTTATGTATGACAAAATGTGCATATTGTTTAGATTAAAAGCACATCACTTAAGCATTTTGGTTTTATTGCATCAGAAAATTGTTGAAGCGATATCCATGACAACTATTTTCTTTGGATAGGACATCATTGTATAATCTTAGAAATTCCCATGAAGTCTGAAGAGGAAAATGAAAGTTTCTCAGAGCAGTATTTGGCTCCTCTTGTCCCGCCTCCTTCTCTTGCCGGGGCAGCAGAGTAAACACGCCCTGCTTGTATAAATTCAGCCGGTGTGAGAGTGTGAGGAGACACACCGCTCAACACTCTGCCACAGAGAGGCCTCTGATTTGTGGATTACTGGATGGAAATGTCGGACACAGGCAAACCTTTGACCTCCTTCCTCATAGAGGACATCCTCTCCTTAAAGGACAGGACCAGATTAAACAGCAAACACTGTTCACAGAAGATGGACAGATGTTCTCAGTGGAGAGAAGGAGCTGAAAAGTTTTCAGAGCAACTCAGCGATCAGGAGTTTGGAGAACAGACAGGTGAGGTGAGCTCCTGCAGACTTTCCATAGCAGTAATGTAATGAATAGAGGTATTTCACTTTCATTTGGCGGATACTGTTTTAAAAGATGGTACATGCTGGAATTATAGGGCTATAATGATCATTTGTGGAAATGTTGTATAAATGTATGGATTTAAGGAGAACATGTTTATTGAGAGTCTTTTTTATGTCCAGGGGTTTGCATATAGCTGATCCTGAGATTCTCTGTGAACCATCACTTTACAGCCTGACATGCAGACATGTAGTTTCCCTCCTTAATGACTTAATCACATCTTTCCTCTACAGACTGTCTGGACACATCCTGTCCCGGCCCCTCAGAGTCCAGTCCCTCCTCCACGGGCAAACAGAAGCGCTCCAGAGCTGCCTTCACACACCTCCAAGTGCTTGAACTGGAGAAGAAGTTCAACCAGCAGAAATACCTGTCGGCCCCAGAGAGGGCCCACCTGGCCGGCACCTTAAGACTCACAGAGACCCAGGTCAAAATCTGGTTTCAGAACCGGAGGTACAAGACGAAACGAAAGCAGCAAACATCAGAGTTCTGCAGGGAGAAAGCAGAGGGACTGGGCCTGAGAGACCAGCTGGTCCGAACTTCTCTCATCACCTCTTTCTGCAAAGCTTATCAGTACAGACCCTACCTGTGGGACTACAGCGGCCCCTGGGGGTCCACGCTATGGTGAAAGGGAGGGGATTCATGAAGCTATGATTTAAAGTCATGAACCTATGTTTAGTTTCCCTGATATTTAGGCTATATGTTCACTATCAAAATGAGATCGTTGTTATTTTGGCATGATTTTAACCCATGTGTTTACCACTGTGCCATTTACAATGATTTTGTTCCTACACACATTCTGTCATTTTGTATGTTTTAAACACAATCTTGAGGCGATCGACATGTCGTTACTGTCAGTTGCAAATGGTTTGTTAATTCATCATTAAATACATGTAGATACATTTTATTTAACTTGAAAGCTGAGTGTTAAGAAATACAAACAACATATTATTTGAACTTACAGTACCTAAGTTATAGACAAGTACAAGTTGAACTTTAGCTTATCCGTCATATAGAGTCATATTTTCAGTCAATCCTGAAGCTCCGTTTTACTCCAATTGTTAAATAATGATAATATAAAATATAGTTTTACACATAAATAGAACTAAATATGTATGTAAAAACTACTTGTAGTTATAGTTATATAGTAGTGGAGCAGCTTCTTTTGGTATAAACGGTAAGAGCAACACAATATTACTGACGATTTGAGTGTTTGGTGCTACCGTCATTTACATTTTTGATGTGCATTTAAACTCTGATTATAGAGTCAAACTACATAAGAACACAAGACAAGACAGAGTTATGGATTGTATTGCAAAATAGAGCCAACAAATGAAACCTGATTCCTTTTAAGAGCCTCTGTCCTGATTATATGAAGATAAACTATATCTGTGTTGCGATCCTCTAAAAACCTTAAACAGATAAATTGATAGAGAAACTGTAGATAACAAAAAAGAACAACATGAACAGATAGAAGAAGATATACAAAGATATTCAAAATGTAACATACAGTATCAAGATGCATTCAAATCAGCAGTAGTGTGCTGTAGTAACAAATGCATTTGAGTTGATGACACATTCAGTTCAAAGTTTTGGTATTGATTAAAGTCTTACTTAAATACAGACTGTGTTTTCTCAAAGTTGTATCAGAAGATGTTAAGTGCCAGCACGTGACTCAAGAATGTGATTATTGTAACAAAACCTGTTTGTTAACATGATTGCCACTTTGGGACGGACGGAGGGTAAGAGACGGTGATCTGAGTCTCATTCATAAACATTCATGAAAAAACCTTTATTAAATATATATGTATTTCTACAGAATGTTCTTTAAGTCATTGTGACAATTATTTCAATATATTCCATTGTCAAACTTGATGAAAACATTTATTTCCTAGCATTTAATTATAATCTGCCACTTAAAATGTGGTGCTGGTAAACCCACACAAACAGCAGGCATATGTTGTCAAATTCCAAAACAACAATTGATAGAAACTAAAGTTCATCAATATTTTTTACAGAAAAGTGTAACATAAGATGTAAAAAGTGTCTAGTTTTAAATATTAGAATAGCCAGATCTAGGGTCTAAGCCAGGGGTGTCAAACTCAAATACACAGTGGGCCAAAATTAAAAAGATGGGTACTAGTCGACTGGTTCAATGTTTATTGCAGAACTTATTGAAATGAACTCATTGCACATATTAAACCTGGAACTAACAAAGCTTAAATGATTGCCTTTAAAAACAACATTAAATAATCAGTTGCATTCATTTCTTATGGCTCTATCTGCAGAGTCATTTCTTATGATTACATTTTTCCACAGGCCAACAACAGCTTCAAAAAAACAATTTCCCTCAAAGAGAAAAACAAACACTCCCTGTTGTCTCAAGAAACAAAGTGCAGAAGGAAACATCCATTAAACTCAGTTTGCTCTGTGATGCTAGCTCAAGCAGATACTTGGCATCTCATCTTGGGTGCAAGTTCATCATTGTTTGGGGTCAGGCTCTGAGCTGAGGAAACCCTCAATATACCGGCGGGCCAGATCGAATAGTAATCAAACATTATCCTGCGGGCCGAAATTAAATCCACCACGGGCCTAATTTGGCCCCCGGGCCTTGAGTTTGACACATGTGGTCTAAGCTAAAGGGTCCAAGGTATATCATCTACTGCAATCATTGGCTGTCTAATTGTGGCTGTGGACCATCTCCATTATCTGCTCCCATGGCAATTTAGCCGTTAGCTTAGAGTGCCAGAATGTCCTCGAGCGGCCCTGCCCCAGGTATCACAGGCAGATGTACTTTCTTATCTTTACCTGTAGTAGTCCTGAACAAAGACTGTCATCACGAGCCCCAGACTCTACCGGATCCTTTTTAAAGATGGACATATTTACATATTTACATTTTAAGCATCGCATGAGATACAATCTCTCTTACAGTACATGAAGTGGCCAAAGTCATATTGTGCACATTTCCGAAAACATACAATACAATATAAAACAATTCAAACAAACGCTACAGATTAAAAAAACACAGTATCTTGTAAGGAAGTCCCCTTTAAAACTGAATTCAAAGTGTGCATCTGTTAACTAACACATGTATACATTTTCCTAAAGAGCTCTCTTGAGTTCTCGAGAAATATTTCTACAAAAGCTGAATACCGTCAGATCATAACTTCATGCAGGTTGGCAAGCTGACTCAGTAGAGCTGATAAGATGGCATGCAGTATTTAGGGTTTAACATATTTAAGGAGGGTAAGTGTGTTGTAACACACCCAAAGTGTGAGCAGAGGACTGATGGAAATGGTAGAGAGACTGAAGAGCTCTCAGACCAATAACCTGTTAGACTTTGTGAAGTAGTCGCCCTCATTGAAACTTTGTTTTACTTCTACAAGTGTCAGATTATCATGAACTTATTTTCTTATTGCTGTCTCCAACTTACTCTATTTTTAAGTGTGGATCATTCCCCTCACCTTTCAAACTAGAGATGGACATGAGCTTACATGTTACCATAAACTCCAACAACATCTTAGAATGTAAACGCTAAAAAAACATCAGCAAATAATCTAGAATCTTAACAATTTCCTTAAACTAAAGTGAGTTCTTATCAACAGCACCATTCATTCTAGGCCCTTGGCGTAAACAGGTAATTAGACATGAAGAGGGCAGATAGCATCTGTTTTGACGGCATTGAAAATCTGACAGTATCTCTCAGCGTCTCTCAGCGTCTCAGCCATACTCGAACACGCTCATCTGATAAAGGAGCTTGTTGCAGGGTGAAGCTGAAGGTTAGGAGAAGTATTATTTTGGCACTTGCCATTGTAATACCTGCACTTCCGCTGTCTCAAAGGGACACGGTACATTGATTCCCAGACACAGAAGACTTAAAAACAACATCCTCCCGTCTGTTTAGCTCTCTGGCTCGGGGAATGTCTCTAAATCTGTTTCTGCACCACCTGGATCAACTGGATTTGGAAAGTAAATGACTAAAAGCAGCGAAAAGGAAGGTATAAACTCACTGCCAAATCTCCTCTATACTTGGATCATAGATTCTGCATGTAAAGATTAACTGGGATATGGAAATAAAGCAAGTACAATCAAAGACACCGTTTTTATTTTTCTCATACTGCCTGCACCTCTTTTCACCCTCTGACTGAAACCAGAGCCCAGTCTGCTCTGATTGGTTAGCTGGCTGGCTCTGTTGTGATTGGACAACCACTTAGAGATGTCCTGCCCCTTAGCCTATCAGGTATGACTGCTAGCCAATAGAAGCACAAGTGTTACCTAGTGTTGTCACTATGTTACCGAAGTAAACAAAGTATTCCAATGGAGACGTTTCAAACATGGGGGGGGGTGTGTTGGAGAGAAACTCCCTCTGATGGGAACACAGGGATTTGAGCCTTTACAGACCATTAATTACATGCTCATAAATCTATTTAACACACTACAGGAAAATAGCGCCCTTTAAGCCTTTGTTATCAAGACTTCTTTGTCTATAGGGGTCTGATTGTGAGCTGCAGTGTGGTCGTTGTTCTCTTCAAGGTGGCCAATGATGCTTTGAAAAACAAGAAGATTTCCATCACAGATGAGGCCGAAAACCAAACCCCGAACACAAAGACAGCCTTTGTCAGCGTTCAAATATGCCGTGACTGTCGGACAAATTTGTTGGAGTTGATAAGGAGGGTTTAAAACAGCCCTGATCTTTTTCACATGGGAATAAACTTCTTTGGGTAGTGTAACTGGATCCCTCATGTTTCGGTACCAGTAGCGCAGCTGCCTTTCTTCTCCCATCAGAAGATACACTGCTGCTTATCCGATGGTTACCATTGATTGCAAAAAGTGTGTGTGTGTGTGTGTGTGTGTGTGTGTGTGTGTGTGTGTGTGTGTGTGGTGTGTGTGTGTGTGTGTGTGTGTGTGTGTGTGGTGTGTGTGTTGTGTGTGTGTGTGTGTGTGTGTGTGTGTGTGTGTGTGTGTGTGTGTGTGTGTGTGTGTGTGAGAGAGGGAAAAATAAACGGGGTGAAGACAGGCAGACACACACAGAGAGTAGCGTCTTTTTCCAGTGTACTTATCTGTGGGATAAAGATTTCAAGTAGTGGGACAGTTTACTTCAGATTACAGTGATTAGAGAACAGTATGACAGGGACAGAGGACATGGGATGAGGGGCCGCTCATTGTGCGCTTCAGATAAACAACCTGCTCGTGGACAAGGGCGAAAACTAAACACATCAGGGACATCAGCCTTACAGCACAAGTGTACGTGTCCTGAGGCATGCTGCGCTGGATAAAGCTCTCCACTGTCTGCATCTCCAAACAATCTGATCAGTGTTGTTCTTCTGTTGCTATACTGTATCTTGTGTGGGAAACACATTTGAAATACAGTATTCACCTTCATATAAACAGTAGAGTAAAAACAACACGGGAACAACAGTTGTCTGAGGAGGAGCATTTTTGGTCTTAATGTTGAAAAAAATCATTTAGATTTTCCATATTCTTACTTGCATGAGCTGACACTTTTCTCCAAAGGGACTTACAGTGCGATAAACCATAAAGATACACACAGCAACAACATGCAGGTACAACTGTTTGAAGTAAGCCATACCATACCAACGTAAGTGCTGTTTATTTAGCTTGAAATGGGCAAAATCTTGTAGGTGCTTCATTTGTTTTTTTTAGGTTTAAGCAGAAACAGGTGGGTTTTATATTGCCAGGTGTTGTGAGACAACAATAAACTCAGAGCCAACAATTCTGGGCTTATTATGACTTAGTGGATCCAAACATAATACCTGGTTATCATTGTCTTTGTGAGGATGGTGATGCCTGCTGTGTGTCAACCTTTAAATGACACCATACCGCCCTCTACTGGAGCTTAAGAACTCCTGCAGGATTCACTATCAACTAAAGGGTAAATCCACACAAATATATTCGTCCAACTTACTGGTTTTAAGCTATGCATGTAGATCTGGTTTTAAAATATGTCTCTCCGTTATTTACCCCACTTCAATCGAGCTGGTATATCTTGATTGGTGGCTTACTGTAGTAACTGTAACATTTGTATTCAATAGGAGCCTTTATCATTTGCCAAAAAACAGATAAGTAGCGCTTGATTACACATACAAAAATTACAACTATTTTAAATATATGAGCATTGAGCATATGTGGAGACACATCAGTAGTGAGTGGAAGGTATGATTTAGTTGCATTGGAAAGGTTGTGATTTTTAACTAGATGTGTTGAATGCTTGGTGGTTGTATTTTTTCCCCAGTATCAGTGAGAAAGGACATAATATAGATTATCAAAGCAAGCTCTTATTTAAAGTTGACTCTTGCTATTTTTAGGCAATATTATAGGTCTCAGTAATATACAAATATATAAAAAACATGTGTATGAAGTGTTTTGCTCAAAATACCAAACAGATCACCCATTCTAGCCATGCCTCATATCCCTCTATTTCACCTCCTGTTTCAAAAGTGCTGATTTGGGGTATAAAGCTTTAAAAAAATAAAATAATTGATAAATAAAAAAAGAGGGGGCTGAGCTCATGCGGGACCCGGCAGCTACTGTCTAAACTAAATGCTGCCGTGATGAAACGCCATATCATGGATTATCAAGGATTCTCTCTGAAGCAGTTTGGAGCTCAAAGGCTTTCTCTCTTGCCGGTTATACCACAAGGTGAGTTCCTTTTTATTTCCTGCTTCTTCACACACATGCTCTCCAGTACAGGTTAGCTCTGAGTGTTAGCGATGCTAATGTAAACACCGAGCATATTACGTCCAAAACAGTCGGGCATTGTTTCTGAGAGCAACGTTTCTGATAGGGCCGTGGGTGTAAAGCCAGCCTACATTTCTGATATTACGTCATATCGGACGCAAATCTGGATCAGCTCCGTTGTAGCCCCGTTTTTAGAGATTTGGGTACGGAGGAAAAGAGAGAGGGTTTTATTTTCTGACGCTGCGTGAGTTCCCTGGCACACCGGGGACACATATTTATGTATAAAAGACATCAAAAAGTGCATTTTGCATGATAGGTCCCCTTTAATGTTCAAAAAGGTCTTTATTGTTCCTCATACTGCCCGTGCTGCAGCAGTTTTCTGGTTTGGGACAGAAACTCCCTCTAAATGTTGGGATTTTAGCCTTTGCTGACTTATTTCATGCCCAAAAAGGGAAATGGACACCCCAAAAAGCAGGGCCTCTTTAATGATTTGCAAACATACTAAACCCGAGGCTCTGTATGAATGTGCCTCTGAGTGGTTTTAGGCGAGTACCTCTTGCATGTCAAATGATGATGATTTCTTTGTGTATTGTTCCCTGCCACATTTTCCTGACAGTAAGAGTGCTTGGCAGCAGTGAGGTCCTGACTGAGAGATATGTGTCTCTCCTGAAGCTGCTGCTGGAGGAGGCCGTGGCAGCTCTTTGTTTTCCCCCAACCATGCCAAGTCATGTGGCATTGTTTCTGATAGCAATGTTTCTGATTGGGCCGTGGGTGTAAAGTCAGCCTACATTTCCGATATGGGCCACAAATCTGGATCAGCTCCGTTGTAGCCCCGTTTTTAGAGATTTGGGTACAGAGGAAAAGAGAGAGGGTTTTATTTTCTGACGCTGCGTGAGTTCTTCGACACACCGGGGAAACATTTATGTATAAAAGACATTAAAAAAGTGCATTTTGCATGATAGGTCCCCTTTAAACAAAACTCACACAAACACAGCCTTCTTCACTTGCATGTTTATTTCAGCTCCAGTGTTACAAACTGTAGCAGCATTGTCACAATGAAATCATAATTGCATGCCCGTACTTCCAAGCATTCGTGTTCTGGAGATGGCATTCTCTCATAAATCATCCCGACTCCCATTTCAAACATTTGAGCGTGATCAGCGAAACAATTATTTATGGAATGAGCCATATAGAATATCATCTCTCCTGTGTCCTTTAAAATGTGAGCATCTATGAAAAATAACATTATTTTGACACTTTAAAAGTACTTTGCAACAAAGGGTGGGAGTGCTAACATAGCCGAATGCAATTATTCATTTTGTGGAATTAAGTCAGATATTTTCATTTTTTTTCGTTATTCATAGGATTCACTTAAACTCAGTAGAGTTGTGTTAGTGAATCCTACTGTGAACTCACTTATATTATAATAAAACATCATGAAGCTATGCTAATTAATACACTTATATATTCAAGCCAATTGAGAAAACATTATTCATTCATGTGAGATCACAATTATATTGAAATTAAGTATTTTATCAGTCTATAACAATCACATAATCATGTTATTCCCCAAACATATTGAACATTTAACACATTTTCTCAAGTACTTTAGGAGGTTATAGGACGTCTATTTCTGACACATTCAGAAAGCCGCTAAATAAGTTCAAGTGAGGAGGGATTTCTACACAAAACTAGGGGGCAAATAGTTCGCATGAATATTCATAAGCAGGAAGGCAAACATCATTATATAGACATGTTGGAAATAAGATGCATAGAATACAATGCAGGTCTTTGGCATATTAATAAGTACACTAATGTACATAAGCAATCTGCTCCTAAAGTGTTTGTGAGACCGCTGGAATCCGATGAACTTTCACCAAAGGAAAGAACAGCCTGTTTGATTAAAAACAAATAAATCTGGATGCTTACATCAATGTCTGGAGGAATGTCTTGACTTCTGAGTGGAAAATAGTTGGAGAAGGCAGTGAGCACACAGGACATGTGAAACTCCAACAGGATGAGCAGGAATAAAAGAAACAGCGTTGCCTGCCTGCGGATTGGAGCTGTTCCTCTTCTCAAGGCGATAAAGAGTGCCTCACAGTTAAGTTATTATGTTACATTATGGATCACAGACAGTCTGAACTTTATACTCAGTCAAAGATATATTTTGAAAATATTTGATATACAATCTATGACCTTAAAGTCAATATGACACACACACAAATTCCAAACATTACACCAGATCAAATGCAAGTGAAAGTAGAGACGCTATCTCATTTCTGAAAAATAGTCATCCTCCAAATATATAATCCTGTTTATGAATATATATATATATAAAACAAGCTGCCTTCTTTCTGCAACATGTATGGTTCTTTCAATGACACTGTTATTGTTCGTACGTCAGCGGCATTGTTTGCTTTAAAAGAAGGCAAATAAATGGCCCTTTACGGCTTTTATGAAAACACTTAAAAGCATATCAAAGTGTAACCCAAAAAATGAGCAGCTGCAGACCGGCATTTGATATTTTGATGTGGAAGAAACCAACACAGCATTCAGTTTAGCAAGATCAGATTTGACCGGTTATTTGACCGGTTCAGGAAAGAAAAGTTAGCTTCTTTGATGAAACTTAAAGGTGGGGTAGGTCATTTTGGAGAAACCAGCTGAGTGCGCTAGAATTTGAAAATAGAACAAATGTGCCACTTCCTTACAGAGCCCCTCCTCCAACACACAGGAACGAGCACATGACCAATGAGGGCACCAGATAAGTGTGTGCACAGATGGAAGGCTGACAGGCAGGTAGGCCATCCAGTTACTTTAGCTGGGCCGGCTCAGATGATTGGTCGTGCTTTTTACAGCGCCACGGCTTCCACAGATGATATTTTGTTATGTATTTATTGTCAAAGCATTTAATATATGTATTGCTATCGGGATGTTAAGAGCATCCCATGGAATATAACAAAAAGTGTTTCTGAAATAAATTGCATACCCCACCTTTAAAGCAAGAAAAATAAAACCAAGGACAAAAAGGTTTTTTAAAAAAGAATCATAATCACGAGGCACTTGGAAAGCACAACTGTTCCGTTGGCCGTGTAATGAAAATGAGGAATGTGTAGTTGTGTTTTTTGTTAATAAATACACAGTGAAACAAAACAAACAGCGTTGAGTTTCTTCCGCATCGGTAAAACCCTCTGCAAGCTAAACTAAATAAATAAGAAGTTCCAATATTAAAAACTACAAACATCGTTCAAGACAACTTTATTATACGCTCTCCACATGTGGAAGAGGGAGAGCGTCTGTGGAGTGGACGAGGAACGAGATGAACTCTCCTATGTTTATCATCTCTGATGCATATCCTGGTTGGGCAACTAACTTTAAAGACACCCAGACTTAGACAAGTGACTATAAGGTGATCAAGTTTCAGCCAACTTCCCTGTGTGACAACATCTTCTTTCCTCTAACAGCGAGCTCCTTTCGCTTCAGGTTGGAGTCTTCTTCATTTCCTAGATCGAGGTCCTGCCTCATGTTCCATCTGCTGCTTTGTCAGGAAGTACTTGAAGAACTCGTACACCGACCAGGCGATGGCAGTGGAGGGCACCTGGTATATAATCCGAGCTTGGGCCCCCTTAAAGAAGGCCGGCAGACCCCCGAGGCGGTACACTGTCCTGAAGGTGTTGGCCATCCCCGATAACTGTCCGCTGACGTTAACGGAGCTGAGCACTACGTTCTCTTGAGTGTTGAGGAGAGTTTTACAAACATCCAGCGGAGTGGTGATCGCTGCGGCGATGGCTCCCGCTGCGGCCCCCGACAAGATGTGACTGCCGGGGTGGTAATGTCTGTGGGGGTTCAGCTGCTCCTGCATCAGCTCGTAGATCATGAAGTGCACGGCCTGGAAGGGGATGTTCATGGTGAGCTGCGTGCTGTAGCTGCGGTAGAAAGCCCCCAGTCCCTCCTTACGAGTCACCGTCTGAACACAGTCCCAGAGCCCTCGATACGGAGAGTTGTACATTTGCATCCTCTGCTTCACCACTGAGCCATGGAGAGACAAAAGTACTTGTGTTAAAGGTCCCCTGTTATACTGTTTTTCATCAATATATTATAGGTCTCAGATATATACAAACATGTGTCTGAAGTGTTTGGCTCCAAACACCCAAACAGATCATTGCAGCATTACCCATAATCCCCTCTGTTCAAAGTGCTGAATTCTCGGGTCTGTACTTTAGATGAAAATAAGGGCCCCTCCCCACGCCCCATCTGAAGCCATTTGGTTAAAAATAATCACATGGTGCTCTAGGAGGGATTCAGGGGCATAGTGGTTGTGTGGGGGGTGGTTCGGGGGGTTACCTGGTGGGATTGGCTAATGGTTACACAAGCCAACAAACGTTATGACATCATCAAGTGGGCCCAAAAATCGATCAGCTCATTTTCAGACAGGTTTTTATTAGGGCTTCTGTCAGTCGATTAAAATATTTAATCGCATGATGTCCATAGTTAAATCGCGATTAATCGCAATTGAATCGCCCATTTTTTAATACTCTTATCAACATATGAGTGGACAAATATGCTTCATGCAAATGGTTGGTTTTATAAGGTGCAAACAATGTGACAAAGATTATACGGAACGAATATTCGAAACCAAAGGACAGGCGAGCGAGAGAGAGCGCGAGAGGAGTCGCGAGCGCGAGCGCGAGAGTGAGAGAGAGGAGAGAAGAAGAGAGAGAGAGAGAGAGGAGAGACGATAGAGCCGAGAGGAGCAGAGAGAGCAGAGAGAGATGAGACGAGAGAGATAGAGAGCAGAGAGGAGAGAGGAGAGAGATGAGCAGAGGATCTAGAGAGAGAGATAGCGAGAGAGAGAGAGAGAGAGAGAGAGAAGAGCGAGAGAGAGAGAGAGAGAGAGAGACAGAGAGAAGAGAGAAATAGAGAGAGCGAGAGGAGAGAGTAGAGAGGGAGAGAGCGAGAGAGAGGAGAGAGAGAGAGCCGAAGATAGAGAGCGAGAGAAGAGAGAGAGCGAGTAGCGAGAGAGAGAGGAGAGAGAGAGAGAGAGAGAGAGAGAGAGAGAGATAGAAGAGAGAGAGAGAGTAGATAGAGAAGAGAGAGAGAGAGATCGTGGAGAGAGAGAGGAGAGCGCGAGGCGAGACAGAGAGAGACGGAGAGAAGAGAGAGCGGAGAGAGAGAGAATAGAGAGAAACGAGAGAGAGAGAAAGAGAGAGAAGAGAGAGAGGAGAGAGAGAAGGAGAGAGAGAGAGGCGAGCAGAGCGAGAGGAGAGAGACGGATGATGGAGCGAGAGTGAGGAGAGAAGAGCGAGACGAGGAGATAGAGAGCAGGAGAGAGGAGAGAGAGGAGAGGGCAGAGAGGAGAGCGAGCGAGGAGAGAGCGAGGAGAGAGAGAGAGCGGAGCGCAGAGAGACGGAGAGAGAGAGGAGAGAGAGAGAGAGAGAGAGAGAGAGAGCAGGAGAGCAGGGCGAGGAGGAGAGAGGAGAGAGAGAGAGACGAGCGAGAGGGAGAGAGAGGAGAGAGAGTGCTAGAGAGACGCGAGAGCGGCGAGAGCGGAGAAGGAGGAGAGCGCGAGGCGCGGAGAGAGAGGAGAGGAGGAGAGAGAGAGAGGAGCAGAGGGAGAGAGAGAGGAGAGAGGTAGGAGAGAAGAGAGAGAGCAGTAGAGAGGAGAGAGAGCAGAGGAGAGAGAGAGAGGAGAAGAGAGGAGAGCAGATAGAGAGAGATGAGAAGAGAGAGAAAGAGCAGAGGGAGAGAGAGCAGAGGAGAGAGAGTTAGGGAGAGAGAGGAGTCGAGAGAGAGAGGAGAGAGAGAGAGGATAGAGCGAGAGAGGAGAGAGAGGTGAGAGAGAGAGAGCAGAGGAGAGATGAGAGCAGAGAGAGAGAAGGAGACGAGGGCATAGAGGAGAGAGGGGAGAGAGAGAGAGAGAGAGAGGCTAGAGAGGATGAGGATAGAGGAGAGAAGAGAGGAAGAGAGAGGAGAGAGAGAGGAGAGAGAGAGTAGAGCGAGCGGAGAGAGAGCGAGGAGAGAGGAGAGAGGAGGAGAGAGAGAGGAGAGAGTAGAGAGTAGGAGAGAGGAGGGAGAGAGATGAGGAGCAGAGAGAGAGAGAGAGAGACGGCGAGAGAGGAGAACGCGAAGGAAGGCGAGGAGCTCGCGAGAGCAGGAGAGACTATGGGAGAGGAGAGAGCAGAGAGAGAGGAGAGATAGAGAGGAGAGAGCGTCTAGTCGGATGCTCTCTGATCTCTTCTTTATCATATATCTCGAGCTTCTCTAGATATCTATATCGTCTCTTTCTCTCTTCTTGTCTCTCTGCTCGCTCTCGCTCGCTCGCTAGTCTATCTCTAGCTCTCTCCTATTCTCGCTCTTGCAAAGTCTATACTAACCCGGGGACTTATTTGCACTGAGCCAGTTGCTCAAACAGACAAGCCTGTTTACAGTTGTCGGCTAAATGCCGCTCCTCTGTCTTCATCTTCAGCCAAAGCATGACTGAAGTTCTGAAGCGCTGTGAAGTGCAGTCGACATGTTGGATGCGATCCGAATTATCTAACGCAGCCCCTCGTCCTCCACAATGTTAAGCTGTAGCCACCCATTTAGCTATCGCTGTTGTTGTCCAGACGTCTCCCTGGCAAACTTTCAAGCGTGGTCTGCCGCGAGAGAGCGGCAGGAGTGGGGCTGTCAGCAGGGGCGGACTGGCCGTCTGTAGAATCTGGAGAACCACAGAACGGCCGGTCGTCAAGTACCGTTGACGGCCGGCTCGGTTCGCTGGCGGCCGGCACCGCCCTTACTTTATTATGTTTTTAAACGACCTCATCGAAGTTGCGCCGACAGAGGTACGCCGTTTCCCCGCAGCGAGGCTTTCCCCCCGTTGACAGTTCACTAGCACCCCTCTCCCACCATCCAACTAACAACAACAACGTCAAGCCTTTGGGCTCTGAAACTACGGGGTGGGCCGAGGACAAATACACATGCGTTAATCGCACGTTAAAATAATTAGTGCCGTTAACAAAAAAAAGTGCATTAACGCGTTAACTTGACAGCCCTAGTTTTTATATAAATGGATCAGGACAAAAAGAGACAGAATCTTTTTTCCTGAAACTTTCAGAATCTCTTTACACAGAGGGGACACACACACACGTTTATAATAATACATTACATTTATAAAGTGCTTTTCCTGGTGCTCAAACGCTTATATACACACAAGACATGAAAAAGGGGATTTTGCATAATAGGTAAACTTTAATATTATTTCCCATATGCAATTTAATAGCTATTTTTAGGCTTTTAAAAAGATAAATAAGCTCTTTGTTTCGACCAAAAAAAAAATTGTAATACTAGAAGATGACTTGTATTTGAATGTTTCTAATGCATTTATAATCGTGCATCACATAGACCTATAGAGTAACCCTTTGTCTTACCTTCAGCTGGGTTCATGACGGCGTCGTGGAGAACAGTGGCCACACTACCTGCCAAACCTGGTGAAACAAACACACATTGTCTAAATGAATGACTTTGGTTACAAGCGTTTTAACATCAAGTACATTTTTTACAAATTTGAGCCTTTATTCAGTACAAGTGAATTATTTGTTTGAGCCGTTTGAATGCATGAAAAAAAGGTTGGTACTAGCACATCCCAGATAGCATGTTTGGATGTTTCATATTTGGATGACTTTATCCTCTCCGTTGTAAACAGGATATAATGACTTATCCCACAACCCTCCTCCAGGCGTTGTTACTTAGCTCAGTGTGAAAGCAGTCGGTCCGAATATCAAGATATTGATGTTGAAACATTTACCATTTGCCAAGTGGCTGTTGCCTTCGCTCTGCATGACGTCACTGAGTGAGCGTTTGACCCGCTCATAGCAGGCGAAGTAGATGGCATGTGCGGGCCCCGCTCCGATCATGGTGATGTTGAGGCCCCTCAGCGGTCGGAGGACCCCCTCTGTCTGGATGATCCTCTTCAGAGCCTGATACACACTCTTGTACTGTGCGTTTGGCGACGGCTGCAGGCTCTGCATCCGTGTCTGAAAAAAGAGAGATATTTTAAACATTGTGACTCATTTTCAGGTTCATACTTGTATTTTGTGTCTCTACTGTGACGAAAAAGGAGGGGACTGAGCTCATGCAGGAGATGCTACCGGCAGATACCGTCTAAACCAGGGGTGTCAAACTCAAGGCCCGGGGGCCAAATCCGGCCCGTGACTTCATTTTCTGTGGCCCCACAAGAGCGTGCAAAGAATATTATGTTTATTATACGGTTACATGGCGATTTACAGAAGCACGTTGCCCATAAACTACATGTCCCACAATGCATCTCAAATTAGACTTTTTTCTCAGAATTTGACTCTTTTTTATAAATGTTACTTTTTTTCAGAATTTGGCTTTTCTTTTTAAATCATTTTGTGACATTCTCACTGAAGAGACTTGCAATTATTTGCCCCAGACTTCTGCTTTCAGACGTAGTTAATGATGAAGTTATTACCCTATCTGATAATAATCCAATGCAGAGGTAATGATGTAATATAATACATTATATATATATATATATATTTGTATATAGTCTTAAAGTTACAACCGGCCCTTTGAGTGCAACCCTAATGCTGATGTGGCCCGCAATTAAATTGAGTTTGACACCCCTGGTCTAAACTAAATGCTGCAGTGATGAAACGCCATATCATGGATTATCAAGGATTCTCTCTGAAGCAGTCTGGAGCTCAAAGGCTTTCTCTCTTGCCGGTTATACCACAAGGTGAGTTCCTTTTTATTTCCTGCTTCTTCACACACATGCTCTCCAGTACAGGTTAGCTCTGAGTGTTAGCGATGCTAATGTAAACACCGACCATATTACGTCCAAAACAGTCGGGCATTGTTTCTGATAGGGCCGTGGGTGTAAAGCCAGCCTACATTTCTGATATTACGTCATATCGGACGCAAATCTGGATCAGCTCCGTTGTAGCCCCGTTTTTAGAGATTTGGGTACGGAGGAAAAGAGAGAGGGTTTTATTTTCTGACGCTGCGTGAGTTCCCTGGCACACCGGGGACACATATTTATGTATAAAAGACATCAAAAAGTGCATTTTGCATGATAGGTCCCCTTTAATGTTCAAAAAGGTCTTTATTTGTTCCTCATACTGCCCGTGCTGCAGCAGTTTTCTGGTTTGGGACAGAAACTCCCTCTAAATGTTGGGATTTTAGCCTTTGCTGACTTATTTCATGCCCAAAAAAGGGAAAGGGAAACCCCAAAAAGCAGGGCCTCTTTAATGATTTGCAAACATACTAAACCCGAGGCTCTGTATGAATGTGCCTCTGAGTGGTTTTAGGCGAGTACCTCTTGCATGTCAAATGATGATGATTTCTTTGTGTATTGTTCCCTGCCACATTTTCCTGACAGTAAGAGTGCTTGGCAGCAGTGAGGTCCTGACTGAGAGATATGTGTCTCTCCTAAAGCTACTGCTGGAGGAGGCCGTGGCAGCTCTTTGTTTTCCCCAAACCATGCCAAGTCATGTGAAAACCACAAAGCATGTTTTTATTATATTAACATATCTGGGGCTGGCTCAGGAGATAGGCCACATCTATCTTCCTCAGCATGTCCCCATGTGTTTCCTTCCTTTGGCTCAACAATAAAATATCAATTACATTTCCGCTTGATACAGATTTGGGAATTTGGGGCACGCAGATCTTGGTAGCACAGTTTAGGTTTAAATCACATTGTTCTGTTGAAGACCAATTGGACATTAAGGCCAATGAAAAGCTGCAGAATCTGTTGATCTAGAAATTATCTCAAGGGTATTTTTCACTGAGTGGGTACAAAGTAAACCACGAATAGTTCCAACTGTATTCCAGATCAGAGCTCTTTTTTTATTATGAACTACTCAATGCCTTATGATAAATAAAATATCTTGTTTAGACAATAATAATAATAATAATAAGTACGTTGTCTTAGAACCAAGACCTAAGCTTGAAGTCAACGTTTACGGCCCGTCCACACAGCGGCGTGCGTTGAAGCTTCCAACGCTTCTGCCCATTCACTTTGAATGGGGTGACGTCACTTTTAGCCGAACTGCATTTTGGGAAGCGACGTGGAGCGTTGCTGGCGTTGCTCGCTTCAAAAGTTGAGCAATGTTCAACTTTTGACGCCTCGACGGAGGAGTCAGCCAATCGAATCATATGCCAGTACAAGCTCTAGCCAATCAAACCGCGTGCTTGTGTGTCTGGGGCGGGAGATTCATGTGATTGGTTGTTGGTCGAGTGTCAGACACGCCCGCCGGCAAGCGTCAACGCACGCCGCTGTGTGGACGGGCCGTTCTAGACATGAACCAATGGTTAAGTGAACATCTAAATGTGTTACTGATTAGAAAAAAATCTTTTCATTATGGTTTTAAAAAAGCTAACACTACCACTTTTTGCCTCCTTACAGAACAATCATGCTGCTCCTTGCATTGACACTGACACTTACATTTATTAAAAATAAAATATTTGGCTGACATGATTATGGAAATGAAAACAGGTGATAAATTGTTTTAATTGTGTCAAATGCATCCTATATCTGTACGTCCAATCTTACCTTATTTTCCGAATACAAACCATGCTAATAATGACTGTTGGGGTAAAAACAACCAAGAATGCATAGAATAAAAAGCTGAAGATTCCAAAAATGCTTAGCTTACATCATTCAGTAAGTAAGTATTCAAACGTGGGTGTAAGTGGTCTAAAATAAGACTTTAAGGAACTGAGAGAGAACTTAAAAAAAAAAAATAGTCCTGTGCGCTGTACTACGAATCCAGTTCAACAGACCCTGGATATGTTTGAGTTATCTGGCTTAACTAACCCTAACAAACGTGATCTCGCTAAGCGGTTCTACGACGCTGTTATCAACTCGGTAACTCAAGCCAGGGTTTCTCTGTCCGGCTGAGAGCACGTTCACATGAAAGGGGCGGGGGTAGCAAATATGAAGAAGTTACACTTTAAACATCCATGACTTAAACACCTTATCCAGGATACAAGCCACATAGTTTCACCTGCAAGGTGAATACAGAACAGCTGGTACAACAACAACAACAACAAAACGACAGTGTTTGATGCATACATTAACCAATTATGATATTACTGCCCCATCTAAAACATGAGTGGACCTGACTTTAAATTGCATTTGACTAGTGTTTCGCCAACCTAATGTGTTTGTGCATACGGCAGTTTAAACTGTATATCCTTTTTTCCTGTAATATTACTTGATAGCTTTAAACTCTGCACACTGAGCTCTGATTGGTCAGCAGGCGGTGCTTTCACTGAGTTGATCTCCAGAGCAGGTTTGGTGTTCAGCATAAGTTACCATGGAGATCTACACCGGTAAGAAGAGAACCAGCGTCGTAGGACCGGAAACCCAGAGTTAACCCTGAAGTTAGCTCGCTAACCGCAAATACTACTTCGTAGTACAGGCCGAACTTCAGAAGAATGATGCAGAGTATATTTTCATTAGGCTCTCAAAAGAACCCCTTGTGCTCTTTCTGCATGAATATGTTGGCCCACAGTTGGACAGTGATAACAGAACCATTGAAGCATACCTAAAAAAGGACACCCCCATCCACTACATAGCACATCTTCAGCAGTCCTGTCCTTATGGCGGTTTCCTAATCAACACTGCAGAAGAGTTACTGCGTACACACACCCTTCACTGAGAGAGGCGGATTCCCAATGTGCACAGCAACGATAAGATCCCCTCCTTTCATCGACACTCCCTGTCGCTGCATCTCCTTTTTCACTGAGAGGTGGACAGGTTCAGTGGATTGTTAGCACTATCCACTGATGACCCGGTCTTATTAAAACCAGTCATTGGGCTAAACTCAAGTTAGAGCTGGCATACCTCGATATTGATATTGTGACGATAGTGTAGACCTGACCATTCGATTTATTACCTAATAAGATTGTGATCATTTACCATCAGAAATGGGTTTATAGAGTGGGTAACGGTAAAACGTGTAAGCTCAGGATATTTCCTCACTTGACTGTAATTCAACCTTTACAACCAGGAAAAGACAACATGCTATTGTTCAACGTCCAAATATCCAAAATGACACACATCTTGTCTTAATCTCAAATGACAAGATGGATATACTATCAATATATCGCCCAGTTCTCTTACTGTCTCTTATGTGAAACATCAATTCATTCATTAATGAAACACAGACTGGAAATAAATGCATTGAGGACTCTTATGCCTTTTATGCAAGGTGTTTTCTATACTACATTGCAGCTGACAAAATAATGGAAAATAGGAACCATTCTTAATTATTCATCAGCTTTAATACACAGAAATTGCAAAACAGGTTATTTGTCAACTCCAGACATGCACTGATCAAACTGAATGAGTACCTTCAGCTGGAAGGTGCTTGTGTAAACTTGGAAACTTTAAAAAGGAAATAGTGGTTTGAGTAATAGGCACATGGGTTCATTTGGAAAGACTTTGACACTGAAACGAATATCATCTCTCTCTCTTTTCTTTCATTATGTTAATGAAGTTTTCTGTGCTACATCAAGCTAATCGTTAGGAAACAGGGGCTGAGCAGAAGAAGAGAATTGTAGGAGCAAAGTTCACATTCAAACCAACAGTTTACGATTTACTTTGCTAATTTTTAACAAGATTAAAACTAGTCTAACATCTAATTCAGTTACATAAACTTGAACAATGGCATTCAATGAACACATTTTCTCAACCCAGTTCACACAGAGCTGAAGTTAGAAGGAGTTTCAGTTTCATTTTTAAGAAAACAATACAATTATAATGAAATGTTTCATAAACATGTAACCTCTGTTTGCAGTACTTGGTTGGATACTATACTGCATTGTGTTGCACTGATACTCACTGGAAGCAATGACAATTAAACTCAATCTCATCCAAAAAGCAAAACAAATGTCTTGATCATAATAGAAAAGCTATCGAGACCATTTATAATGTAGATGTTATCTTCTAATAATGGGGACTTCAACAGAGAGGCAGTTGACTTATGTTTACTGGTCAATGAATATATGAGTTGCCACAGAAGTATACTTTGAAACAGCAATTGAGGGGTTTAGCAACATTGTAAAGGTCAGTGTTGACCTTTTTAGATTGTAGATATCTCGAGGTCATATATGTGGTTTGAATGTTAAGGCAGTCTGACATGTTTTACAGCCGAGTCCGTTACATGACCTTCACTACGTAAGAGTAATAGGGGCAAGTCTGGGTAACGAACATGTTAACCCGTTTACACCATACACAGAAAAACGAGCTCATGCTTAAAATGAGAAGAAATGTGTGTCAGACATGCTTAAATGTGACAAATTAATTATGTTATGTTAGCAAAGTTACACCCAGACAGACGGCTAGTAAAACTGCTAGGTGTGGCTAATTGTATTACCATTTAATTCATGCTAGCCTGCTCAACTAGTTTGTTCAGTTGAAGCAAGCATGCAGGCGTGCTTATATTAGCTAAGGCTAACTAAGGATGGGCATATGGTTGCTAACGCTGGTTAGCAACCGATAGCATGTTGTGAATTAGCAGCCCTTTGTAGCTAGTAGTTGTAAAAGCAAAACACATGTGATTAGCTGTGTGTGTAGCTTGCCTTGACAGAGTCCACGGGGTACATCACCGTGTGCTCCAGGATGCCCGCCACGGCTCCTGCTGTCATGTGGGTCGCCACTGAGACATGAGGTGGCAAGCTCTCGTAGTCCCCGTCACTATCAAAAGGCTCATCGTCCTCTTTGCTTTTGACCTGCGACATGTCCAGAGCTGCCACCACCTGGTCCGAGGTCAACTCCATGCGTGGAGAGATCTCCCCCGTCCGTATTCTCCACAAGATAACACTCAGAGAGCAGTCGGCAGCATGGATAACCACAACATCATCGCTACTTACTGGAGTTCCAGCGCCCGTGTGACGTCCCCAAATCGGAGGCGTGGCTAAGATTATTATGGACCAATCAGATGTAGGATATGGGCGGGCTCTTGTTTCGAGGCGTCCAATTAAAACTTCCCGTGGTGGATTCCTCTGACAATTCACTGCGCTGCTGTGCATCCCTGATTGTCTCTGTTTTTGAATGGGTTTGTCAAAAGTGTTAATCTCATAGTCCTGCTTGAATAGATAAATAGGTTTGGTCCCCTTATCAGGCAGTTTGTTTTCACTATAGATGACCTGCAACTCCCCTTACTCATAAGGACGGATCCTCAATTGAATAGGCAATAGTTATGACTGCTAGTAAAAACGATATGTAAATATTCAGATCCCCAGGCAAGTTAAGTAGCCTAGCAATGACCCACTTTACAGTATTGTATTTCAAGTAGCCTACACGTGCTTCAATGTTTAAAACAATTAAGAGAAGAGAGGGTTTGTCACCAAATATTACTAATAGGCTAAGTACTCTAGCTTTATTAATTATGTTCAAAAGTCATATTAATAAAAGGCTAAATTGGATTTTTGTTGCTGATTCATTAACATTTTAACCTGTTTTTAATATTTGGTTGGTCGAGATGAATTACATTCTAACAACTATTGTAATGTGTATTGTCTGATTATGTTATCAAGAATAGTGCATCCAATTTTATTAACTGATCTTATTACAAATAAAATCTGAAAAACATGCAACTTAACTAAAGCTGCGCAAATACATTTTGGGGGCAAAAAGTCATACGTTTTCTAGAGTTAGTTTCCAGCACTGGGGTAAAGTATATCCTCCAAAAAGGACCAGACATGACAGAAATCTTACTTTTAAATATATTTAATTTATATTAGTTGTTATTTGTCTGGTCACTTGAATTGCATAGTAGTTTGTTGTTGTTGTTGTTGTTGTTGTTGTTGTTGTTGTTGTTGTTGTTGTTGCTTGTTTTAAGGAATGCAGCACCATATAACGTTTCTAATCAATGGTTAAAGGACTGTGGTCTGGTCATTTGTTCAAGCAACCTGTATTTTTTGGAAGGATTATGCAACAATGGTTAAGAGATTATTATTTTTAAGGATTATCCAAAAGGACTTTTTGAAACCACTTGGTGTGAAATATCTGAACAGTTAAAAAAAAAAATGTCACACCACATGACTCAGTAACACCCACTAACATCTGCCTCTTGTTTTGGGGAAAGGTTCTAATCCACATTCATTCTCTGGACAATTGACTCTACAGTCATGGGAAATAAATATTAAGAAAAAGTTAAAAATAATAAGTGAGCTTATGCAACAACCACGTCACAACACCCACTCACTTGTAACCCTACTTAATTTAACATACTGATCTGCACGAATCATCCCTACACGCCATGTGAACAAATAAGGAAAAGGGAACAAGGGGTGCACTTCTGTTTCTAAGTTTCAGCTCCTTAAAA
Source organism: Gymnodraco acuticeps (assembly GCF_902827175.1). Lineage (NCBI taxonomy): Eukaryota > Metazoa > Chordata > Actinopteri > Perciformes > Bathydraconidae > Gymnodraco > Gymnodraco acuticeps. The sequence continues at coordinate 2,370,666 of NW_022991187.1, forward strand.
TAACATTATCATTACATTTTTAAACATGTACATAATGCTGCTGCAAAGGTGCAAGTGAATTACATTTTCTGTTTCAAATAGTTTGTTAAAAACGAATTATCTTAAAGTGGCTGAATAAATGTCTGTACAACGTTCTCATCACATCTCTTATTCTTAATAATTTATACTGAGGATTTCCTTTCTGTGTCGTCCGGTTTCTTGTTACAGGCCAATAGTTTACATTTCAACTTTACCATCAACAAGATGCTAGTTTTTGTTGAAGATATCAGCAGATTCAACCACAACATAATAGGAATTCAGTGATAATCCACTCTACTTATTCCACCACAGAGAGAGATCTGAGCCTTTGATTCAATAAATGCTTTATATATCCTGGTTAACTCACCATTGAAACCTGAGCCTACTGCAGTGCCGCTGTGGGTGTGTCGGATAACTGTGTTACACATCAGTGACTCAGCATTATAGGAGCCTGCATCTTAAAGAGCCACCTGTCAGAGTATGTTTTATTACAGATAATAATAATACAATTTAATTTATATAGCCCTTCTCATCTGCCAAGACAAATCTCGAAGCGCTTACAAATCTCGAAGCGCAAGATAGAGTCCTGTTCACTTGTCCAATAGGGAAACTATAGTCAGAGAGAAGCATTAAGGTCCGCTATTATACTTTTTCATTAATATATTATAGGTCTCAGATATATACAAACATGTCTCTGAAGTGTTTGGCTCCAAACACCAAACAGATCATTGCAGCATTACCCATAATCCCCTCTGTTTCAGCCCAGTTTCCAAAGTGCTGATTCTCTGTCTGTTACTTTAGATGAAAATGAGGAGCCCCTCCCCACGCCCCTCTGAGAGAGATTTGATTACAAAAAACACAATGGTGCTCTAGGAGGAGATTCAGGTGATAAGGTGGGGGGGGGGTTACCTTGGTTAGTGATTGGCTAATGGTTACACAAGCCAAAAAAATCGTTATGACATCACAAAGTGGCCAAAATCTGATCAGCTCATTTTCAGACAGGTTTTTATAGAAATGGATCAGGACCAAAAGAGAGAGAATCTCTTTACACAGAGGGGACACATGTAGAAAAGGTGGATTTTGCATAATAGGGGACCTTTAAGTATTTTTTATTGACGTTTTCTCAAATGTATTTTAGCTAAATGTCACACTCTTTAGTTGTATGCTGTTGTGCAAGGTGGTTGGGACTGGTGGGAAATTAGTGATGCACTTTCCCCTCTTGGCCAATCAAGGTGTGACCTTTCCTCAGGGTTTAAAAGAGGTATGCACCAGTGTTTGTTTTGTGCAACATCATATCAGCAGATTTTGTCGGGGATTAACTCTGTTTTTTAGGACCTTTCGAGACTTTAATGCCATCTGTGACTTGAGCTTTCTGAAACCTATACTTTGTGCCGGCCTCCCCATTACTCAATATGCTTTATTAGAAAAATACATATATTTATTTGATTTGGCTAAAAAGAACATTGTTCTTATTATACATATTTAGACTTTGGGCATGTGTACTGTTTTTTCAATATATTTAATCATACATATAATATGTGTCTCAGAAAAAAAATATTGTTATTAGGAAATGATAGGAAGTTGTAGTGCATATCAAATGTAAGCACAAATACACAATGTTAAGAAAATGTGAAGTAATTAATATAACAATCTTTTTTGTCCAATTAATACAAACATAAAAACAAATCCTAACTTAGTGTTTAAAGTGTGTCTCTTCAATTACTTTAGAGCAGGGGTGTCAAACTGAAATACACAGTGAGCCAAAATTAAAAAATGGGTACTAGTCGAGGGCCGGACTGGTTCAATGTTTATTGCAAAACTTATTGAAATGAACTCATTGCACATATTAAACCTGGAACTAACAAAGCTTAAATTATTGCCTATAAAAACATTAAACATGAAATAATCAGTTGCATTAATTTCTTATGGCTCTATCTGCAGCTTTTCCGGAGTCATTTCTTATGATTACATTTTTCCACAGGCCAACAACAGCTTCAACAAAACTATTCCCCTCAAAGAACAAAACAAACACTCCCGGTTGTCTCAAGAAAAAAAAGTGTAGAAGGAAACATCCATTAAACTCAGGTTGCTGCTCTGTGATGCTAGTTCAAGCAGATACTTGGCATCTCATCTTGGGTGCAAGGTCATCAATGTTTGGGCTCAGGCTCTGAGCTGAGGAGACCCTCAGGATTGAGTGAAGGTGTGCGTGCAATATACCGGCGGGCCAGATCTAATAGTAATTAGAAATTATCCTGCGGGGCGAAATTAAATCCACCAAGGGCCTGATTTGGCCCCCGGGCCTTGAGTTTGACACATGTGATCTAAAGAATGTCAAACTTGTACAATTAAATTACTCAAAGTATTTCAGTACTCCTAAATGCGATGTTTTACCTTATATGTATAGAACAACCACCACCAAATATTAGATTTACTACCAAGAAATAGACAAGTGTTGTTTTAGTCTGATCTCCTTTTGAAAAAACAACCATACATACCATAAATCCTTTATTACTGAATTTCAATGTGACAACACTTATTTCGCATTCATCTGTGCAAACATTACACTACAGACCGTATTCGTATAAATAATGGGGCATGTGCTTACATTTACAATCCCCTCACAGCAGTGATATGACAGCTTCTGAAAATGAAGCCCAACGTAAATATATGCCACGGTATCCGACGTTAAAAGTCCGATGACCCAACATAAGAATTTCAGCAGGGCTTTCGGAGAGATGTATTCTCTCTTTCTCAAAAAAAAAGACGTTTTTGGAGCTTTTCCCAACAGTGAGAAGACATGTATTGCACTAGTATAGCGATAAAGGATACTTGTCCTGTTGAGAAGGAAACATTTGGGGAAAAAACTAAAAGACCATTCCAGATGGGATGTGTTTCTCAACTGCATTACAAACCCCTCTTTCTGATAATTATAGATTGGATTGCATTTGAGTTTCCTGTAGAAATGGCAAGTGCTTGTACCATAAACCAACTATAAAAGAAACCAACAAAAATAGATATGATCATACAAATCAAAGGCATAAATAAAGGCAAATGTCCAATATGTCCAACTTTTGTGTAATTCAAAGTTTAGACTCCACATTTGCTAGTGAGCAAAGAACCGTTGTGTTTGTTCGGACATGAATAGGAAAACACCTGGAGACAAGAACAGGCAACAACGTGGATGAAAAAACACGTCATAATTAAACAAAATAACAAAAATATTTTCATGGCTCAGGTAAGCCGGAAGACTTATGTAAGATCTTCCTCATATGTCCAATTTGTACTACAATCTCTGTTGCAAGCAGACTTCAAACGCTCACGAACAAGCAAACAGCTCAAGGAGATCTGCTTTGGAAAGTCACATCCTGTCAAGACTTTTAGAGAGTGATGGGGATTGTGGGCGAGCCGAGACCCTCCTCCAGCCAGGGCACAGAGGAGGGGGTGCAGTGCTGTGCCGCGCGCCGGTGGATGCGACGCAGCCGCAGCAGGTACAGCATGATGGACAACACAACAATGAAGAAACAAGCCAGGAATAAATAGTGGTTGTTGACGAAGGAGAAGCTGTGCCGCCAGTGAGAGTGCACTCCTTTCAGACCTTCCTGCTGGATGTCCCTGAGAGGAAAACAAAACATAAACATTAGACCTAGAGATAATGTGTTCACAAAAGTTCTGTTCAGTGCCCTGCTCATGTGTTTAGGTCAAGAAAGTTTGCGTTGTACTCTGCTCTTTATCCAATAGTGTTTTATTTGTTGTCTCGATCGTCACTTTTGCTGTAACAACACCCCTTTCCCCCTATGTGGGATAGGGGTGTTGAAATTAATCTTTTCTACGATGCATCGCGATGCGGACGTGGACGATTCTGCATCGATGCAGTGACGGAACATAATCGATTATAGCGTAGTAACGTCGCTTCCTGATTTTCCGGCCGCGGCTTTACAATAACGTTTTTTTTCTGTCACTTGAATATCTAATCAGTCGGTGCCGCAGAGATCAGGGAACAGACGTGACAGCGGCACAGCGACACCAAACACGGAGCAGTCTGCTTTATCCACCAACACAAGAACACCAGTCCAGAACCAACAGCAGAAGGACCCGCTCTGGATCACTCCGTGTCGCTGCGGCTCAGACACACAGGGATTTATGTTTTAAAGAAATACTGGCGTTACAATCATGTCAGGTTTTTGGTGGATTTAGTTAAGTCGTGGATTGCAGAGTATGAATGTCCTCTTGCTATTTTCAGACGATACGTGCAAAGTTTGTGAAGGCAGGAGGAAAGCTTCCGCGATCACCGTCTCCTCTCAGTTCCTCCAAACCTCGCCCTGAAAATAATGAGTGACAGGCTGATAGTGACCTGATAGAAACGTAATTATTCACTTCAATCACTGATTGAGATACGATGAAGCTAACTTAGTCTCATACATTCATGGGATTTATGTAACCGTAAGACAGAGAATGTAAGTGTGCACTATTTTAGTTTTATATGCTGTTGTAAATACTCCTGTTGTCTGCTGTGTTCAGACTCAAGTCCTGTGTGTGATGCCTCATTCAGGACATTCAGTGTCCTTTTTTTAACAGAAGGCCGTTGCTTGACGCTGCAGCTAGACTGCAGAAGCATTATTTTTTTGTTTTTGAGGATGGAACAATTTCACACACAGATAGTGTATAGGGAGGCTAGAGCTATGCAATTGATTCATTTTGGTTTATAAATTAATGTCAAGACATTTATGTTATTGATTTCTGAAGCACTTTCTAAATAATAAAAAGGGAGTTCATGTGTATTTACTGCATGTATTCATTAATGAAAAAGAAGCCATGTGCAGTAATATAGAAAATTGAGGATGCAACGCATTGGTATGAATCGTGATGCATCGAGATATCGAATCGAAGACAGGATAATCGTAATCGAATCGAATCGTGAGACCAGTGAAGATACACAGCCCTAATGTGGGATGAATAAAGTCATACTGATTATAACCTTAGTAACATGTACATGTATAAGGCTTAAACCTGCAAAACTGCAATCTTATTCCAAGTAAGCTGGATCAAGAGTAGCTAGTCCATTATTAAATCGCAAACAATATTACATTGAAAGATACCAGTTTTGTTGGACAATCACTTTAATGTATTTGTAGTTCAGTGTCATCCACTTGCTGCCAACGGCTTGGTGCTCTGCTCATTACCAGACAATCCTGAGTACTGATCATTGTTTTGATGATCCACTCAGCTTTAGCCATGAGCTGTTATCAAAGATAGCTTAGAAGACTAGTCAGTCATTCCTCCACTCACATGGCAGGACAGATTCTTAACAATCATTACTTAAAGTCAACTTCATTGTCAATCTTTCAGTTTGTGTGTACAGACTAAGACAAAGCTTGATAGTAAGTAAACATGAGAGAAAATCCAACTTACCTCAAAGGCAGAAAGCGTGTCCTGTAGAGAATAGCTCCAAGCGTCCATTGGACCTCTTTATCGTAGACCAACAGAGCGGTCTTCAGGTTTTTATAGTTGGCTGGGAAAGAGAAGCCTGAGTGCAATACTTCATGCATCCACGCTGATTTGAAACACTGGTACCTGCAGGCATAATAAGAAAAAAGTCATAAATAATCTTGTCCAAAGAAGCAGGAGTATTTTGGGGGGATTTGACCAACTGTTGTTAGCGGTTTGATAATCCTGCGTGACTTACTTCAGCCTGTGAAGATCAGCATGTGTGGCGTACAGGCCAGAGTCAAAGCGCTCCTTCAGAGTCTTCCACTGGGTGGAGCAGTAACTCTGTAAATGTTTAAGGACAACATCAGGACACTTTTTCATTGTAGGACATCAATAAAAAGTACCTTGGTTCCAAATTAAAAAAAGGGAACAATTAGTTATATATATCTGCGAGAGTAATTGCAAATTCAAAAAATGCACAACAGGAATACACGTCTTGTTTTAGTTTTGCATAAATGGACTACAACTGTGGCAGCTGCTCAGTCCGTAGATACTTAGCTCGGTCACTGGTTCAAGTCCCAGTATGGGCAAAAAAAACATGTTCCTGAGCCCTGCCAAAGCTTCATTGAGCACTGCACTGAACCCTCTCCTGATCCTGGGTGCCGAAACATTGCAGCCCCTTCGCTCAGACACCTCTCCATGTTTGTGCATTTTAGGCCTAATCTATATTAGGTCCTGTTTCATGCGTGTATACTTGGACAATTTGTGAAAACAAATTCAGGTTCTTTACTTGAGTAAAAGTACTAATGCCTATGTAAAAGTACTAATGCCTAATGTACTAATGTAAAACTACTCAATTTAAGTTAAAGTATTTAAGAACAACTAGGAAAATGTACTTTAAGTATTGGGAGTAAAATAACTAATTTCAGAAAAAACCTATTAAAATATTTCACATTTAAGAATCTGGAACTGAAATATTTTTTAACAAATAAATATTAATTCCAATTAATTTTCTTTTAAACATTTTTTTTTTTTTTTTTTAAATGAATCTATAACTAATAATCATATATTTAAAGTTCTTTCTAAGTATTGCGTGTCAAAATCTGAATTTAGAAAGTAACTAGTAAATAACTCAACCCCAAATGTCGTAGAGTAAAAGTATAAAGTACTATAAAATGAAAATGATTGGGTGAAGTACAAGTACCTCAAATGTGTCCTTAACTACTAGTTACTTCCACCACCGATACCAACAGAGTGAAATCTAAATGTTCCTCTTTTAGGGATAATAGCGTCTCCTTCTACTCTGTGTAACAGAATGACAACAAAAGACCCTCTCCCTGTGGAGCTTTACCTTAGCACCCTTGGAGTATTTGGAGGAGTTATAGTCCCCGCCCATTCGCAGCACGTCCTCGGTGCAGTAGTAGAACTCGGAGAAGCCGTAGAACTGGCTGTTGTTGTAGTTGATGGCCGGCTGGTAGATGCCGTTGAGGGAGGTCAGGGTCTCGTTGGTGCGGTTGAGGAACGGCTGCAGGATGTGTCGACACTGGTCAAAGTCTCCTGTGCCTCGCAGATGGAGCTTCTCTGTGGACGAACCGATCTCATCCTGCAGGTCAGCGGGGAGACACGGGTCGAGGAGCGGAGAATCTGCCGTCTCACCCGCATGCTGATCCAACAGCCTGGAGAAATCAGCAGTACAGTTTAAGTACACATAATGCTGGGTATTAAAAGTCCCCTATTATACTGTTTTTCATCAATGTATTATAGGTCTCAGATACAAAACATGTCTCTGAAGTGTTTGGCTCCAAACACCAAACAGTAGGGATGTAACGATAACAAAAACTCACAGTACGATAATATCGCGATAAAAAGTCCACGGTACGATATTTATCGCGATATTGAAAAATAAAGAAAAACATTTACTTGATTTGTACAGCATTTTAGTAGATAGTAGTATTTTAAAGTGTCAACAATATAATAATCAGACCCTGCAATAGGATAAATCAAGTTTCACTTTAGTTTTTCAAGTAACTCAACTCTAACTCACTCACTCAGCAGCATCAAGGTTATCTTTTAGGAATATGAGCATGTCCACATTTCCAGGTAGAAGCTGGGATGTTTGGGCGTTTACAATATCCCCTGCTGTGGAAAAAACTCTCTTGCTTGGTACTGATGTTGCTGGGACAGAGAGATGCTTTGGCCATGGGTGACAGCAGTGGGTCAAACTGTGCATTGTCTCTCCACCACTTCAAAAACAGTTTTTGCCAAGAAGGTGAGGCTTATTGACAGGGCGAGATATAAATATACTGTTGGTACTTGTCAATGTCTCTAGGTATGTAAATGTAGCCCTGTAAATACGATGTCCTTTTGTGTTATCTGTTTTATGTTCATGTTGTAACCTACTTGCTGCCATGTTGGACAGGTCTCCCTTGAAAAAGAGATCGATGATCTCAATGGGACCATCTGGTTAAATAAAGGTTTAAAAAAAATATATATATTTAAATCGCGGTAGATTTTGTCAGTCTCACGACGGTTTTGAGACATTTGTTTACAGCGATATTCGATATATCGTTACATCCCTACCAAACAGATCATTGCAGCATTACCCATAATCCCCTCTGTTTCAGCCCTGTTTCCAAAGTGCTGATTCTCTGTCTGTTACTTTAGATGAAAGTAAGGAGCCCCTCCCCACGCCCCTCTGAGAGATATTTGGTTAAAAAGAACTCAATGGTGCTCTAGGAGGAGATTCAGGTGATAAGGGGGGGGGGGGGGGGTTACCTTGGTTGCTGATTGGCTAACGGTTACACAAGCCAAAAAATCGTTATGACATCATAAAGTGGCCAAAATCTGATCAGCTCATTTTCAGACAGGTTTTTATAGAAATGGATCAGGACCAAAAGAGAGAGAATCTTTGTTCCTGAAACTTTCAGAATCTCTTTACACAGAGGGGACACATGCTGATGTAGAAGAGACATGAAGAAGAGGGGACACATGTTGATGTAGAAGAGACATGAAGAAGAGGGGACACATGTTGATGTAGAAGAGACATGAAGAAGAGGGGACACATGTTGATGTAGAAGAGACATGAAGAAGAGGGGACACATGCTGATGTAGAAGAGACATGAAGAAGAGGGGGACACATGCTGATGTAGAAGAGACATGAAGAAGAGGGGACACATGTTGATGTAGAAGAGACATGAAGAAGAGGGGACACATGTTGATGTAGAAGAGACATGAAGAAGAGGGGACACATGTTGATGTAGAAGAGACATGAAGAAGAGGGGACACATGTTGATGTAGAAGAGACATGAAGAAGAGGGGACACATGTTGATGTAGAAGAGACATGAAGAAGAGGAGACACATGTTGATGTAGAAGAGACATGAAGAAGAGGAGACACATGTTGATGTAGAAGAGACATGAAGAAGAGGAGACACATGTTGATGTAGAAGAGACATGAAGAAGAGGGGACACATGCTGATGTAGAAGAGACATGAAGAAGAGGGTTTTGCATAATAGGAGACCTTTAAGAGATATTTACAAGCAATGATCTGATTATAGGTCTCACTTGTTTCGGGTGGCAGTATTTTTGATGATACTCTCCTCATATCTTTGGCGGGCTGCATTTCCTCCGAACCCCAGGAAGGTGGACACATAAACACGATAAACATGCTCTGTGCGGTGTGCGTCACAGCCTAAGTTAAACTCGGCCAGTAAGTTCTTGGCAACTTCCTCCTGGGGGAACAAAGACAAATCAGGCTGGGGACCCTCACGATGCACCCAAGTATATCCAAAATGGTTTCATATTTTTGAAATGACGGTAGTGCTCACATGCAACATCACTTTGTTATACAGCATGTTTTAAGGGCACATTTAGTTACGTTTTAAATGGTCATGCCTAGTATATCAAAACATCAAAGAACAAAGGCTGAAACTATATAAAAGATGACAGTGAAAATTCAATTGTGCATCATGTGGTTTAAGGGAATAATGAGTAAAAAGGAAAAGCAGTGTATGCCAAACCTGCACATAATCACTACAACACAAAATATATCACATGGGCTCCCATTACATTTAACGATCTCTCTATATATATATATATGACGTATTTTGTTACATGACTTAACGATCTCAGTCTGTTCTCCTGCTATAGGGTCATGCAGCAGGCTTACAGTACGCCTTCAATAGTGATGGATGGAGAGCAGATCGTCTCCAGGGGACAAAATGAGGCATACAGGGTTTTAAACCAGGGAATGACAGAGGTTGGAAGGAGGGAGAAGAACAAAGGGTGAGTGACAAAAACCAAAGACAGCACAAAAAAAAGAATTGGTTGTGGATAATAACCTGCTGTGGAGAAGCAAAGCTTACAGTTTTGGGCACTTCGTATGCGATCTGTGTGGAGACCCCGCCCATGTCCAGGACTCCGGCGGTCCTTTTCCTCACCAGCGCCTCCTGCTGCTCGCTGACATTCACCTCAACTACAGCTTCCCCATCTGGAGAGGGTGACAGGAGAGAGGAGAGTCAGGCAGGGAAGGTATATCATGTGACTGCCGATATGTTTGGGTGGGAGACTTTTTAAAATGGCACACCGTTGAAACACTACATGCTTGTTTCCTTACCGTTGTGCACATGGTTAAACCTTCCGAGGACGAAGTTGATTCCAATCCATGCATAGACACCTAAATGCCACAAAAAAAAGACAAATTGTTTAATCAATATGTTTTAGCAGCATCTTTAATCTTAATATCATTTAAATATATAGAGACAATTAAGATGTACAGTGGAAAATCATAAACCCCTTGTTTTAGGAAATGCATTTGAATTTGTTATATACAAGTCAAATAGTTCCACACCAATGAAGTGGATGATCAAAACAAAATGCATTGTATTAAATAGGGATGCTCCGATTGATCGGCCGCCGATCGATATCGGCCGATACTCACTCTCTGCCGATCGATCGGTGCTCTCTAAAAATGCAGATCGCATGACGTAAAATGATGACGTAAAATACATGACACTTTTCTCTGTGCGCGGCAAAACAAGCTCGCCAAAATGGCCTCACCAGTCTGGCAGATTTTAAGGTGTCCGAAAATGACAGTAAAATAGCGGTGTGCAGCGTGTGTGAAGCAGAAATCCTGCAGCTCCGCCCGCTGTGACGGACCGGTGAGCGGAGCAACACACACTGAGAGTTAGACCTAACACACTTAGCCATTTCATCTACCTCTGGAACTAGCTAAACTAGTTATACATATATTTATTCTTCACTGTCGGGTCACTCAGTACTGGATCAGTGAGCTGCATGAGACGATACTGACAGGCTGTCGAGAGAGAGAGAGAGAGAGAGAGAGGGTGAGAGAGAGAGCGAGAGAGAGAGAGATTTCTCTCGTGTTATTTTCCAAAGTTAATGTAAACTTGAATAATGTACTTCATTTGAATGTAATAATTATGTTGGTTGTGGAAGCGCCAGTGAATGAGCCCCATTAACTGAGTTTTAAACATCACTTTAAATCAGGGATGGGCAACTTGGATGGTGGTGGGGGCCACATAATGTATGTACTGGCCACCAGGGGGCCGCAGATTCACTTGGAACACATACACACAAATTCCATGTGTTGTATGTAATTATTAACAAATTAAGTCTGACATCTTTATTTACATTTTACAATCTTTCAGGGAACATCCTCTAATAAGCTCACTAAACAAATATCAGTTCACAGAAATTTAATTTAATTTTTACAAGTGGCATATTTGTATTGAACAGGTTATTTAACAGTGGAATAAAACTATTTTAAACTATTGGAAAGCACGGAAAACGTGTGCATTGAGATTAAACATTAAGATGTCATGAACACTAACCCAGACATTAGTTGTCTAACTTGAACCTAAGACACTTGTAGCCTCTGCTGACGCACAACAAGGGGAATGTCCACACAGACACCCGTCAGCCCGCACTCTGCTGTTCCTCAGCACCGCCCCCCCCTCCCGCTGAAATTATGAATGAAAAGCGTATAGTAATCATAGATAACACGGCAGGGTCCGTGACAGTTTGTTTTCATCTGATTTCAAATAAACAAAGTCTTGGTTTTTAGAATATTAAACTTGTTTCGCCCAGGCATAACAACAGCCGGTGTTTCTTGTGAGTGTTTCCCGGGAAACAGACACAATACACACAAACGCGTCACAGATTACTTTTGCGGTATTTGGCTGCCGAACGAAATCATGTAGGTAACTAGGAGTCTAGTGGACGGTATCAGTACTACAAGTAAAACATTTCTTTTTTTCTTTTTAATTAATTACGTTGTTTATAAATTAATCTGAGGGCCGCAAAAAGAGGAGGTGGGGGCCGCCATTTGCCCATCCCTGCTTTAAATGGAAGATCCCCATAGGCCCCGCCCACTCGGTCGGCGATCGGCCCTAAAATTGGCGATCGGAGCATCCCTAGTATTGAATATCTCTGAACATAATTAAAATGTTTCATAAAGTGATGTATAAATAAAACTGCAACACATTAAAGTTGAAATAATCCTTTTTGAATCCTGTCTACCGTTATTATTCCTTTCATTTACCTTCCTGTTTTCCAGAAATCACTTCCACATGAGAATCAGAGAAAAGGAAGTTGAAGTGGACTGGGATGTCAGTTCGCAGATCCTCAAGAAGTGCTTCTTGTTGACTGAGATTTAACAAAAGCACAAACTTTATTAGAGAAAAAGCGTGGTGTGTAAAACATCAAAGCGTTCACTTACATCACGTGTTATCGGAGGGTTAACATTATAAGGTGACGATCATTTAGCCCGACTGTACCTTTCAGGAAGGATTCTCATTCCAGCTGTGCACAGGATGTACAGGGGGGTCTCTTGGTGCTTATTTTTGGGAATGTGTTGGGCTGCAAAGCTCAGCAATGGATAGATATAATCACTTGCTTTCTCGGGTGTTTTAGCCAATTCAGAGATACCTACAAAGACAAAAGATAACGAACAAACATATTTAATCTGGGGTTTAGAATGAGCTAGCATGTTAGAATGTGTCTTCAAACAAACGGTGGTAACACTAAAGTAATTCTTACATATTCTACATAAAATATGATTTAATATGGCACTAACCTGGTTTGATCTTCATGACCACTGGTTTGCGGTGTTGATCTCTCATTTGCTGAATGTCCAGCAGTTCATGGGGATTGCCATTATGCCGGGGCCAACAGTACACAAAAACCCTGGAGCCACTGCTGCCACAGTCCACCACCAGGCCGTAGTTTAGATCGGGATTACTTGTATCTGTTGCATCCACATCAGTCACCCTTGCCAAGTGCCTTTTGGACAAGAAGAATTGTTAAGACGATACTGCCTGTGTTTAATGTAACAACAGATTTGGGGAGCAGCTATTAGTTTACCTGTGAAAATGGTTTTCTTCTCTGAGCCAGCTGGCGTGCCCCTTTGAGAGAAGCAGCAGGTAAAGCAGTCCAATGAGGCCGAGCAGCAGGCCGATGAAGAGCAGCTGTCTGAGGGAAGGTGTCAGGAGCCGAGGAAGAAACAGGGAAGACAGGCTGAAATGCCATGAGGCTGGGAAAAGGCACGAAAAGCTGATCCTGCCAACAGATAAGAATCAGAAACGGGATTATTACCATGTAGGTTGACACGTACGAGGAATTCGACTTGGTGTGGTGATGCAAACATAAAAGTAAAACAAACATTTAAAACACAGATAGAGAACTATTTTAAGAAAACTATAAAAATAATAGAAAATATAGTAAACTATAGCAGTATTTACATGGAAATAGAATGGAGTCCGTGAAAAAAGCATCCTTAAAAGTGTCAGAGATATGAGAAAGTTCACAATCTATCTACATTCCCACAAATGACAGCTGACAGACCCACCTTCCCATGATGAGGATTGTCTTCCTCTTGTTAGTGCAGTTGGTTTGGAGATGTAATCAGTCAGCTGAAGATGTGAGATGTGGCTTGATCCACGGCTCCATCCCGTTTTCCTCACTTCTCACCATGACCTTTTCAGGGAGAAATGTCGATGTGTTAAATGAGAAGTACTCAGATAATGCACTTGAGTAAAAGTAGAAATACATCATGTATATAATGCAGATTGGCCCATTTCAAAAAAAATATATAATATGTTTTGATTATAATGATTGATCATTAAAGTGTTCATCACAGCTGGTAAAGGTTGAGCTAGTTTTAATGACTTTCTATACTGCAGGGTAGCTTGTGAATGTTCTCCACGTGTAACTAAAGTCTTATTTAAATGTTGATTATATTTCACATTATTAATCCCAATGCTAAATTCCTTTACACCACTGTCTGAGGGTTTGTTATGAGAATGGCCTAAGGTCGCACAAAACTGTCAGACTTGTTCTCATAATTGGACAGAATGTTCTCACGTGGTTGGTATATCTTGTTGCCTGTTGAATGACCCATTTTAACGAATTTAAACAGAAATCAACCCGATATAATGGAAGCTGGACAAACACTGTAAAGATTAAGTACGTAGCGTCTGTGGAGCTAAGTGTTTGGCTGTAGCATCGAGCTAAAATAGCTAAAAGTACCACATTTCTACACATCGTCAGTGTCAAAACAGCACAGTGATATGTTCGAGGCATTTAAAAGATGTCATACTTACTAACTCATAAGTGAAAGTCCCTCCTTTATTGGAGAAATCGACATTTCTGGGCAGCCAGATGCTAGCTGCTGGCTGCTGGCTAATGTTTTAGCGAGTATGTGGCAGGTCTCCGGTGAGTGACGTGGTTCTGATGCGGTGCGTTGGATTTTGTCTCCGCGTTGCCCGGATAATAACAAGCAGCAAAACCCCAAACCGCCCACCATTACTTCTTCGTATTTTCCATTTAATTTCGGGTAACAAACATGATTAAGATGCACTAGCCCCACCTAGGAGCTGGCATGTAGATCAGGAACAAAATAACTAAGAAATCAATTTTTTTGGAGATGCTGTTTTGTTCAACTTCAAAATGTAGGAAACACCCAATAACAACATTTACACTAGAAAAATGGTATTCTATCATTAAACAATTGAAATTGGGAAGGGAACTTGGACTATTAGACTGGATAGCCTATGACAAAGAATTCCAACCAAGATATGACTGTAGATTCAAGCAATGGATAGAGATAAGGGTTTAACAGCCATATGCACGGTTATCCAGAAGGGAGAAATTAGAAGCTTTCAAGACCTGGAAAACCTCTTTGACCTAGAAAACAAAGACTTATTCAGATATATGCAAATGAGGGACTACTATACAAACAAGGTTAAGAAAAATGAAGATGACATACAACCTATTGTAAAGATTATTGCACGAGTTTACCATGATGATATTCCCAAAGTTGTGTCAACCCTATATTCATGCTAGCCAACAAAGATTCAACACTCTATGTAAAAACTAAATGGGAAACATATCTAAACGAAAGGATCTCAGATGAGATGTGGTATGATATGTGGAAAATGCACCAGACCCCACGGATGGAGAGAATTTCTGTGGAAAAAACAAATTCGTTTCTTTTACACACCCAAAATCACTAGTAAACAAACAAACACTCAATAATCATGCTGGAGACTTTGTAAACATCTGGAACCTCACCATACAGATGTGTTTTGGAACTGCAGTAAAATGCAACCTTTCTGGGACTGTGTACACTCTGTTATATGCAAGGTATTAGGCTATATATAATCCCTCAAACCTGTTTGATATTATACCTGGGACATATGGAAGGATCTGTACATGTCGGAGATCAATACCTGATCAAGATCCTCCTAGCTGCTGGAAAGAATGCTATCACTAAAAACTGGCTAAAGGCGGAAACACCAAGCTACAGACAATGGGTTAATATTATTGGTGCTATCCTAATAATGGAGAAAATCACATACAAGTTGAAAGTAATGGAAGACACATTTCTTAAGGGCTGGGGAAAATGGTTACGGTACATAACAAAGGAGTCATAAAAAACCAAGCAATATTTGATAACTATGTAGAGCGTCTCCGTACAGGCACTGTTCTCTCTGAAATGTAATATTTGTTTGTGTGTAATTTTACCTTGTGAAAAAATCAATAAAAGAAAGTTTTTTAAAAAAAATGCAGGAAACATAAACTCCGGTTGACTTCCCAGAAAACAAAAAAAATCTATATTCTGATCAGGCATTAAGCTGTCAAAGATAATGTGCCAAATAAAGCAAAAATACTGCGTAAAACATTGTTCTCGTCTATTTGGATTGACATCCCTCCTTCACCCAAAAAGGTCCCTTTATCAAAACATAATTATATAAGTACTAGATAACATAAGTATCTTTACTGTTCTAAGTTACACTGTTCTAAAGTAAATAACTGAAATGCAGTAGGTGCCGTTAAATACATTTGCAAGACTTTGTACTTGAGGTCTTAGAAAAAGTGTCATATGAATGTATTTGTATTTCATATGTGATGTTTGTGTACTGGATGGACATTGTTTTTCTGCATCAATTCATCATTAGCTATGAAATACATAATAATACAAATATGTATTCAAGACAAAATGGAGAATTCCCGGTTTGTAATTAATTTAATGCACTATAAGAATGAACAGTTTTGACGTATTGAGTACATATTTAACATATTGCCCATTTACTGTCAAGGCAAAAGTTTTAAAGTACAGTTGAAGTGATACAAGTTGAAAGACAAATGTAATTGACACTATACAAAATGTGTGTATTTTTATTTGAATAATTTAAAGCATTATTCATCCCCCTTTAACACTGCTGCTCCATTATTGGAAGCTGACCATCTCTTCACTACAACCAGACAACTTTGACTTTACTGGACATCTTACAGTCCACCACCTCCAAGTTACTGATTTGCCAGCAGTAACTCACATCTACATTCTTAAGTCTCTTGCTTCGTTGCATAATGCTTTTCACTGTTATCATTTCCACATCAGTCCGCAGCATGTCAATGCGTTGTAACCGTGCGAGTGGCATGGGAGGTGAGTCTGTGGCTTCTGCAAAGAGGTTAAGGTCCAAGTCCAAAACGCTTAGTACATCCTGTAACACGCAGTTCAGAGGGCAGGGCAGGGACACCAGGGAGATCTTCTCCAGCAAAGGAGAACCAGCCAGGAGACACTTGAGCACTTTCTTCAGGGACATCCAGGACATGACAGGCTTCATTTGGCTGTGCTCGTAGGAGAAACTTGCGAAAAAATAGAGAGACACAAAGAAGAACAATTATTTGAACATGAAGTTATAGTACATTACTAAAAATGTAACATTAGTTCTTCATTGTTTTATGCTGCAACTTGATTGGATGCTGTCCGACTGGTTCAAAGAAAGTGGATCTGGTTAATTGAGTGTGGAAATAATGTGATTTAAAAAGCACTAAAGTTAGATTCAGGAGATTAAGGAAAATTAATCGATTTGTGGCAGGTTTTTATCCAACAGTTCATCCAACAACTCCCAAACAACCGTTTCTAGTGTACAACCTAGTGTAACTTAAACGTAGCCTTACTTGAGTGTGAGAGAGCAGAGGTGAGGCAGCTGAGGAAGATCCCGCTCTTCACGCTGATTCTCCTCCTCATCTTCGGCTTCCTGTGGTGTGCTGGGAGGCTCTGCAGAGATGTGCAGGTCTCTGAGTCCGGGACAGGCCTTGATGACCTCCAGCAGAGGAGTGTGAGGGCTGGTCTGCACCCCCTCCAGGGTGAGAGAGACCAAAGAGGAGCCTGCGACTTGCAAGACAGGAAGGAGCTCCACCAGAGGGCCTGGGTAGTGCACTGTGAGGCTCTGCAGCTGGCCTGAACACGCCTGGAGGCCTGCAGCCAACAGAGAGCCCTGGCTTCTTCCTCTAGTATCTTCACCATCATCAATGTTCACAGATATGGAGCAGAGGTCGGGACATGCACGACTCAAACTGCCCAGAGAGTCACATGATAAGCCCTTGACGTCCTTCAGGCGTAGGATCAGGCGTTCATCACTTAACAAAACTCCTTCTCTGCTTTTTTCTTCTGCTTGAGGGCGACTCAGCCCTTCATCTCTACTTGTTTCTTCTTCGTTTTCACTACCATACCCTTCCCACAATGTCCTCTCCTCTTCATCTTCGTCGCCTGCTACTGCTCCTTCCCTCTTTTTCCTCAAACTGTCCTTACTCTTCCTCTCCCTCCATAGATCCCACAGCTGGGGAACTCCTTCTCTGCTAGTGAACTCCTCTGTCTGTCCAAACTGTTTTTCCTGGATGAGACAGCAGGCCTGTGCAAGACCCTCCATGGCCACTCTCTCCAGGTAGGGCAGGGAGAGGAGGAGGTAGGCTGCTGCCGCCACAGGATCTCCTTCTTGTTCCCCAAAATCAATATCCAGAGCCAGCAGACTGCAGAGGGGGAGAGGAGACAGAGGTGCCGGGGGAGAAGAGGAACTAACAGATGGAGATGTAGAGGGGCAACCAGGTGACCTAGAGGGACAGCTAGAGGGTGAAAAGGAAGCCCCACCACCAAGAGGAAGTAGTGCAGCTGGGGAGAGGAGATGACAGCGGGATATGTCCAGATGGCGCAGGAAACGACAGCGTTGGGCAATCGTCCTGATTACACATCTGTCACAAGGTGTACCGGCCAGGGAGAGTGAGCGCAGGACAGGAAGACAGCCGAGGGTCTCGGACAGGACCTTAGAGGACAGCTGCTGGGCTGCAGACAGGTCCAGACTCCACAGAGCCTGAGACAGAGAGAAGGACATTATAGGACGAATAATAGGTCAAGTGGATAATCCTGGGCTTACATTTTTCCGAAGCCAGGTGACATTATGTAAGGGAGAATGACACAATTCCCAAAAAGCAAAGATAATGTCTCAAAAATAATGTGTCATAACAAATGTGCCAATATTGCGCAAAATAATTTGGTCGTAATAGTTTCTCTCGTCTATTTAGACCACCTTCCTTCGTTCACAAAAAAGAGGTCAATTATCATAACATATTTATCAATATGATATTTGATTATCTCAACAGTTAATACATAATATATTGAATAAATAGCCCTGTAAGTCAAAGTATATCTGTTAGATATTCTCATCATAAATTAAAAGCTCTAAATGGCTCAAATAAGGGCCCAGACACAAGATATCAAAGGAACAATATAAACTTTGACTTTACTGGTCAAATTCTGATAATGTGTCTACAGCTCTGTGGGTGAGGTTTTTTTATTAGCGGTGTATATATTTGTTTGATATAACCTACTGTCAAAATGCAAAATAAATCTGACCTGGCACCGTGCAGCAATGTGGGCGCAGAGGGCAGAGTTGACCAGGCCAGGACACTTCTCCAGAGAAAGGCCTCGGAGCTGGGGGACCAGAAGGAGGTGGAGGGCGGCCCGGGACATCTGCCTTCTGGAGCCCAGCAGCAGCGTCAGGTCCTCCACCAGCTCACCCGCTATACGGAGGGAAAAACAAAGAAATAGAAACAGCCGGGGAAATATTTTAGCAGGAGTAGAAGTGATTAATAACCAGAGGTGGAAAGTAGTGGAGTACAAATACTTAGTTACTGTACTTAAGTACATTTTTCTGGTATCAGTACTTTACTCCACTACGACTTTCTACTTTTACTTCTTACATTGTTTTACACAAATACCTGTACTTTCTACTTTTCAAAACAGGCTGGTTACTTTAGTTTTTAATCTGTGTTGGGTGGCATGATCATTATTATTTAGAATCATTGCGTGCCTATTGATTTGAACACGATCCGTGTATCCATCATTTCCTGGGTTAGGGTTAGCCCTAACCCTAAAGAAGAGGGATCAATGTCTCGTCTCGAGTGAATTCGGTCTGAAGCAACTGCAGCGCCTTATTATCCCAAAGATGGATCTTTAATGTTCTATTAATATAAAGGGAGGTCAGGTACTCTTTAAAACAGCTGGTAGTTATGGTTTTTACTTAAGTACATTTTGAAGCCCATACTTCTTTACTTTTACTTGAGTAAAGAAGTTTAGTCAGTACTTCTACTTTTACCAGAGTATTTTTAAACACGAGTATCTGTACTTCTACTTGAGTAAAGGATGTGTGTACTTTTGCCCTCTCTGTTAATAACCCTGTAAATAACCTAATCTGTAATTAAGTAAAGCTACAAAAAGCATGCATGTGAACTATTAAGTAATAACACCAGCCCTTATTCAACCTCTGATTCTGCACAAGAAAAAATTCCACCAGACTTTTATTTTCACTTAGCTTCAAAAATGTTCCTGATACAGGAAATCAGTATATTGCTCCACATTGGAAGAGTACATAAAAGAGCAACATGTATCGTTGTTGGTTAAACTCACGCAGTAGGTTGAAAGGCCCCATTATGTATCTGAATGAGAAGTGATCCAGGTAGTTGTCGGCGTAGTCCTTCACCCACACTTCCTTCATGTTTTCTGCCAGGCTGAGCAGACACAGCCGAGTCAACGACAGCACAGAGCCGTCTTCATCTGTTTTCCTGCAGCTCCCCATCCACTCTTTATTTCTCTTCCTCCGGGGCCCAGCTTTGACCCCGCCATGTTTACCTGGAGCTCGAAACAGAGGCATTTCCAGACAGGAATTGATGCTGTGTCTGTGTGATGAGGGGGCTTCCTCTGTCTGCTGGAGGGATGAGGGGGAAAGAAAAGAGAAGAGAAATGACATGTTTAGGGGAAAAACACGACTGTTTCAGATTTACAATTCCAATTTCTTGAAAATCACAGAATGATTCTTACATTTAATAGCTTGTAAAAAAAAGAATAAGGGGGAGGGGATCTTGTTTTGATTGAACATTGGATTATAGTCATCCATATTCAATCAGTGCTGACGAGTCAAAAGTATATAATAATCAGCAAGATCAATTGTGTAGTATTATATTGTAGACTTTATTGATCCAACATTGAAGTGACACATTAATGCATCACATTATAATCATTAACATAATACATATTATTCAGAAGTGGGCAATTCTGCATTACAAGTAGACTACTTTGACTTTTGGTATATTAATTTGTTTATTTTTTTAAATACAGGACTTTTAACAAATCATTTCTACCCTGTGGTATAAGTACATTTGCTAAGGTAAGATCATTGTAGTTAATTTCCATCTCCACTGTTGTTCATAACTACTTCAATCAGCTGAGAAGAGAAATACAGTAGTAAGGTTAGTAGAGTTGACCGAATGAAAGGAATATAACGGTAAATAAACTAAAGTGTACTATCCAATGAAGGACATGTGTTGTATTGCATTAAGACCTACCTGTTGAATCACCTTAATGTCACTAATCCAATGCTAAGAAGCCAGGAGTGTAAAGAAAAAGCTGAGTGTTTGAAACAACCTTTGCTCAGCCTGATTTACAGCGGCACTTCCTGGTTACAGTACAACGATATTACCACCCTGAGTTTTGTCTGTCAGGCACACTTTTCTATTCACATATTCGGACGACAGCCTTGACCCACAATCGTGTTCATAATCCTAAATCAACTCCACAAAATCAGTCAGTAATATTGAAAAATGTATATCTTTATCCTTAGGAATATGCTGTTTTAAAAACGTCTTAAAAACAGATTGTTTAATATTCATTGGCGGTTCTTTTCATGTCATTTTGACATGTTTTTCTTTTATGTTTGGGATTATGTTTGTGATTCTCGGCCTAAATCAATACAGTGAAACATAAATAGTGTAGCATTTACCTATATAATATTAAGCCAATCCGAATTCAAACTAAAATAACACACTTGGATACCAGGCAGGCAGTATCATTTCAGACATGATTTTAACATAATCACGGTATACCGCTGAACTTCGAATCATGGGGTAGCAAGTTCGAGTCCCTCTGCAGTCAGCATGTCGTTGTGGACGAAGGTACGTTTTAACCGTTTGTTTTTTCGTTCTAATTGTGAAAAAAAAAAAAAGCAGAAACGGGTCGTTTTTTGTTTTTCAATGTTGCCCCAAAACGACGAAAAAACGGAAATTCAGCTAGTTTTTTCGTTTTTCTGTTCAAACAAATATACATTACATTGCATTTAGCTGACGCTTTTATCCAAAGCGACTTACAATAAGTGCGTTCGACCAACAAAATACAAACGTGAAGAAAACAGAATCATATAAGTACATCAGGTTTCATAGAGCAAACACGTTTCAAGTGCTACTCAACTGGCTTTAGGTAAGCCAGTCCTTTATTAGTATATAAGTGCTTTGTTAATAGTTCTATTGCTCGAAGTGGAGTCGAAAGAGATGAGTTTTCAGTCTGCGCCGGAAGGTGTGTAAGCTTTCTGCTGTCCTGATTTCAATGGGGAGCTCATTCCACCATTTTGGAGCCAGGATAGCAAACCCACGTGTTTTTGCTGATGGGAACTTGGGTCCCCTTCGCAGCGAGGGTGCAGCGAGCCGTTTGGTTGATGCAGAGCGGAGTGCACGTGCTGGGGTGTACGGTTTAACCATGTCCTGGATGTAGGAAGGGCCAGATCCATTCGCAGCATGGTAAGCAAGTACCATTGTCTTGAAGTGGATTCTAGCAGTTACCGGAAGCCAGTGGAGGGAGCGGAGGAGCGGCGTGGTGTGGGAGAATTTAGGAAGGTTGAAGACCAGACGAGCCGCTGCATTCTGGATGAGCTGCAGAGGTCGGATGGCACATGCAGGTAGACCAGCCAGGAGGGAGTTGCAGTAGATAGGCGTGAGATGACGAGAGCCTGGACCAGAACCTGCGTCGCTTTCTGGGTCAGCTGGGGACGTATCCTCCTGATGTTGTAAAGCGTGTATCTGCAGCAGCGGGTTGTAGCAGCTATGTTTGTTTTCCACTCAATGTTTCGTTTCCATAGGTGGGTGTGTCTCCAGCGCCTCCTTGCTTCTGATTGGCTAGTGTGCCCTATGCTTGCGCTGTACTCTTCAAAATAAAGTTTCTTCGTCTTTGCCTTTAGACTGCGTTACAAACAGTGGCGGTTCTAGAATATTTTACATGGGGGGGCAAAGGGGGAGCAAGAGGTCATGCCAGGGTGGCATGGGAGGGCGGACAGTACGTGGTATTTTATACTGTATATAACCTATTTATTGTTAATTCATGCCCTAACACAAGTGTTCTTAACACACAAGAGAAACAAGGTGTTCAGACAAACAATCGGGTGCCCTTTGAGTCCCCCAAGCTTACCTCAACCATTTTAAATGAAAGGAAACTACAAAATGTATTTTAAAGCAATGAATTAATGGAACAGGTTTTTTTGCATTACAATGTCAAACTAAATATATATTTAGTTTTTCAAAAATTGGTTTTCTTAGTATTAGACAGACATATTTGCATGTCCTCACTAAGCATTATTACATATTAATTTAATATCAAACAAATCAAAATGGCCAATTATCCCAAAATGTTGCAGCTAATATAATCATATGCTTGTCAACTTTAACTGATCAAAAATAAATTCTGAAAAAATACTTGAATTATCTATGAAATTGCAATATTGTCCCTCAGTTTGTTTCAACCCTGTCACGCCATACCATTTACCCTCCTATTAAAATAATGGATCAGTCCATGTGTGATCTGCATTGAGGGAATTACATCACAAAAGTGTCCGTTTCTTCTCTTACCTATATTTCAGTTTTTGTATTTTCAGATTAAGATTGACAAACTCAACATTTCAATTTATAATTAAGTACACACATGACATCACCCATCTCTTCAGAGAGCTGAAGGTGACCTGTGCAGCAACACATTTCAATCAATATTTGTCAATACTAAGAGCTGCTAGATTGTGCTGCTGTGATGGAATATGTAAGGAGAATAAGAACATACCATGTGGTCCAGCTGGAGTTTCATCTGCCTCCTGATCCCTGCCTCTGTCCCTCTTTCTGACCCTTCATCTTTATTCCTCACATACATTTCTTCTTCTTCACTAATGTCTTCATCTCCTCCTCCTGCTCTGACTCTCCTGGTCTCTTCATCTCCTCCTCTTCCTCCTGCTCTGACCCTCCTGGTCTCTTCAGTGAACTCTCTTTTCCTTTTCCTCTTTCTGTTCGTCCTGATCACTTCTCATATGTCTTTGTGTTGTTGTTGAATCACTCCTATACTCTGGCCTGCAAGAGTCTACTTGTGAAAAGCACTGGTACAAATGCTTGTATAACTTTACACGTTAGGGCCATGTAGCCTAGCTAATATGTAGCATATCATATAACATCAGAAAGTATTGATCAAGCGCACACAGGCAGCTGTGTTTGGATCCAGTTTTTACAGTAAAGGATGTATCCTGGTTTCATTGATCTGGCCTCATGGCTGTGATGTGTAGTTTACGTGGATGTAATAGTAGGCTATCGCGTAGTTTAGCAAAGTGATCGATCTCCCAGCTAACGCTGTCTGCGTAGTATTTTGTAATGTCCCAAACAGCGCCCGTCTGTTAAACGCCATCAATTCAAACGGCAGCGTTTTATTAATATTTAGTTGCAAGCTCTCGTCCTTAGTAAAACAAAACTAGTGGAAAGGGAAATGTTCCCAGGGGAAGCTGATCCATAGGTGCTGGGACAGCTCGCTCCCTCTCTGCAGCGGTGTGAGCCGCGGTCTGTGTGAACGCCGCTCCGCAGTTTAATGCAGGGCCGTAGCTGCGTTTTTAACGGGCCTAAAATTATATTTAAAATGATTCACTTATAACTAATGTAATGCTTGTTTTGTTGCTTGAGAAGCTTGTGTAAATAGTGTAGGTTTGTTTTAGTACAGTTTTAGGGAAACAAAAGTTAGGGGGGCAGCTGGGGGGGCAATGCTCTACAGTGGGGGGGCAGCTGCCCCCCTTGCCCCCCCGTAGATCCGCCCCTGGTTACAAATATACGTATATTATTATATTCATACATACAAGCAGTGGCGTTTCTAGGTGTACAAAACTGGGGGGGCAGAAAGAGGTCGAGAGAGAAAGAGAGGGGGGGGGGGGGGGGGACAGAGAGAGGGAGGAGAGAGAGAGGGGGGACAGAGAGAGGGGGGGAGGAGAGAGAGAGGGGGAGTGTCAAATTACATACTGAAGACCACAGGAGCAACACTGTGAGCGCATACATTTACGTACACAGCATGGGGATGTCATAGTAATGCACCTTCATACATGGAGTAAAGGTCACCATCACAAAGTAATTCTTAACAATAACAACAACCGTAATGCTTTAGCATTAAAACACCATAGACTGTAAATATAAGGAAAACACAGACACTCATCATCGAGGTCACAATATCAATCGATCCAGCAGAGGCAAAACACAGAAGATCAACAAAATATATGACATAAATGAACTTACCAAAGCTGAAGGCTCACTTGAAAAGAAAAGCGGCACGGCGGTCCTTCCTCTGACAGAATGTGTCTATCACTTTGGGGATGAAGTCCTGTAGTTGCTGGATCAACTGGCTTTCAATTGAAAGCATGGCCAATGCGTTAAGTCGCGGCTGTCCCATGGTGTTGCGAGTGAAAGTCTTTATCCTTTTGAGGGTGGAAAAGTTCCTCTCTGACTCGGATGTCGTCATCGGAGTTGTCACTATTATTTTGACCAAAATAACAGTCTCAGCAAACGTTTCCACCAAGTTGTTCTCGTGAATGGATTTCAACAGAGACAGGGCAGTGTTTCCAGTGTGAAGCTCACTGTGGCGGTAGAACGTGGTCAGCTCAGACTTCAACTTCTCCTTGTTTCCCAACGCAGGCCACAGTTTCACGGCGCAGTCAAGCTCAGGTGTAGGAAATGACAGGACATGCTGTGGGAAGAATGAGCTGTCAACAAGCTTTGCAGCGATCAAATGGTCACTCTGTGAGAACCTCTGTTCCACCTGTGAGATGACTGTGTCACAAGCCTCCTTCATCACCGGCGCTGTGCTGCTGACTCGTCGGCCTGGCTCGTCTGTTCCATCATGAGCAGTGGCGGCCAATGCATCAGTTTTCTGCCTCATTTTCTGAACATTTTCCTTGAAACGGCAGAGCGCGCTGTTGATCCCAGGTGCATCGATGCTTCGTTTTTGCAGAGTGTTGTATAGAACATCCACTTCTGGCATAAGCAACGAAAAAAACTCCAGGAGCTGCATAAATGCTCGGTCCCGCAGTTTCTTTGACAGGCCGTATGCCTCACTTATGGTGACCGCATCCCATCCTGGTTGTGCGCGTATATGCTTCATACACTGAAGTAGTGCATCTCGGGTCTCCCAAACCGCGTTCACAGTTCTGCTTTTAAAGTTCCATCTCACAGCCGGTGGCCGTGGGATGCGTCTCTGTGTTGCCTCGATCTGCAAGAGCTGCAACACGTTTTGGAGCACCGGAGAAAAAAGTGGAAAAAGCAGTTAGATCTGCAAAAAACACCTTCAGGATGCTCATCCTTGCTGAACACAGTTGCTGCAGGGTCAGGTTCAGTTGGTGGGCGTAGCAGTGAACAAACTGAGCGTTTGGGTACGTCTCCTTCATCACCGTCTGTACCCCGCGCACGTTACCGCTCATGACGGCCGCCCCGTCATAGGTCTGAGCGATTAGCTTTTCTTTCAGCTGCAGGGTTTCCAGATTAGCCTTGATGCTGTTAGAGAGACCTACACCAGTTTTGTCCTTTACTTCCACAAACTCCAAAAAACGCTCTGTAACTGTGAGGTCAGGCATAATGTATCGCAGCACAATCACCATTTGCGATTTACAGGAGACATCGGTTGTCTCGTCGGCCTGAACGCCAACAAATGATGTGTTGTCCACTTGCTTGGCTATTTCCTCCCTGTACACATCATACATGCAGTCCAAGAGTTCATTCTGTATGGTGCTTGATGTCCCTTTGAAAACAAGCTGAGCTTCGTAGTGCCGTTGAAGCCTCACACATTGTCTCGAAAATTGACCTGAATATCCCTGGATTCAGAGAGTCCGCCGACTCGTTGTGGCCCCGCAGTGCTGTCTCACATTTCCCACACAGTTTAATACAGGTGATGATCCGACCAAGCACGTACCTGTTTTCTTCCACCTTCCTATTATGATCATCAATGCCGCGTCTGTAGGCGCTGTCAATCTGAGCTGCAACATTCACCCTTCCAAGTAATCCCAATTTTACGGCATTTTCCAAATGACTGTTGCTGCTCTCATGCTTCATTGTCCTCTCCGAAAGATGCTTTAAGTCCTTGTAACCTGTCCTCGACCAAGTACCTTGATCTTCACCAAAAAGCAGGCAAGGAAAGCAAAAGAGGGAATTCTTCTGGATGCTCGCCGTTAGCCATTTCTTTTTAGCAAACCACTCAGCGTTAAACCCACGTTTAACTTTGCCCGCAGTCTGGACCATTTGGAAATCCGGTGGATGGTGGGCACCGAGGCGCTTTACCTCCAGTTTCTCTCCGAGACTAAGTGTCTCAAATGTGTGCTCCAGTAAATGGTCAACTTCATTCATTTTCTTTCAGTTTTTTACTTCTTTTAATCGCTGGTGATGTTAGCTATATGCTGCTCTCTCGTCTCCTCTTCAAACTACACGTGACGTTTCGCAGCACTGCACACGTGAGTACTTACAGCCAATCAATTCTGAATTATGTGAGATGACGTATGGTGGGGATGGGAGCACTCTGCCCCTACGGTCATTATTTTTTTGCCACACACATTCAATAGAAAAATACTCTGAGCATGCGCAGTGTAGTTTTTACAATCACCGTTCACTTAGACTGTGAGAGGGAGGGGCAGGATCGGGTTTTGTCCCACATGGCTCTAAACAGCTCAAAACGGCACTCTAGACACTAATTAGAAGAACACAGACTAAAACAGAAATGTACAGACGAATCAGATTATTAAACATGACCTTAAAATATATTTTATATGTTTTTTTATTTATTTTTTAGTATTTTTTTGTAATCATTATTTGTAATACTTTCTTCTGACACTAGGTGGGGCTGTGCCCCACCTGCCCCTAATGACCCGCCGCCACTGCATACAAGTACAGAAGACAGTCTGTCCGTATGTCTGTCTTTCTATGTATATGTCTGTCTCGATGTCTTTCTATCTCGATGTCTGTCTGTCTGTCTTTCTGTAACTATATTTTAGAGTTTAAAGCGTAGCCACTTTTACTCCACTACATGTATTTAAAACCTTTAGCAACTTTACAGATTTGGATTAATTATGTGAAATGCAGTAGCGTGGCGTGGGGAAAAATGTAGGGGAAGCCCATTTTTTGGGTCGGGGGGTGGTCAATAACGTAACCAGATGAGTGATTACAGCGCCCGGTATCATTTGACACACATTTGTATCACACAGATGCAGGACTTGCACACGCCTGTTATCTAACCGACAGGTCCGCACGCACTCTCCAGCTGAAACTCTCTCCTTATTAATTTAAGCATTTTACTTATTAATGTATGCAGACAATCACACAATCTATGTGATTTTTGGATTTACCGTGCCTCTCAATTGCCCGTGACAGGTTGGCAAAGTCGATGAATCCTGAAGTTGCCCAAGGATTGTTCAGGGAGCACGAATCCTTGTCAAAAAGAAGACATGGCCAGCCAAATAGACGCTGAAGTTTAGCGCTTCCAGTTAGCCACTCCGTGCGGACATAATTGTCCTCATTGAACGTCCGATTCTCTCCCTTTTTCCTCTGTGTACACACAGCTCGAGTGCGGGCATTGGCCTGTCATCTGATTTAATTTTTAGTTGCTGCTGTAGCGGAAGTTTAGTAAAGTTATGTTTGATTAAGTACGCCAAATCTCCACCCTCCATAATGCTTCATTTGCTTGATAATTTCTAACGGCGGTGATGACAGTTACAGTATTAAAACTGATGTTGATGTGATTTGATTGGATGGCAGTGTCCAATCAAATCGCCAGCCGCCAGCCGCCTCTGAAGGGAAGCAAGAGGCGGCTAGCTTCCCTTGGCATGGCCCTGACCAATCACAGGTTGGCAGGGGCATCACGTGGGCCTCATCTGATTGGTCAATCCCTCCATTTTTTTTCACCAAGGGAAGCTAGATTCGGCTGGCCTCCTCTCGGGAGTGCAATCTACTGTTTCACCATAACATCTAGAGGGGCGCTGTTTGTTTCACTCTTTGTAAAATACTCAATGAGAATGGGGGAGAGCCGGGCCGGCAGCAACACACAGCAAAGGAGAATTATCGAAACAAAACAAAGTGTTTGTATTTATTTATTTAAATTATAACTACAATCCGAAAAAACAGGGGAAGCCTGGCTTCCCTTGGCCTCCGGGAGAAAACGCCACTGGTGAAATGTAATCAACACTTAAATCAGACTTTAGTTCCACCTGGAGTAAATTCACAAGCTCCTGCAGTATACAAAGTCATTCAAACTAGCTGCACCTTTACCAGCTTTGAGAACACTTTCATGATCAATCATTATAAAACATATCATATATTATTCTGAAATGGACCAATCTGCACAATGACTACTTTTACTGTCGCTACTTTCACTATATTTTGATGAGAATACTTTTCTACTTTTACTTGAGGAACATTTTGAATGCAGGACTTTTACTGTAACAGAGTATTCCTACTCTGGTACTTCTACTTTTACTCAAGAACAATATCTGAGTACTTCTACTTTTACTCAAGTACAAGATCTGAGTACTTCTACTTTCACTCAAGTACAAGATCTGAGTACTTCTACTTTTACTCAAGTACAAGATCTGAGTACTTTTACTTTTACTCAAGTACAAGATCTGATTACTTCGACAACCTCTGATTAATGGTTGATTTCCAAATGTTCTGTTGGTGCGTGGATGATAAAATAATAGTGTTTGATTGTATTGCCTTACGTGCAGCTATTTGCCTGTGTTTAGAAACATAATTAAACATACCATGGACACACATTCAAACAATTTTCCATTTATTAAACATTGCAGATGAACAATTAACAAGTAATACAGCTAAAGAAAACTACAACAATCATTTTCTGTATGATGATATCATGGAACCTGGAATTTGAACACACACCACTTAACAATAAACAATACACTTAACAATAAACGACTGAACTGCTGTCCACTTTAGGGTAGGGCCCTTAAAGCATCCAGTGCTGCAGACAGTCCAGCAACCTGGGTATACACTGGCTCCTGATCCCTGCACTTGCCTTTACACATATCTTCTTACAATGCCTATGAGATCCTTTATCCCGTTTTGGAATGGTGCTGCTATTGGTTTTTAAGCAGCTCTCTTCCGGCGCGTCACACCCCGCGGGGCGGTGACAGCCCTCTCTGTGATGCAGCTGTTAGGCATGATATCAGCTGGTCACGTGGTGATCCCCCTGGGTCTCCTTCACAGTGAGGAGACTTCCAGAGGTGGTTTATTTGCCTGCGTATCGACCCCGTGCGTCAGAGGAGACGCATGGTGTACATTCCCTCCTTCCGTGGGTTGGGATTTAACCTACTGGAAAAATCTCCACGTCAGTGGGGGTGCCACTGAGCAGAGTGACGTCACACACCGCAGTGTTCACAGACGCATCTCTCGCAGGCTGAGGAACGTGCATGTCGCAGGCAGTGGGGGGACAGTGGCCGGGTCACATGTCTCTCCATATAAACGTGCTGGAATTACTATATGGAAAGTAATCCAGCAGGATTAAGATGCAGGAGCAGGCCTCTCAGACGGAGGAGGAGGACCTGAAGGAGGAGAATATGCAGGAGCAGGCCTCTCAGACGGAGGAGGAGGACCTGAAGGAGGAGAAGATGGAGAAGCAGGCCTCTCAGATGGAGGAGGAGGACCTGAAGGAGGAGAAGATGCAGGAGCAGGCCTCTCAGACGGAGGAAGAGGACCTGAAGGAGGAGCAGAGAGTCTCAACCAATGAGGAGCTGAACATGAAATATTTAAAGCTCCTCAAGTGGTGCCGTAAGACCAAAAGAGAGATGGACGCTTTGTTCAAGGAGAACCCGGATCTCACAGAACCTCAAGAACCTTGTGAGGAAGTAAAGGATGGAGAGATAGACGCTTTGCTAGAGGAGAACCCGGATCTCACAGAACCTAAAGAACCTTGTGAGGAAGTAAAGGATGGAGATATAAACGCTTTGCTAGAGGAGAACCCGGATCTCACAGAACCTAAAGAACCTTGTGAGGAAGTAAAGGATGGAGAGATAGACGCTTTGCTAGAGGAGAACCAGGATCTCACAGAACCTAAAGAACCTTGTGAGGAAGTAAAGGATGGAGAGATAGACGCTTTGCTAGAGGAGAACCAGGATCTCACAGAACCTAAAGAACCTTGTGAGGAAGTAAAGGATGGAGAGATAGATGATTTGGTAGAGGAGAACCGAGATCTCACAGAACCTAAAGAACGTTGTGAGGAAGTAAAGGATGGAGAAATGGACGCTTTGCTAGAGGAGAACCAGGATCTCACAGAATCTAAAGAAACTTGTGAGGAAGTAAAGGATGGAGAAATGGACGCTTTGCTAGAGGAGAACCAGGATCTCACAGAATCTAAAGAAACTTGTGAGGAAGTAAAGGATGGAGAGATAGACGCTTTGCTAAAGGAGAACCAGGATCTCACAGAATCTAAAGAACCTTGTGAGGAAGTAAAGGATGGAGAGATAGACGCTTTGCTAGAGAAGAACCAGGATCTCACAGAACCTAAAGAAACTTGTGAGGAAGCAAAAGATGGAGAGATATACGCTTTGCTAAAGGAGAACCAGGATCTCACTGAACCTAAAGAACCTTGTGAGGAAGTAAAGGATGGAGAGATAGATGCTTTGCTAGAGGAGAACCAGGATCTCAAAGAACCTAAAGAACGTTGTGAGGAAGTAAAGGATGGCGAGATAGATGCTTTGCTAGAGGAGAACCAGGATCTCACAGAACCTAAAGAACGTTGTGAGGAAGTAAAGGATGGAGAGATAGATGCTTTGCTAAAGGAGAACCAGGATCTCACAGAACCTAAAGAACCTTGTGAGGAAGTAAAGGATGGAGAAATGGACGCTTTGCTTGAGGAGAACCAGGATCTCACAGAACCTAAAGAACCTTGTGAGGAAGTAAAGGATGGAGAGATAGACGCTTTGCTAAAGAAGAACCAGGATCTCACAGAACCTAAAGAACCTTGTGAGGAAGTAAACGATGGAGAGATAGACGCTTTGCTAAAGAAGAACCAGGATCTCACAGAACCTAAAGAACCTTGTGAGGAAATAAAGGATGGAGAGATAGACGCTTTGCTAAAGGAGAACCAGGATCTCACAGAACCTAAAGAACCTTGTGAGGAAGTAAACGATGGAGAGATAGACGCTTTGCTAAATAAGAACCAGGATCTCACAGAACCTAAAGAACCTTGTGAGGAAATAAAGGATGGAGAGATAGACGCTTTGCTAAAGGAGAACCAGGATCTCACAGAACCTAAAGAACCTTGTGAGGAAGTAAAGGATGGAGAGATAGATGCTTTGCTAGAGGAAAACCAGGATCTCACAGAACCTAAAGAACCTTGTGATGAAGTAAAGGATGGAGAGATAGATGCTTTGCTAGAGGAGAACCAGGATCTCACAGAACCGAAAGAACCTTGTGAGGAAGTAAAGAATGGAGAGATAGAGGCTTTGCTAGAGGAGAACCAGGATCTCACATAACCTAAAGAACCTTGTGAGGAAGTAAAGAAGGGAGAGATAGATGCTTTGCTAAAGGAGAACCAGGATCTCACTGAACCTAAAGAACCTTGTGAGGAAGTAAAGGATGGAGAGATAGATGCTTTGCTAAAGGAGAACCAGGATCTCACAGAACCTAAAGAACCTTGTGAGGAAGTAAAGGATGGAGAGATAGACGCTTTGCTAAAGGAGAACCAGGATCTCACAGAACCTAATGAACCTTGTGAGGAAGTAAAGGATGGCGAGATAGACGCTTTGCTAAAGGAGAACCAGGATCTTAAAGAACAGAAGGAACCTTGTGATGAAGTAAAGGATTATATGGAGATTGAGCGGAACGTCTTGAGGGATGACTTGGAGAACCTGCACCTGAGATATGGAAATCTCCTCAAGACGCAGATGAAGCACGAATTAGAGATGGACATTTTGAGAATGGAGAACCAGGATCTGAGAGAACTGAAGGAACCGTTTGCTGACCACAAGGATGTGGAGATCGTCACTTTGTTGAGGATCAACAGAAAGCTCCATGTGGAGAAAGAGGAGAAGGATCTGGAGATCGCCCGCCTGCGAGAGGAGAACCGGACACTGAAGCTACGATTTGAGGTGGAGGAGAAGTAGGAAGAGGAGGAGGAAGAGAAGGGGGCTGTGGAGGAAGAGGAGGGGGCTGTGGAGGAAGAGGAGGAGGCTGTGGAGGAAGAGGAGGGGGCTGTGGAGGAAGAGGAGGTTATTAGAACAGTTATTAGAACAGTTATTAGATCAGTTATTAGAGAGGATAAGAAGTCCACTTAAATGAAATGTCATGTCACTGTATCGGGTTCCCCTGTGTCTCAGGGTTCCCCCGCATTGTGACAGGATTTGGGATCATTAAGCGTTCCCAGATTCTGTCCTCATGAAAAAAAGAACACCCCTTCTTTCTGCTCTGTGGGTTCTGATAATAATAATAAGGTTGTGTGTGTGTGTGTGTGTGGTGTGTGTGTGTGTGTGTGTGTGTGTGTGTGTGTGTGTGTGTGTGTGTGTGTGTGTGTGTGTGTGGTGTGTGTGTGTGGGGGGGGTTAAAGTCCAGGACCATTTGGGGCAGGGGGGTAAGGTGGGAGGCAGGGTGGAGAGGTCAGGGGAGAGATGTCAGAGGGGGGGAGGGAGGGAATGTGAATTCATGTTTTTAAAGCTTTCCACTAATCAACTGTTTGCAATGAGAGTTAAAATGGTATTTATATTTATTCTCAAAAGTATCGCAAAAATAAATAATTATTGAATTTATTGGAAGTGTAATATATTTATTGTATATTTTTGTTCTTATGTATGATATTTTCTCCTTTATATACAAATATGTTAGTAATCTATTTGATGAAATAAGTGACAGAGCACTGGAGGTCTGATTGGATCATCTCGTTATTTTGACGGGACTTTTTCCTTTTTTAAATTGAAGAATTAAAGACTTTTACTTTGAAGTTCTTGATGTTTGCTTTTTTCGTTCTATAATAGCGCCGAGTTATATTCACACACACACACACACACACACACACACACACACACCACACACACACACACACACACACACACACACACACACACACACACACACACACACACACACACACACACCACACACACACACACACACACACACACACACACACACACACAGACACTTGAGGACGCTCAGTGGAAAGCATCTGGCTTAGGATGGGTTTACTCTATCAAAAGTGATATTGAGGGAATGGACAAGTACAAAGCAAGGTTTGTGGCCAAAGGCTATAGCCAGAGGATGGGGATTGACTATGGAGAGACTTTTTCCCCCACGGCCAGCTTGACGAGTGTAAGAGTGTTGTTACAGAAAGCAGCACAGGAGTACTTGCTACTGCATCAGATGGATGTAAAAACAGCTTACACGCTCATATAGATTCTGAAATATATATCGAACAACCAGAGGGTTATGAAGAAAGAGGGGAAGGTCTAGTGTGTAAGCTAGAAAAATCTCTTTATGGTCTAAAACAATCCGGTAGAAATTGGAACAGGATTTTGCACGATTGTTTAACTGAAGACGATTTTGCACAGAACCCAGCAGACCACTGTGTCTATGAAAACTCACTCTGGTGTACTGCCCTAGCCCTACTGAAGAGATGGTGGCAGACATAATGACAAAACCTGTAACTAAGCTGAAACTGAAGAAGTTTGCAGGAATCGTTTTTGGAGTTTAAAATGTGTGAGGAGGTCCACATTTTCATTTTGTTTACATTTTTGGAGTACAGCAACCTGAGAACAAGTGGGGGTGTTAAGGGAAATGTTTACATATGTCCTCAGTTATTGTATGTATAGACTAGACTCGAGATTGTGTCTATTCTGTACTATAGGGATGTAATACTGTTATTGTACCAGTGTGAGGCACTGTAGGATTACGTGCTACGTAATGACCAGTCTTGCGTCATGTAAATGAGGGTGTGTTCACCTGATGCACGTGTACACTGTCTATGTTTGTTCTCTTCTAAGTTAGCTCGGCTGAGCGAAGGAATCACCTGTGAAGCAGAGGAATAAATCATGCTCAAGGGCTAAACAGTTCATCGTCTCCGTCTCCAATATTTCTCTCCGAGTTCAGCGTGAAGAAGCTGCCATCCTAAACCTCAACAAAGAAAGACTGGTTTACTCTCCTGTTTTGCCAATCCAGTGCTTAGACAAAGGCAAGGCAAGTTTATTTATATAGCACTTTTCAACACAAGGCAATTCAAAGTGCTTTACAAAAAAATGAAAGACATTAAGAAAATGGCATTTAAAATCAGTCATTAAAAAGAAAAGCTAATAAAATAAACATATAGCTATACACCCCTGGCCGACATGTCCTTAAAATGAAGTCCGAGTTTGAAATATATCTCAAATAATGTATGCACTGCCATTTCCCCACATAAACATAACAGTCTGCAATTAAACGGTTGTCTCCTGTGCGCTCCTCTTCCTCCTTGGCGCACCGGCTTCTCGTGCGCACGAGAGGCTGAGACCAGGCTGAGCCGCCGAATCCCTCAGAACATCATAAAAGCCATTTTCAACGGTTATCTGGTGAAAGATTAACTAGGCTACTGGAGGAAATAATATGACTGGTATAGGTGCGAACATTAAACACTTTTTGAAAAAAATATTATGATAAAATATTTTATATATTTATAATTCTGAAAATATTACGATAAACTCACAGCTACAGGGGGCTGGGAACCCCTTGCCTAAACTTGATCAATCTGAAATGCTGCATGATAAGTAATTTCACTTTTAATACTTAATACTATAATTGATTCTAATATTTGTATATGTGAGTATGGTTTTAAATGCAGGACTTTAACTCGTAACTGAGTATTTTTACACTTTAGTTTCGTTACATTTACAACTCAATAAAGCAAGAATCCTTCAGGTAGTACAGTCTATTTGAAGTGGAGCGTAGGCCTTGATGTCAGTGAGACTTGACAACAGCCATCTTAATGTCACTTCTTCTGCTACCTCAGCTTCTCAGCTGTCTGGCCCAGATGGTGAAGATAGTCTCTTAAAAAAGCTGTAGACTGGGCTGTTTACGGGCTGGAAGAACAGTTTGTTAATGCAAACATTGTACCAGTTTCTGATCGTCAAACAACTGCACACCCAAAAAGTATCCAAACAGACTTTGTTGTATTGTTTATTTCAATATCCATAGTGTGACCTATCAAAAAATACGTTTAACATGTAGGATTTGGTGTCATAGACTGATATGTTGTGATAAAAATGTAATATACTTTAGTAAAAAAGAAGCACAGGACAAACATATATTAAGCAATCCAATTAATTTCCCTTCAATTCCCAACATTCATAACAAAGATTATATCACATATATATATATACACAAGTAAAATACATTAGGTTGACAATCAAATAAATCAACAATCTCTTTAGTAAAACATGGATTTAACTAGTAGATAAGGTTAGTAATACAAAGCTGTATCAAACATAACTGATATACATCATAACCATGTTGAGTTGCACTGATTTGAGGTAATTGGAAGCACAGAGAACGATCCTATAACTGGAATGGACACTTTTTAACTCATTTGTGTATCATGAGCCCTTCATTTCACCACACATGGCGCTGCAATCAGATGTAAAATGTAATAAACTGAATGAATCATACTGAAACTAAAATATTTCTATTAAATGGTTTTGTGCCATTATAGTTTAAACACCTGAGTGGAGTGTACAGTGTACAAACTAAAAGAGCAATGATTACAACTCAAGTCAATCCCAGTCTTTGATCATAAATGATGTTTAAGCTACACAAGCATGAAAATGAAATCGCCAAACCACTGAAGATAATCATGTCAGGCTCTGCAGCTACACTGAACAAAGTCCTATACGTTAATATGTCACTTAATGTTATCGAGATTTCTCCAGTTCAAATTTCTCAAGGCAACACAATGAGATATCAGCATTCAACAGAAGATAAGTTGCAGTTGGCACGCTGCCATCAGTAGTACTTGTATATGTGTTTAAACAAGCAGTTCAGGTTAATAAAAGTCTACAACAATGTGAACATGCACTGCACATAAAAAGTGACAAGTTAATCAGCAAAGGGTTGATGCGTGATTGTGGTGTTTTAGCACGCATAAATGAAGAAACACAAGTTCACAACATTTAATAAGTCCCTTAGTTCCTGTTTTAAAGTCCAGTAGTTCCCCCTTTACAGCTTCAAGCTCAGCGGACCACACTTTTGTATTGCAGTAGCAGTAAAACATGGTAATAATTAATTTCCTACTTTCGTTCCTATCATCAAAAGCAGACAGTGCAGCTGTGCAGTTCATGCAAAACTAGGGCATTTCCTTCTGATACTTCATTGGCTGCACATATTGTATCACTCAGATGTTCATGTTTTTCGGTAGTAAGCATTTACTGTTTTGTAAATGGTACAACCTTTCTCCCGGCCACAAACACTTCGACTATGTTGCGATCATCACCTGTCGAAGAAGTCACAGAGACAAATACAATTAAAAGGGGATTATCACATCAAAGTGTAAAACATTTGGACAAATAAACAGAAATTGACACTCACCCAAATTCAAGAACTTCTCCAAAATAATCTGAAATTGAAGTGACAATAAATTAGCCAACACTGAAAGCAAATGTTCTGCTTTAATTCATTTATGTGCAAAAAGATCAAGATTAAACCAGACTACCAACCTTTGGTTCCTCGATCTTGATGAGGTCGATAGGTCCATCAGCAGCAGCCACATTCACCCTCAGGGCATCAAAGTCTTTGCCGACTTTCGAAATTCCCTGTCCGGTCATCCAGGGACAAAGCTACGGAGAAAATGCATCACAAAAGAAACTGCTTTATTTTCTCCACACCCGTAAAAATTGCAATCAGTCACCATCAACAATATCTTGTTCCCACAGTCCTTCATGTGTGCTGAGTCAGGCGAGAATGTTGATGGAGAATATGAGTGTGTGTCTGAAAACAGGTCATGTTTTAATTGAACAAAGACACTTTTGTTCCTGAGATGGTTTCACCTTGGCTGCCTCCCAGTGTGGCGAGCCTGAACACTTCCTCGAAGGTCAGCGTGTCGTATTCTGGGTCCTGGATGGTCAACACTTTGGATGTGTCCAGAGTTCTCCTCACAGCGTCCAGCATAGAGGCCGAGTAGCCTCCCGCCACGTCTGATGAAGCACCACAAACACCCCCCTGAACATTAATACAAGCATGCATGCAGACATACGATTACATGTTTTAAAGAGTAGAAGAGTAACAGAAAGCAAATGTAAAAAAAACAAGTGCACAACATGGAACAAAAATAAAAGGTAACATTGTTAAAAGTAGGTAAATATGTAAAAAGGCAATACTGAGGTAGCTGCATCAACAGTGCTGTTACAGCATGGGCATTGAAATAGCTGTTATAGTAGCAGTAATGAAGTAGCAGTACTACCATGAGTAAAGCTGAAGTATATACATTGCATTTAAATGAATACCGACCCGTATGTATAGTTTTGTGTATATTGATATAGGTGGACTGTGTTATTATTTACCACAGGTGATAGTGCTGTGCTTTCAGGGCACATGGCCAAACAGAGTTTAACTTTAATTTTTTGACCATGTAATCATGTTGACTTGTCTTTTAGTTTTGCAACAGCGTTTTAGTTATTTATTGCAGTGTTATAACAAATGGCCTACTTCCGAATCATCAAGGTGGTAGTGAACCGGTTGAGATGCAATTTGGATGGAAATAAAATGGCTTGACGCTGGAATTGACTTCCAATAAAACAATGTTCAAGTTTTACTATAGGAATACATTGGGTCTTCACAAAAAGTTTGGAGTTCTGAATAAGAAATAAGATATCCTTGTTGACTAAGTGTCCTGGGAACTTAGAAAATGTTAGCTAAAACAAACATTCACAAATAGGTATTTGGATCTCACTTTCAGTTAGAGATTTAAACCAGATCAGATCACCCATTAAAAGTAATCAGCTGATGGTGAGCCAGCCTGCATGCCACATCTCTTTGTTGACTGCACTAAAACACTCAAATGATGACGGCTGTAAAACACAACACAAGTTAGTAGGAATATCTTTGTACCTATCTCGTGCACGTTTAAATCTACAGTGCATGGAGTTCCCAAAACAAGCCAAATCATCAAACATAATTTTCATGCTTCTTTAGTGTCCCAAACACATTTTGTCAAGAGTGCAAAAAAGAGCCATACGAGTTATACATAAAACTACGTACAGAGAACCAACAAATACATTATTTATCAAAAAAAACACTTAGACCTGGTTGACTATAAAACTATTCAAATGATGTTCAAAGCCGCAAATCAACAATTACCTCATAATATCCAGGGACTTTTCACACGGAGAGAAAGCATGCACAAAACTGCATTTTCAAAAAACCTCCCGTACGAACAAATGCCAAACTACATTGCATCTCATCAAAAGGTGTTAGTCTGTGGAATAACTGTAATGATGCACTGAAATATTGTACAAGTCTATCTAAACTGAAAGTATTATTTAGGAGCCAAATCATGAATGGTTATGAACAGGACCGGTACAATCCCATTTGCTATTTCTTGTAATTGTAAAAGTAATTTCTTTCTGATTGTTTTGTAAAAAACATATTAACAAGACAAACATGTCGCTGATGACGATGACCTAATATTTTATTTATAAGGAAAATGTATGCTAGAGGGGGGAGGACCAGAAAAGTTTTTTTTAAGCTTCTTCTTGCCCCTGTTGAACATGACAGAGACTATTTGAGAATTATTTGTATTATTATTATTATTTGTACTTTGTTATAATTATTATTATGAGTAAGAAAAAAAAAGAATATATATATTATTATTATTGTTGTATGTTTTGTTTCTGACATGTTCAATAAATTGACGAAAATAAAATCTGGTAAATGCTCACACCTGTTCCCAGCCCCAACTTCACGTTGTGTTTCAGGACGTTGCGGACATTCAACATTCCACTGCACAGCCTGAGTCAATAGAGAAAGAGAGGGATATGATAAGTTTCATATGTTATATAACGAAGTCAATCTGTAATGCTTGATTGCTTTCCTATTGGAAAAATGACATTCATCAGACGTCACATAGAGACTGTTTTAACAGAAATGCAAAGGCAAATAGCTTTGGGCCATGTCTTGTCAGCTGACTCACACACACTGTAACAGTTAGACACATTAAGTATATTCAAGTTTACAATTGTGTAATGGTTTTGATAAACTATTGGAGACTTACGAGATGTTGGAATTGGGACAGTGAGACAAAGAGGCTCCTGTCTCTCTGAACAGAGCCAACTCTTCATCACTGAGGTAGCAGCCGTGAGCCATCACTGTCTGTGAACCATCATCATATTTAGCACTTTAATCTGCATTTATGTTTTTCTACAAAACGTCTGCTTGCGTGTGTGCCAGCAGAAATGTGACTCACCTTGTCAGTGAGCAAGTTATGTTTGTGATACACATCTGTGTAAGACTTAGATTCAGGAAACAGCTCCTTTACAAGCTTCACTTCCTCTACGTTTTCACTGATGTGACTCTGGAAAAAAACCCATTAAACTGTTACTTTAAGAGAATCTGGGGTGTAGCATTCAGATTATTCCGCCTGAGGTGTGCAGGAGAGTAT
The DNA here is from genome assembly GCF_902827175.1 of Gymnodraco acuticeps. Classification (NCBI taxonomy): domain Eukaryota; kingdom Metazoa; phylum Chordata; class Actinopteri; order Perciformes; family Bathydraconidae; genus Gymnodraco; species Gymnodraco acuticeps. The sequence goes on from NW_022991187.1 coordinate 2,410,687, forward strand.
CGTTTTGCATGTGTGTATTTGTAATTCATCTTCCAAAACCCCCACTGGTCCAACAGTGAATGGTATCCACGGCGACAGTCCCCTGTGGAGATGGCCCGGTTTGGTTCCCACAGTGATCTCACCTGGATGTGCAGGTTGTTATTCTTAGCGATGGCTCCCAGCTGTCCCATCAGGGCTCCTGTGCACGAAAGAGCGAAGCGGGGAGTCACCACCGGCCTCACCAGAGGATACTACACACACACCAGAGGAGACAGGGTTTCAGAAGATGTCTTTATAATGCAGGCCTACCTTGAGTTTGACTGTTTATTGTAATATAGAATCTTACCTTTTTGTTCAAGAGCTCTGCAATGAACCTGGAGGGGAAAAAAGAAAGATTTAACTAATTTTTAGCAGCCACATTTGAACATTTGAAAATGCACCCTTTTTCTTTTTACAAGAATGTAAGTTTTGCAAGGGATTGTAAAGGTCTCCATATAAAATCGTTATTGTTTTATTGGCAAGAACAAAGGTTTATGAGGCAAGTGTGACTGCAGATTAGGTGTACAGTCTCTGTGATGTGCACATGTGTAATTCAAGTATCAGTCGACGTCAAAAAGGGATTTTCCTCACCCATAATTTAGCTTTCTCACATTCAGCGTCTATGGGTAAAGTCTGCATAATTTCAAGGTTGTAGGTCATGTGGAAAAAAGGGTCTAGAGGGACATATCTAATCTGTAACATACATCTTCACGGCAAAGTACAACCCAACTTTCTGTGACACATCTGTCTCTATCTGTTCAAGATATACTGTGGTAGCTTTGAGTGGTACGACTGAAAACTTCACTCACACACATTTTAAACATTCAGTGTGACTAAAGTCTCAGTGATTTTTTTCTGACTGGAAAAAACATTCACTACTCTATTCCAAATTAATCATCTATTATCAATGTTACGCAATGTTTCAAAAGGGTCACTCTGTTTTAAGCCGCATCTCCTGTTTAAAACACCCATTGTATCACTATTTTAGTAAAAGCTGATACCCACCGACAGGTTTCGTCCTGGGACTCCTGATTGGTCTCTTTGTAATGTTTCACAGAATTGTTCCTGTCCATACACACTTTCCCAACCAAGGCACGCTGCCCAAAGTCATCTGCAAGACGAATAAGGATGATGAGTAACAAGAACAGGAAAACACAGTAACCCGTTAAGCCAAAACCCCCGGTTACCTAACCCTAACAACAAATGTGTTCAAAATATTTGGCAGTGATGGAAGAAGTGAAGTGAGTTCTTTAACTTAAGTATTTTTAAATATTCTGGTACAAGTAAAAGTCCTGCATACAAAACCGTACTTAGGTAAAAGTACAGACGTATTACCAACAATATATACTAATAAACCAAAAGTACTCGTTATACAAAATGGCCAATCGTGTATCACATTTTACATTACGGCATGATGCATTAATGTGTTCATCACAGCTGGTAAAGGTGGAGCTAGCTTTACTTTACATACTGATGTTGGATATTTTAAGCAAAATAAATTAGTCCTCATTGAGATTCCATAGGTTTTTGATTTCTCTTTTGGTAAAAACAATGTTGTTATTATCATTCCATAGAGCAGTAATTGTGCAACGATTAAACTTGCACTTCAACAATCTTCATAGTTTCACCTGTCACCTGCAGCATGTAAAAGCATTCCAGGTCCTTCATGTGTCAGAGTCAAGTCCTGCTGTCACTCACAAACACTAATCCCCGTATTTTTGTAAGAATGCTCCCACAGACACACATACCAATACATGAGTGCACCACACAGCTAAGTACCTGCATCTCCATCAAATACACGCCGTATTCTTACAAAAGGTCATGCATTTGAAAGGTTATCACTTGAGACTTATCACTTGAACCATCACGATCAGCATGTTTTAGCTTCTGATCTGTTTTGGGAACATTTGGGACCGTACTAAATATATGTCAGAACAAAAGGAAATCATTTGATTGTAAACATTTGACATACATTTTGTATTAATCCTTCCCAAACAAGGATCATTTTTGTATGAATCCATTAACAGTCGCAGCCACAACTGTATTTCAGGGACATTGATGTGCACGGCCAACACTTTCTTGATAAACCACACATAGATGATTTCACTTATTCTAGCTCACAAGAGTGAGTGTGCAAAGGCTTTGATTGCATCATTCTGACTTTCCTTATCATTCTTATTGGTGAATTTGATTCAGAATATAGTTAATCAAGTCTTCCATCTGAGTAGATGTGTGAAAGAGCTTTTTTCCCAGCAGGCATTTTGACTACTAGCAGGAAAAGGACAGGTAAAGGTATTGAATTCAGGTGAGCTAGAGGAGATTCAGGGTCCTGGAAATGTGCAGGCTGGTTTGCTGACACTTGGTCTGCAGGACCTATAAATGATCTACGGACATTACCAAGGATTTCTGGGAGTTATGGCCAACACGTCATGTTAACCATTTATACACAATACAAATGATGGTGGAGTGTGAAAGGGGGCCTGTGAGAGGGGATACCTTCTTATAATGATGTGCTTTAAGAAGGTTAATGTTACACATACCATACATCAGTTCACTCAGGGACTGTGAAAGAGCTTTGTGCGTCTGTGACCGAAACATTTCCACTCAAATCAGGCAGAAAATGTGCATGTATAACGGATTTCTCTGCTGAACTTTGAAACCAACAAAATTCTTGCCTGAGAAAATATTACATAATGGATTTTGTATGCATACTTTGTATTCTTCATATACACTTTTTAAAATAAAAACAAATCCAGAAGAAAATGAGGCATACATGCTAAATAAGTGTTTGAAATTCTCCAACATGTTAATCAACACACAGTCCTCACACTGAATACAAACACTTTTGTAGAAAATAGGACAGATGCTCGTGACAGAGGACAAAGGTGGGGGTTCAACAGCCCTGATGACACGGAGTGACTCTGCACGGTTGCTAAAGCCAGCCAAGCCACGATGATTGGGTCCCTTTACACTCAAGCAAGGGTGTGTATTCAGAATTACACAACATGACAACATGGTGATAAGAACAAGGCATAAAGGGTGAGCCAGAAACATTTTCCTATAAGCCAGTTGAGACTACCAAGGGAAACGGGACTAGTTTAACTTCAAAGAGAAAAACATGTCAGCTGATTGCTCTGCACCACTTTGAGGGTTATAAACACACAATTATAATCAAAGGGCGTAATCTGATAGATCGCCATATTACATACTCTCCACCCACTCAAACAAAACAAATAGATCCAGTAACTCAATGTGTGCTCTTCTTAAAATGACGACTACAGCTTGAATATGTCCGATAAAACCATCTCTGTCTTTATGCACCACATCACTTTGACTAAGAACTAAATATATCACAACAAACTTACATAATATTACATACATTCCTACATTTTGATTTATTTTAGCAAAATCTCCAATTGTTTCAAATAAGGGCACAGCCTAAATTGGTAACCATCCATTAGTCACCTGCCCTGAGGCTAGATAATGTTTACAGGAGTATGGTGTAAACTCTTCTGGCATTTTACCATGATAAAATGCAACAGTGCCAGTTTTTGTGTCATGTGCATGTGTGTGTGTGTGTGTGTGTGTGTGTGTGTGTGTGTGTGTGTGTGTGTGTGTGTGTGTGTGTGTGTGTGTGTGTGTGTGTGTGTGTGGGACATCTTACTTGCAATCTGGGCCAACAGCAAAGAGGCATCTGTGTGTATGGTTGCAAAGTAACATGCTGTGGTTGTTCCATTCCTCAGGGTCCTTTTCTGAAAAACACAGGGATTATATTACACGAAGGTAAACATTCCCACATTCAAGCACATTCATTTGTCTATCTTTTGTATACATTGTTAAGCTTTTAAACGGTTCACACCCTTCTCAAATGATATTGTCTGTGCAACAATGGAGGAAACCTTACTTACTGAATTTCTACTTTTGCAAATGGTAAAGTCATCAACATTTCAAACCTGATTTACATGCCTGCGTTACATAATTCAATTTTGACTTCCTGTGAATGATCCACGGCAGCTCTATAATTTTTATTGGCCGCTTAAATCATGATGCCAGAAAACTCACCACTACTTGAGAGTAGACCTGTTGGGCGAACTCCAAGTCCTTGAAGCGTGACTCCACAGGAAAGGTGTATTTATTGAGCCACTCCAGTAGGGGCATGTCCAGGGCCGTGCCAGCGTAGCTGTACTGGGGCGCGTGGATGTGGGTGTCCACCAATCCGGGCATGAAGAACTCACTGCAATGCAGCAAGCCATTAGTATGGTTCAAATACGCTGAATTATGTATGTTTTATATGCAGATTGCTGATCTAATAGCCACATACTAATGCAGCATATATTCAGTCATTCATATATATATATATATATATTCAACTTACTGCTGTGCCAGTTGAATGACTTCTGAAGGACTGAACCCAAAGGTCTGAGAGAGGCTGTCTAACTCTGCAGCTTTCCCAATGAAAGCAATCTGACGGCACAATGTAAAAGAGGCAATGATTAGAAATAAGTGGTTGTATGCAAAAGAGAGTAAGCTGTTAACTTGGTGAAAAAACATCATACTTATATTTATCATTAAGGTTACAATACATATTCATTAACACATGTTCTAACAAATTGCATCAATGTTACATTCTGTACAAAAACACACGTTTTGTGTAAAGGTCTTCAATATACTCTTTACACTGTATCCACGTCTGTAAATATCAGTGTAGGATTTACACAATGTCCGAAAAAAATACTTTGTATTGAAAAGAAGAGAGAAAGACACATGTGTGATTGCTTGGGGTGTTTTAAGGACTTCATTAGTATTGTTATCCCTTTTGTATTTGAAGAGGGTAGCCTACTTCAAACTGTTATGTGGTAATTTCCAAGGGCCTGGCGTTTTTTAAAGTTGCTCAGCAACAGCTTAATGTGGTATACAATTAAGATATTATGCAACAGATTTACGCCTTCTCCGTTTGGAAATCTATTTTTTATTCCTGTGTGCCAAATTGTGTCTCTTTGCGCAAGGTTATGGATGAGTCACAATTAGCTTAAACCTATTTATTAATTAAGAGGAAAAGGCTTAACGCATTGCTTTTTTCATACACTGATATTAATAGCATAAATAGTAACACTTATTTATAGTAATCAGACCTGAGGCTGTTAGACATTCGAGTGTGACAAACCTTTCCATCTGTATCCACTCCCAGGACCTCATCTTCCAAGATCTGCAGCGGTGTTTGCTGGGTAGAGTGGATAAATGTTCCCCTGTAGACGTAATTAATTTCGGTGGTGGGTCCTTTAGAGTTTGCCATCCTTTCACTATATCAGCTGGAGTCGAGCAGTGACAGAGAGATACCTGCAGCAGCTACAGAGCACCGGGGGTTGTCTTCGGAGAGCTCCGATCAACACCATGCACCAGGACGCGCGACTCCCACAGAGACAATCTGCAGCCAATCAGAACACAGGGTGAGTGTCTATGCTGTAAAACATCACAGCCCCATTTAGTTATGTCAAGTTACATTGTCTCTTTAATTCAAAGAGCTCTGACAAGTTTTTGATTTTGAACTCAGCTTTTCTAGTTTTAGAAGGTTAAACTTACATTTATTCACTGTCTTGACAACTTAAACATTTTGTCACATTGACTCAACTTGCCTTAGCAAATTATCAGTTGAAAAAAGAAACAAAAGAAAAAGGCGGGAGTGCAGGTTTGAGAGCTACGGAAAAAAACGTATGCTTCCACATTTGAGTTTTTAAAAAAAAACCTCCTCCCTAAACTGAATGCAATGTTTAAGCATGGATGTAACCAACTGGTATATCCTAAAGATGTCATGTTTTAATTCGGACTAAAGTAAAGACACATTTTTTATCTAAATTAGAGGACTACTGCCGCTGGCGGAGGAACTCTGTGAACCTGCAGCGGTGATCCAACCGAGGCGGAGTGATACGTTAACTTACAGTCTGAAACACCTGCTAGGACCGTTACTGTTTATTTCTGCTGCAAGACAGTAACGGAGGTAAGTTTTAATGATTTTAAAACCTTTAATTCTTTGCCTGCTACTACTACGGGTTGAACAAATAAAGAGTATGAAGTTATCTGTGGACTAATAGTACTAATATTGATAGAAAGCTAAACATATTAAAGTGTAAGCAAATGGGTTTGTTTTTAACTGTTAATATTTGTTTTTAATTATGAGCTACTAAAGTTCTTAATTTACTTCGACATTTAGGTTTGCTTTGACAATTAAGTGGTAAGTTTGCTAGCTTAAATTGCCATTAGCAATGTTCGCTGTCCGCTAGCTACACAGTCAGGGATAAGGGAGCGATACTGTCACTTTTAATGGCTGTGCGTGCACTTTGGGTTTAATATTGACCAGTAAAAAATACAATTTATTATGAACTGTATACATTTAAAGACGTGTAATCATGTGGTGCATGCTGCAGACCCTGGAGGCAACTAACATTTTTGGAGGGAGATCTACCTTGTCTCCTTTTTTCTCTCCGCTCTGCGTTTGTGTATGTGTGTGTGGGGGGGGGGGGGCAGGGCAGAGGAGACACGGAGACGACATTTGTGTTGGGTTTTCGTGTGTCTGATATTCAAACTATTACTTTATAAGTTTAAGTATCATACCAAAATGTCATGAGAGTAGCTTAGCTTTTTCGGGAATAGTGCGGTGCGTAATGTACGTAGTGTGTGGGCATCCAAGAGCAGATGAGAGAGCGTCGGGAGCTGGGTGGGGCGTAGGATAGAGAGAGGGATAGCAGCAGGTACGCGGGAAGTCAGGGGGTGTTGGGGTGCGGGAGGTGCCGGGGGACTAGTGGAGCCTCTGGCCCGTCCACACAGCGGCGTGCGTTGAAGCTTCCAACGCTTCTGCCCATTCACTTTGAATGGGGTGACGTCACTTTTAGCCGAACTGCATTTTGGGAAGCGACGTGGAGCGTTGCTGGCGTAGCTGGCGTCAAAAGTTGAGCAATGTTCAACTTTTGACGCCTCCACGGAGGCGTCAGCCAATGAAATCCCGTTTATGCAAATCTGCCAGTACAACCGCTAGCCAATCAAACCGCGTGTATGCTGGGAGAGACTACGCAGGTCATTTCCTCATATTCAAAAAAATGGGAGGGAAAATTAATTATAGCGGTAGTGAATCACCCGGAGCTGTATGATCAGTCTCTGTTGATCTACCGGGATACAAACCGGAGGAACGAGGCATGGAGGGAGGAGGCAGAGACAGTGGGTGAAACTGGTAGGTTTTCGCCTGTTTGGGGATTTTATATCCAGTTTACTTCGTTTTAACTTTGCTATTGCTTTGTATGTCGGGGGCGGGAGATTCAGGTGATTGGTTGTTGGTCGCGTTGCTCGCAAAAAATCCCCAAGCTTCAGATACGCCCACCTCCAAGCGTCAACGCACGCTGCTGTGTGGACGCTCCGCACACAGCGGCGAAACTGTGGCGCGCTGTATGTGCGCCGCGTTTGCGCTTCAGATGAGGCTCCCTCCGAAAAATGAGCCACATTTTGCCTCGCCTCAGTCTGCCTCACAGTCTGATCTGCGTGTAGGGAGGGGCGGCCCTGTATAATAACGTAATATTAAAAACATAACAAACAGTGACATCTTTGACCGCTCTGCTGCATGAAACTCGCTACTGCTGTGGTATGATTTGAAGAGATAGGGGGCAACTGCTTTTACAAATGTAACCTGAACACTGGAACGTACATTTGAATCACCCCAAGCATAATTGTCTTTATTGTAATTTTTTTAGCCATTTTTTTCATCTCTGCTGATATGAAAACATAAATGCTTATACCAATATATTTGTGGAAGGTCAATATCAAGGTAAATAACGTGCATTTATTTTGTGTTACAGGTGTGAACGAGCATGTCCAGTTCATGAAGTGGAAATGTAAGTTTTGTACGTTCTCCTCCAATTGGCAAGGAAGAATAATTCAGCATTATAAACAGCGTCATGGACATCATCGGAGGTGTTCAGGATTTATGAAGACTGTTTGAAAAGCTTTCAAACCCAAGCTTTACTTAAAAAACATTTGAAAGAACATGTTAAAGAAGCTAACAAATGTGTGTCAAAATTCAAATTCAAGTCGAGTATACTATCAACCTTTACTGCTTGTAGGTAACTGCTACCTACAAGCAAACATCTCTGACCACAGACTTCGCTATTGGAAATATTTCCTGGTACAAGATTATGTCCCAAGCATCATTATCTTGAACATTATCCGGTACTGATCAAGAAACTTGGTCTTGGTCTGGACAATAAGATTTGAGGCCAAACATTCTTTCTTTAAACAGGTGGTTCGCAATACTGGCAACTTCACAAATATTCTGCACACTTTAGCCACAAGACATCAGCTGATGTTGGCATATTATTTGGAGATGCCAACAATTTTCAAACCAAGCATTGAGACTGGGAAATCATCAATCGTATCTGTGGACATCTTAGATGTTGCTATCAGAGAGGCCTTAAGGAGTAAGTTTCAAGATCTGAACTCTGTTTCTCTCACCTCCACTGTTTACTTAAATGGGACAAAATATTCGAAAGGAATGGTGCTCTCAGTTGGACAGACAAGTGGACTGCCAGATTTTGGGAGAGTACTCGATATCTGTGTAGTGGATTGCTGCATATGATTTATTATGGAACTATTCACAGCAGCCTTCGTGATTCATCTCGGGTGTTTCCAGCTTGCCAGAAGAGGCCCTGCAGTGACTGGGTGTCGAGCCTGACCATCTGAATGACTGCACCCCTCGTGCTGCATAGCTTGTGGAAGGAAAGCTGCTTGTCACTCCAAGGACATTCATGTTAAATTAAGGTAAAGTTGGACTGGGAAGTGTTTTTTTAGTGTCTTCCGTACATTTTATTACGTGCAACTTATTTTCAATTCACTTCCAGTGTTTATTTCCTGATGATAAAGTGTTTTCTATATTGTTCACTGTGTTTCAGCTGATGCAGACACCTCAATGATGCTTCTCAGAGTTATCCTCTCACCTGAAGATATAAGGCGTGTCACCCTAGAAGATGTTCCCTCATCAGTTGATGATCTGTGTGCAAAACTGCGCAACACTCTTGGTCTCCGAGGGAACTTCATTTTACAGTTTGAAGATTCAAACTTTGCTCTTATTTTTCTCTCACTCATGTAATTTCTCTGTTTGTTTCTTTTGTATGTTTTAGCTATGTGCCGAGTTCAGCAGAATTGTCACCAAAGACCTGCTGAAATCTTTCCTGGAAGGACTAGATGCCATGGTTCCAAGTCTGTTGGAGGCTTACAAAGCTGCTGTAGCATCTGGAAGAAGGTTGGCCATGAGTGGTGTTCTGCAGTGTCTTCAGAAAGAGGCAAGTATTTTACAGAGAAACTATTACCAAAAATGTGCAAAGATAAGGATTCTAGCTTGGCTATCATACTGACCTACCCTTGTCTTTTTCCTCCCTGGAGGACACAAACCAGAACAGAAGAACGGCTGCCCTACTCGGTCTTCCAATATTTATTGCAGAGGATTCCTCCAACGTTATCAGGATGTGTGATGTAAGTCACTATCAGGCATGAAAATCACTCACCTTTCGACGAAATTCGCCGTTTTGAATCCAAAATAGGTCGTTTGTGTGATTCATGTAGATCTGCAATAAAAATATTTTTGGGGTATGGGAGGGTCTGGGACCCGGAGTAATCTGCGGCCGCGAGCTGTTATGTGCCATCATGACACGCATGGTGTTCTTTTTTTATATATTATAATGCAGCGCGAGCTGTGTGCTCGAGTCTTCCTGCCTGTCGGCTCTGCTGCTCCGCGATGATGGTCTAGCTTCAGCAGCCACATTACCTACGGGTGCGTTCGTTAATATTAACTGTGCGGTCCGGAGTCACTGTGGTACAGACTGGACCGCTGGTGAACAGCTGTTAGAACGGGCCGTTCAGGTGTTCAGAGCAGAGCTCCCTGTCGGAGCGCAGAGCGTGATGTGCACTGAAAAGTTTTTCTGTCGCAATATTATCGTTGAGCTGGCTAGCTAGCATACATTGACACTATCTGCTAACGTTAGCTTTAGCCTTCGTTTTCTAATAGTTTTTTTTTCATAGGCTATAAACGGAGGTGGTATAAGTATAGATCTTGTACTTGAGTAAAAGTAGAAGCACTCAGATCTTGTACTAGAGTAAAAGTAGAAGTACTCAGATCTTGTACTTGATTAAAAGCAGAAATACTCAGATCTTGTACTTGAGTAAAAGTAGAAGTACTCAGATCTTGTACTTGATTAAAAGTAGAAGTACTCAGATCTTGTACTTGATTAAAAGCAGAAATACTCAGATCTTGTACTTGAGTAAAAGTAGAAGTACTCAGGTCTTGTACTTGAGTAAAAGTAGAAGTACCAGAGTGTAGGAATACTCTGTTACAGTAAAAGTCCTGCATTCAAAATGTTCCTCAAGTAAAAGTAGAAAAGTATTCTCATCAAAATATAGTGAAAGTAGCGACAGTAAAAGTAGTCGTTGTGCAGATTGGTCCATTTCAGAATAATATATGATATGTTTTATAATGATTGATCATGAAAGTGTTCTCAAAGCTGGTAAAGGTGCAGCTAGTTTGAAAGACTTTGTATACTGCAGGAGCTTGTGAATTTACTCCAGGTGGAACTAAAGTCTGATTTAACACTTGATTATATTTCACATCATTCATCCACATCTGTGAAGCAACTAAAGGTATTACATACATGTAGTGGAGTCAAAGTACACCATGTACCTCTGAACTGTAGAGGAGAAGAAGAACAAAGTAGCAAAACATTGAAATACTTAAATAAAGTACAAGTATCTCAAAATTGTACCCAAGTATAGTACTTGTTGAGTTTATGAATTTAGTTACTTTACACCAGATGCCATAAAGATAGAAAGACTACGCCTTGCACAGAGGCATGAAAATACATTTTCATAATGCTCAACAGCCAGAATTATAAACCGATTGCTACACAATTAAAATAAATGCTTTTATATATTTCTATTAGATGTGACTCTTTAGCGTTTCTGTTATTATTAACACTGCTGCTTTAGTTGTTCTGACTGCTAAAATCCTCTGTTATTCCTCATTTTAAAGCCGATATTCCGTGGGGTCGGGGGGCTCCATACCTGATGAGTTTGCATCCCTGATAATACTAGTAAGGAGGCCATAATATTTTTTCCTCATGGCTGAAGTTAAGTTTGGGTCTCATGACGGCTGCTCACTCCGTAGTGCCACTCAGACTTCTGCATGCACGTCGCATACAGAGGTGGCTTACCGGCCTTCGTTTAGATCTCAAGACACAAACGACGTCTGGTGATCATCCCCCCCTCAGTAGAGAGCAACCTCCGATTCTGGGGTTCCCCAGAGAATCTGCGGAGGGGAGCTCCACTGGGGCAAGTGACCTCCTATATCACAGTCTTTACAGACGCTTCAGTGACAGGATGGGGGGGGGGACGTGCCTAGAGAGAGCTGTAGGTGGTTGCTGGCCTCTGACAGAGGCTCGGCACAGCAACCTCCTGGAGCTGCAAGCAGTGATGCTGGTCCTACAGCACTTCAAACCCTTAATACAGGGCAAACATGTGCTAGTGAGGAGGGACAACCGCACCACAGTGGCGTACATCAACAGGCAAGGCGGAGTCCGCTCAATAGCCTTGTTGACCGCGGCAGAGAACCTGTGGTTGTGGGTTTCACAGATTGTGTTGTCTCTAAGGGCCCTGCACATCCCGGGACGGGAGAACGGGGGGGCCGACCTCATGTCAAGAGGCGGACCCCTGCCAGACGAGTGGAGGCTTCACCCGGAGGTGGTGAAGCAGTTCTGGACTCAGTTCGGGAGAGCAGAGGTGGACCTGTTCGCCAATCGGCGCAACAGCCACTGTGCCCTGTGGTTCTCCCTGGCCCGGTGGGACAATCCGCCCTTGGGGGTGGACGCATTTGCACACGAGCCATGGCCAAGGAAGCTGCTTTACGTCTTTCCACCGCTGCACCTTATCCCCCCCCCCTTCCGGATAGGGTGAGGCGGGAGCAGCTGTCAGTCATCCTAGTGGCCCCAGATCGCCGCCTGGCGCCGTGGTACGCGGGGCAGAGTCCTGCATCGGGTCGGGTACCCGCGGGTACCCGACGGGTGACCCGCACAAAAGGTGATTCGCGGGTGGTATTTTTTCAAACGCTTTTTTCCGGGTTCGGTTCTGGGTAAAACAAAGATGATGCGGGTCGGGTCGCGGGTATTGCATAATAAATATATTAAAATAATAATAAATTAGTTTAATGTTTAAAATCCTCAGACCTCTCCCCCGCGGGACCGCGCATAATCATAACCTCTGCAGCGCATCAATCTGCTGCTGTGCGCGCCACATTCGAAATGGCTGAGGTGAAGCTCTCTAGCGGAGAATACAGCATTTTCAATAACACTTCCTCAAGAGCGAAATCCAACGTCTGGGAGGCTTTTGGTGACATCCTAGATGGAGGAAATAACCAACATCCCACGCTTTCGGAGACAAATATGAAACTGCGTGTGTTAATAATTGCACGTTTTCACTGCTCATAGGCTATGCGGGTTCGGGTCGGGTTGCGGATCTTGTGCCGACGGGTCGGGTCGGGTTGCGGAACTAATTGGCAATATGTGCGGGTAGCGGGGCGGGTTCGGTATTGCACGTCGCGGGTGCGGGGCGGGAGCGGGTCTTGAAAATCAGACCCGTGCAGGACTCTGACGCGGGGTAACACAGATGATGGTGGGCCAGCCCTGGGCTATTCCTCAGGTCTGGGGAGCGCTGTCTCAGGAAGCAGGGGTAATAGGGGATGTTACCCACTCTGGGCCAACCTCTCCAGGCTTGGCTCCTGAGAGGGACAGGCTGAGACAGGTGGGGCTGTCTGACAACGTTATTCAGACTATCCAAGCAGCAGGAGCAGAATCCACCACAGCCTGTTACAGGCCAAAGTGGGCGGGATTCCGGCGATGGTGTGAAGGAAGGAGTCTAGAGCCTCTGTCATGCACGCTGGGCTCTATTCTTACCTACTTACAGATACTGGTGGACAGGGGGCTGGCTCATTCCACAATTAAGGTGTATGCAGCAGCCATTTCGTCCTGCCATGAGGGACTTGGAGCAGGGCTCGAGCTTAAGGACGTCCCCTCGTCCCGGGGCCGAAAAAAATAGTGTCGGGGAGGATAAAAAATAATTTTGGGACGAATTTGGGACGAGAGTTAAAATAAAAATACCCTGCTAACTCTACTACAAATGGCGATGAAAATGAAACCGACTGCACGTTTTGTGTAGCACATTAAACCTCCTTGTCAACATAAACACACACGCACAAAACATTTAGAAACCCGCGAAATACACACACATGTAGCTACAGCTGTGCCGCTGCTGTCAGCCAGCCGCCCAGCTGGCTGTGCCCGCAAATTTGCGGGTCTAGCTATGTACTGAGTGTGTGTATTTCGCGGGTTGAGTGATGTACAATGGCATCCCGCGGAGGAATTCTGAAATGTTTTACCGTTACATCACAAAAACGCACAGCAGAACCAGACCCTGGAGCGCCGGCCTCTTTATTTACTTACTCCTCTTCATCCCCTATGGGTTATAAGGCTGAGATGAGAACTCTCCATCGTATTTAGTCCTTAGCAATATGCTGCGTCTCTCTATATATACAGTCTATGGTCTCTCCCCATGTAGGGATGGGTACCGAGCCCCGGTATTAAACGGGCCGGAATTATTAAAGACAGTGGTAACGTTAAGCTCCGACGTTATCGGACTTTTTATCGGTACTGGAGACATTTAAAAAATATATGTTATATGTATTATTGCTACATACACATTATATCGCATTTGCAGTTTTAATTTCGCCAACTCCGTTTCTAATATGCAATAAGACTACAACATGCGTCTATGATGTATTTTCGAGCTTTCCAATCCAGACGAGATCTCTCTCTCCCGTCTGTGTGCGAGGGGGCGGGGCAGTTTGTAAAGGTCTCCTGACTGTGTTACAGACTGTCATCCTGGTTAGTGGTTACTCTGGGTTCTGTCTTCAGGACAGAGTGTTGGATTGTTTTGTTAATTGGATGGGACTTGATTGGATTCAATATTAGAGTAATTTTCTTGTTTGTGTGTTTGTTTAAATATATTTGGCCTTTGTTTATGTGATTGAATGATTTACTCAAATAAAAAGGTTGATGAATTATCATCTAATGATTTGTATGATGTTTTATTTATGTTAAAAGTCCACATTAATTTCGGGACGGCTTAGATTGTATTTCGGGACGGTTCCGGGAGGATGGGGAAAAAAGTTAGTCAAGAGTCCTGACTTGGAGGCAGGTCAGCCTTCAGTCAGCCGCTTATGTCGCGGTTTTTGCAGGGGGTCAGGAGGCTGCGCCCAGTAGTGCACGCCTCCGCCCTACAGTGGGACCTGCCGTTGGTGCTCGAGGCTCTGGTCACAGAACCATTTGAGCCCCTGGAGCGCGTCGGCGTCTTGGTCTACGCCAGGCTCCTTCATAAAATGTTATCTCCTGGACATGCCTGGCTCCTTCTCGTCGTCTGTGCTTGCCGAGGCAACGCATGACTGGTGAGAGGGGGGGTGGCTGTGGGTCAGCAGGTGTCTGACCCCCCCCCTGGACATAAAGCACTTGTGTTTTCCCATGCTCCTGAGGGACTCGGGAGACATGGTGCGCAATCAGCCCCATACAGGGCTGGAGGCAGGCTGGGAGAGCCTTCCTCACTATTGTCCATGCCCACTCTACACGGAGCGTGTGTGAGTGTGGGGGACATGGTGCACTTATGTTTTCCCATGCTCTTGAGGGACCTGGGGAACATGGTGCGCGGTAGGCTCCAGACGGAGTCTCCGCACAGATCTTTTCCATGCACACTCTACACGAGGTAAGCGTGTGTGAGTGTGCCTTATCCAAATTGCGGCCCCAACTTCTCTACGGTTACAACCGGATGGGAGGAAGTGGGGATGCAATGGATGTTAGCCAAAAGCCGGTCAGGGACGGTGTGGTGGGTCGATGTTGTTGGATGACAGGGCGTGTATACATCGGGGCTCCGCCCACTGTACCCATAGAGTCCAGTAGAGGGCGGAGCCTGTGTGAAATATAACAGGGGGTTACGTATTGTAACCCTAGTTATATAAGCACAGGCGGAGCCCTCTACCTGGGGGCCCTGTCTTTCCTAGTCCGCTCGCTGAAGAGTGTATAGGATAGTGGGCGGCGGGTGTAGCCGCCTTTATATACTGTGGGCCTGCGCGCGCATTCAGGTAGGCTCGCCCCGATTGGCCGGCTACGTTTACGTAAACTCAGTAGGTGAAAGCACGCACAGCATGATAGAGAGTAGTACCCATAGAGTCCGGTAGAGGGCTCCGCCTGTGCTTATATAACTAGGGTTACAATACGTAACCCCCTGTTATCTCCAACGTCATGAATAGTTAAAGAATAAGTTGTGTGTAGATTGTTTTCACCTTTACTTATTAATCACTCAAGCCATATATTAGCTAGATATGTTTGCATCTTTAAATTACTGCAATGTCACACTGAGACCGTGTTCTTGACAGTGTGTCTTGTTTGGGTTTCATTTTGAAGTGATTGTGTGCATACCTCAACGTTTCAGGTGTGTATGTTACTGCAGTGAGGCTAGAGACCTGACTAACTCGGGTATGGTCAGCAGCATGGTCATGCAAGTTTATTGTATGGTTTCATTCTCTATTGCCAATTACATTTTGGGTATACGTTGATGTGAAACATGTTTTTTTTAAATACATGTTATATATCTGAGAAAATGCACTGCAAGAATTATTATTCATTTATGTAAACTTTCTATCCGAAGTCAATACAACTAATATATCTAAGTTGAAACAAATGCATTATTACAATCTTCCTAACTTGAAATGATGAGTTATATAAATGTAGAACTTGAAAGTGTGAGTTATTATAATACTAAATGTGAGTTTATTTGACTAGGTAAATAAGGTTTTCTTGCACTAATAATGTAAGATTGGTAGTTGTTTCAACTCTAAGTATAAAGTTAAATCTACTTAGACAACTTAAAAAACAATGTTAATACAACTAGAACCTTTAAGTCATATCAACGAGATTGACTTGCATTAATGAGTTGAAACAAAGATTGTCTTCAAGTTGACTTGATTTGCTTTTTCAAGGCAGCAGGTGGACTTTCATTTGCAAGTTGAACTGACATGAACTGTTTTACAGTGATGCGTGGGAATGGGTTTCTCGGTTTGAAACGTCGTTTTAGTATAACTATGTGCTTGTCACAGTCCCCAAGACTGACTGATACGATAACAAAAAGACGTCTCCAGTTTACTTTTGCTTTGCTTTTTTCAGGACTTGTGACTAAATAGCCACTAGGTAGGCTAGGTGCGGCACTTTACCGTAGTGCAAGGTGCCACTTTCGTTTTAGATGACCAAGAAACTTAAAGGTTTCCGTGGCAAATAACAGCATTACAGAAAAACTGCGGATAGAGTGCTCAATTATCCTAAGCAAATATACCTAATGATATATTCTTATGCGCAAAATAGGCGAATAAAAAAGAATCAGATTTAATATACTTTTTAATCTCAAAGAATGATTCCAGGGAGGAGGTACCATCGTATTACTGAAGGAAATTGATAAAAAAAAACAGAGGTTTAGCAGCTCAGTTTCTGGAGTGGTGTTTTAAATCCCTGCAATTCGACTTTTACGCGATCTACGAACACTTTACCAACTTATTGTTTTCCTTATTCACATCTTCCAATACCTCAATCAGTACTGCAATAAAACATCCTAGACCGTGTCTGGTGTTTAGAGATGGTAAATATATCTAAACTCAGGCTAAAGTTCAAGTTGGCATGTGGGTTCTATATTTACAGGTTTTAAATTCCAGTGGGCCTCATTTACAGTAATAAGCTGAAGAGAGAGAAGGAAATACTTTATATAGATAGATAGAACACAAAAAGACACTCTGTGCCATCTGTCTTTCACAACAGGCAGTATATGGCCAAACATTCATTAAACCATATGGACTTCAATATTGCAAACGTTGCTTTAAATGTAGGTATGCCAGTCAGCATATGTGGCCACTTCCTTTTTGCCAGTGTACTTTCGCAATTTTTGTCATAGGTCCTCGTGGTGTTTGAAACATTTCCTCATAGCATATTTTACCAGCACTGCACATCTTTATAATGGGGTAATACTGTATTAGAGTGGTTATATCTGAAAAGGCTGACTTTAAATAGGGACATTATATAAATCAAGTTGGTTCTATATTTGCTACATTACTTGTTAGACGCTTTTATCCAAAGCGACTTACATACTCAATACTGTGGGCAATCCCAGGGACACAACGACATGCTGACTGCAGTGGGGTTTGAACCTGTGCCCCCCTGATCCGAACACCAACGCACTAGTGCACTGCCCCACACGCCTCCATGACCATATGTATGGCCAAAATGATAACGGTTATTTTGATCAATGGTGAGGATCTTTTTCAATATTATTCATTGAGAAATAAAATAAGTGAAACACTTGTTTGTATTGTACTTTGACAGAGAGCATTAATGAGAGCAAAAGCAGAACAGAGCATGTGATATACATCAGGAGACCTTCATAAAGGGAAATCCTATGAGCTCATGGCTAAAATATATATTGGCACATGCTTTTAAACGTATCGACCCCATGACACACACTAACTTTGGATGGTACTACAGGTTTTTCAGTAAAGATGGGTTTTATAGATTGTTATAAATACCTATGCTTCATATCTATCCCCAGGGGTTCAGTTGGGATATGTTGTGTGGGGGTGCTCTGTCCTGAAGGTGGTGTGTGTGACCATGACATTACTTGTTAGACGCTTTTATCCAAAGCGACTTACATACTCAATACTGTGAGGCAATCCCAGGGACACAATGGCATGCTGACTGCAGTGGGGTTTGAACCTGTGCCCCCCTGATCCGAACACCAACGCACTAGTGCACTGCCCCACACGCCTCCATGACCATATATGGCCAAAATGATAACGGTTATTTTGATCAATGGTGAGGATCTGTGAAACACTTGTTTGTATTGTACTTTGACAGAGCACTGCTTTCATTTCCATCCAGTCCGATTCAACCACTGTGAATATACCGGTTTGTAAATATACTCTGAACAATCAGGTACTTGCACCAAATTAGTACTGGTTTTTGATACCCATCCTATTATTCAGTGACAAAAAGTGTAAATGGCAGCTTAAAATAATAAGAATTTGTTTACATCATGCATGATCATTTTCTTCTAGTGAGCTCAGACAGTATTATGACTCATGAACTGCTTACATTGTTAGCTCCTGTACAGTACTTGTTCTTGTTTTTGAATTAAAAAGTGTCTACTTGTTGTGACCCTTGTTGCAGAAGATTTGAGGTTTTAGGCATAAAACGCAGTTTTCTCTTATGGTTGAAAGAGTCTTGTCTGCGTTAAACTCGCTCTGAGTTTCTTCCTCATCCCGCATGGTGTGATCAATCTTTGAGCGAACATCTGCTGTCTCACAAACTGACCAGCTCTCTCATTCTCTTGTCTCTTGAGACATGAACATTTTCTACAGTGCCCTGCCCAACAAGAGAGCTCACCATAGCAAGGAGTAACCGGGCCTGATTTCTCAGTCCATCTTTTCAATACTCAGTACTCTCCATGGCGGGCACCAGAAATGTGTCACTCCCGGTGCATGACCAATCATTGGCACCTATACGTTCTGTTCAAGTATATTCCTGAAGAAGGATTATTAAGAGCTTCATTGCTTAATATACATGAAGTGAACTTATACTGCAAAGGCAGGATGAAAAAGATCAAGACATTACTTGAAAGCACTCCTTTGTGCATCAGTCAATCCTCACAGTAAATACAGAGCTAAATCCCAGACCAAATGCACGCTGAAGGGTCTTTGAGCATGTTTTCTCTCACTGATTGGGCCGTTATGTTAAATGTTTGTTGTTTGTGTGTCTGGATATTTGTATGTGTTGGACGTGGAGCTGCTGTGACGCAAGTCAAATTTCAGACTTGATCTGACTAATAAAGTAATATCGTATCGTATTGAATATCAGGTGAGGACAGGTGTGTCCACAAACCTAAACTTCAGGGATCTGAGGTAAATGACATTGTTTCGCAGACCATTTATGTTTCATGCTCCAAATTTGGATTCTGTGTTTTGTGACAACAATAGTGCTACAACTATTAGTAATTGTTGTCTTCCATTGACAGGAATTAATCCACAACACTTAAAATGGAACTTTATTAATCCCTGTTGGGAAATTCAGGCGTTTACAGCAGCAACCGGGTCAGAGTGAAAATCAGGATTCACACAAGGTAAAGAATAAAGATAAAATAGAATAAAAATAATAATACAAAAGTAAAGTGATGATATAACTGTTGAAACAATATATCATGGTAAACGTTTATCAATAGAGACATGGCTTATAGGTGGTGTAGGCAGTGGCGACTGGTCATTAGGGGCAGGTGGGGCACAGCCCCACCTAGTGTCAGCAGAAAGTATTAAAAGTAATGATTACAAATAAATTAAAAAATATATTAAATATATTTTAAGATCATGTTTAATCATCTGATTCGTCTGTACATTGCTGTTTTAGTCTGTGTTCTTCTAATTAGTGTCTACAGTGTGTGCCTATTGAGCTGTTTAGAGCCATGTGGGACAAAACCCGATCCTGCCCCTCCCTCTCCCTGTTTAAGTCAATGGTGACTGTAAAAACTACACTGCGCATGCTCAGAGTATTGTCCTATTTAATGTGTGTGGCAACAAAATAATGACCATAGGGGCATAGTGCTGCCATCCCCACCATACGTCATCTCACATCATTCAGAGCTGATTGGCTGTAAGTACGTGTGCCGCGAAAAGTGTGGTGTGTGAAGAGGAGGAGAGAGCTGCAGTGACGCATCCAAAAACCCGGAAGTAAGCTGCGCATGGCTTCCCTCCACAAAAAAGCAATGATTTTTCTCCATAGGATTTTAGAAAATAGCTCCAAATAAGATCTGTGGGAAACAAACCTGTTAGATAAATGCACGTTTTGTTCAGCCGGATAATATCCACATGTCTACCCTACTTTTATAATTTTCGAATCATAAATCTATTGATTAGATCAGATTTATGATAGACTTTCGAAACTACAAGAACATAAGGAGGACTTTTACAAAAAAGTAAGAGATTTTTGTCCAGAAGGATAGGCAAATGGACTTCATCTTCATGTCAAGGTAAGACTGCAATTTGATTGAAAATGGGATCTTACTAAGAGAGAACAATTCAATATTTAAATGATACAATTACATTTTTTGGGTATCCTTTTGTTGAACTGTCTGTTTAAAATTAATTGAAGCATCAGACAAAAAAAGCTTTTGAAAATAATATGATATTTTGATTTAGGTCAAAATATAATATTTGTAAACCTGAAGAGTCAGAGCCTCACCAGCCATGAACCTCACTGCAGAAGCTTATATATAGACATCTAAGTTTTTTGTGCCCCACCACTTTTGTACATATAAAAACGCCACTGGGTGTAGGTAATTTTGGAGAAACCAGCTCGAGTGCGCTAGAATTTGAAAATACACATCCGGAAAAAATCTGCCACTTCCTTACAGAGCCCCTCCTCCAACACACACGAACGCGCACATGACCAATGAGGGCACGAGTGTCACAGTCTGCTCCATCTTTCACCAGTGGTTTTCCATTCACCTGTTAACCACACCCACGTTTTTGCTCACTCTTTCTCTTCTGCACCCATTAGCTTCACTGCCAGTATTTAAACACACACCCGTTGCCAGATCGTACTTTGCCTTATGCTAGTCTTTCACGCGTTTGTCATCAGATTGCCTACCCGGTTCCGACCCTGCCTGACCCGACCTGCCTGCTCTGCCTGATCCCTGATCCTGCCTGTCCTGCTGTCTGACCCTGCCTGCGTCTACGCTGACCGCCTCGCCTGCTCCCTGACCCTCTGCCCGGCCCTGACTCACCTTCTGCCCGCTGTCCTCCGGTTCGTTTGCCTGTACATCATCCGGTATTCCTCTGCTCTGGTATTATTACCAATAAAGTACATTACCAATACTCCGTGGTTTCTCGAGTGCTGCATTTGGGTCCTTCATAAGATTGTGACAACGAGATAAATGTGTACACAGATGGAAGGCTGACAGGCAGGTAGGCCATCCAGTTATTTTAGCCGGGCCGGCTCAGATGATTGGTCGTGCTTTTTACAGTATTACTGCTTCCACAGATGACATTTTGTAATGGATTTGTTGTCAAAGCTCTTAAGATATTCATTGCTATCGGGATGTTAAGAGCATTCCATGGAATATAACAAAAAGTGTATCTCGAGCCGGTTTCTCAAACTTACCTACCCCACCTTTAAGTCATTGGACAAGAAAAAAAGCCATATTCTGATGGTTTTTCAGATAACTGATTAAACAAAGAAATGTTACTGATATTATTTGAGGATATGTTGTAGTTACTCACTGCCATCACTGAGGGGTAGTGATTCATCACAATCATGTACTGTACAGGCTGCAACAATATATAATTCATCATTGTTGGTTAAGATTGTTTGAAATAAAAATCAAAAAACATTATGTGTCTAATATGCTGTCTTTAACTTGTGTAACTAACATTTCATGGTACAGAGGCTCATAATGATAACCACTAGTAAATCTAGAATACAGAAATTTGTAATACCTACAATCATGAAAGATGAAGTGTACGATACATTTCCAAGTTTTTATTTAAGAAAGAGTTTTTTTTAAATCACAAAAGTAATTCTACAGTGTTTTGCATTAAATAGTCTTATATACAAAAAAGTAAATGTTTATGTATTGAAAGGATACCAGGGCATGTTTTAATGTGCTTTCAAGCTATACAAGATGTGTCACTACATATGCATTAATATCAGTTCAACACAACCTACAACGAGACCATTGGATGGAATGATCAACTACAAAACTTATATTGTATTGTTCAGCTAGGATACAAGATTATTATTTGCTTGATTTAAAAAAATACAATGCAATGCAATCCCCTCACACAATTATTACAAAATGTCTTGAGTAGAATGCAGTTTTATATGTGACATTAAGTGCCATTGCCGTTCACTTTAAAATATCACACAGAGCTGTTTGAACCCAGGGCCTTTGTGAATACCCTCTGAGCATCCTCAGCGAGCATGTTGAGGAAATCCTCGAGAGCTATGTAGGTGCAGGTAAAAGAGATGGCCGCTGTTGCTGGTATTCCTATTAATGGAATACATCTGCACACTTCCTCTGCTGCCAGTGAAGCAACTTGAAACCATGAGACTACCAGGAGTTTCATAATGAGCTCTTTGTTTATTACATCTACAGACAGGTTTGAGGTCATCACTGCTCTGAGATCAGTCAAAGGCACGCCTGATTTAAGAGCAAGATTTTCCATTGACTTGCTATCAAGACCAAAAAGTATGTTTGTACTTATTGGTGGCTTTAACCAGAATGACTGCATCAACAGCAACAGTGAGCCCAGGAATTGGTACAGCTGCTGTGAGTGCAGATAAAGAAGCAAGGTACTTTATTTTTGCCTTGAGAGCTTCTTTCTTCTTGCGGATCATCTCAAAATGAACATTGGGCAAGGCTAACAGCAGAGTGTCTCTCTTGTGTGCAGGAAGCTCTCTCTCCAGGGTCTTTGTTAACAGGTGGAAGTCATACAGGTGGAGATCAAAGCAGGACACCAGGAAGACTTGTGGAGACTCAATCGTGAGTTTTAGAAGACCTCTGTCACACACAGAACAGCAAAGTTAATTCAAGATGATGAAATTGAAACCAAGTTGGAAAAATTCCCAGCAACCATCAGCAGGACAGACAAAACAATTGGTTGTTTGTTTAAAATCTGAGAGGATGATCGGTCACATGAACAAACCATTAATGGCCAGTATTCAAACAACTCCTTTTATAAACTTTTATAAACCTTGTAAGCTTCTGCTAGTAAAATTTGTGTTGTTTTAAAATCAAACAGTGTCTACTTGTGACCCTTGTTGCCAAAGATTTTAGGTTTTAGGCATGTGTCCTTTACCCAAACTTACCATCAAAGCAGTTTTCTCTTATGTTTGAAAGTCTTTTCTGCGTTGAACTCGCTCTGAGTTTGTTCCTCTGACCGCATGTCTTGGTCAATCTTTGAGCGAACAAAGTAGAACTTCTTCTCCATCTTCTGGATCTCCAGAGCAAGTTTCACATCATTTTCTCTGAAGCGATCAGCTGAGATGATGATGAAGAAGTCAAATCTTTCAAAGCCAACATGCTCCAGGTACTTGGCAGCTGGAAAATTGGTGGTGCCAATACCAGGAAGATCCCAAAGTGTAACATTGGGAAAGTTTGGATGGGGATATGGTTTGACCTCCATGGTGGTTTCTACACTACCAGTAGGGGCGGCTGCATCACTCTTATCCTTCTTGTCTAAGCCTCTAAAGGCGTTAACAAAGGTGGATTTACCAGAGCCACACTCTCCTGTGATGGCGATGTTTAGTGGAATGTTATTCTGCTCTTCCAAGTAAGCCTTGATCTTTGCAGCTGCTGCGGGGACATTGGTTTGCAGCAATTCTTTAAGGTGCTTACTTTGTTCATTATCAAATGGATTATCCATAGCTCCTTGAAAAAACAAAGAAAATCATTTCACTATATTGATTTGGTGGATAGCAGCATTTATAGCCAGCAAGTTTACTCTTATCCAACCCTAGATAAAATACAATAACATTGTAAATGTATTACCCAAAATTAGCAGAATTAATACGTCAGTTTTCCAAAAATGTGTAGGTTACTCTGTAAACTTAAATACTGGGTCCCAATCCCTTGAATAGCCATTGTTAACTCTTTACAAAGACTATTCAAATGCTACATGTCAGTGTCACACAATTCAAAGCAAAGACTAAGCAATGGAAAGTTACAAATATTGGCTGAACATTCAACAGGTGCAGCTTTAACAGTCATAAACAATACATATACACAATAACATGTCTTACCGTATGATGCACTTGGAACAGTGCTTCTCTAAAAGAAAGTTGAACTTGTTTTTCTTCGCTATTATGGGTTCACCTTCTAAAAAGGTCAGCTTAGACACTGAATGAAGTGACCAATTAAATGTTTCCTTCAGTGAGCGACAGCGAATCTAAACCAATCAGTGTTGTTTCCTTGTCTGCGGTTTCAGTAAAGTCACCTGGTTTACAAGAAATGGGGGGAGGGTGTGTTTATTTTGGAAGTGGATCATTTCATTTGTTTAAAGTCAGTCCATCCAGAAGAGTTCATGAAGGTTTCAGAGGCATGACTAATCAGTCAGCGAGAATGTAAGTGTGTGGTCCATAGTGAACACTTGAACAAAAATGTATCCAATATATGGAAAACTGGTTGTAAATGTAAAATCACCCTCCAATATCATCACATGTCTTGTTTCTTTAGACCTGAACAGTACAGTGCCCTGCCCAACAATGAATCAATCAAATGTTATTTATATAGCCCAATATCATAAATGAACGCACCGCCTGCTGACCAGTCAGAGCTCGGTGCACAGAGTCTAAGGCTATGAAATCATATTCTAGGCTAAAGGAAACACAGTTTAAACTGCAGGAAAGACGGAACCGGGCCTGATTTTGTCTGACAAACTTTATTCATTTATGGTCTATTTTTTCACTTCTCTCTATGATCGGCACCCGGACCTTTCGCTGCAGGTGCTTGACCAATCAATGGGTCATCCCAAATTATATGTGAATATTTAACATATACTATTTAACACAAAACCAAACATTTTAACGTGATTTTTAACTAAATGTAACGTCAGATGCCATGAGACTAATCATGATACCCAAAACAAAGCATTCAGATTGTTTATTTCACCTGCTGGCTCTCTTATTGGGCAGGGCTTTGTAGAGTAAATGCCGGGTAGTTTTAGATCTGAGAGGATGATCGTTCACACCTAATTAGAGTGGTTGTATCTGAAAAGGCTGACTTTAAATATAAATCAAGTTAGTTTTATATTTGCTAATGTAAGGGTTTCATTTTTTGGGTCATAATTTAGCAAAACCAGGGTATTATTTTTGGCTTATCCTATTGCACGGTAATGTGGTACAAAAGGGCGAAAAAAAGGCAATATTAAGCAAGAACATAAACAAGAAACAATTTACCTTTGTTTATATATAGTCAAACACCCTTTGTTATCTTGTAAACGCCTCTTTAAAAACATTTAAAACCAATAGACCAGCTTCTATTTCAGTAAATCTGTTGCTTGGAACAGAGTCAACATTAATGAGAGCAAAAGCAGAACAGAGCATGTGATATACATCAGGAGACCTTCATAAAGGGAAATCCTATGAGCTCATGGCTAAAATACATATTGGCACATGCTTTTAAACGTATCGACCCCATGACACACACTAACTTTGGATGGTACTACAGGTTTTTCAGTAAAGATGGGTTTTATAGATTGTTATAAATACCTATGCTACATATCTATCCCCAGGGGTTCAGTTGGGATATGTTGTGTGGGGGTGCTCTGTCCTGAAGGTGGTGTGTGTGACCATGACATTACTTGTTAGACGCTTTTATCCAAAGCGACTTACATACTCAATACTGTGAGGCAATCCCAGGGACACAATGGCATGCTGACTGCAGTGGGGTTTGAACCTGTGCCCCCCTGATCCGAACACCAACGCACTAGTGCACTGCCCCACACGCCTCCATGACCATATGTATGGCCAAAATGATAACGGTTATTTTGATCAATGGTGAGGATCTTTTTCAAAATTATTCATTGAGAAATAAAATAAGAGAAACACTTGTTTGTATTGTACAGTAGAGCACTGCTTTCATTTCCATCCAGTCCGATTCAACAACTGTGAATATACCGACCTTCGCCTGGATGAAGACGTCTGCTCCAGATCATCACCGAAGTCCCCTCTTCTTCTGGGCCTCATCACTGCCTTGCTCTGTTGGCGGCTCCGCTCTCATCTCAGATAGCTGGGCTTGAAGCCTTTGCCAGTTCGTCTCCTGCTGCTTCTGAGACTGCATGAGTGCTTTCATCATCTCAGACAGCTCCTCAAACCTGTCCCTTGGTTCACCAGCCCTGGCCAAGGGGAACCTGATGAATGCCCAAAAGACTCAGAAAACCTGGTATGACCAGAAGGCCAGAGAAAGAGTGTTTCAACCTGGTCAGAAGGTGCTGTTGCCGTTACCTTCCAGTGAGAGCAAGCTGCTGGCTAGATGGAAGGGCCCATATGTGGTCACCAGACAGGTCGGAACAGTCAACTATGAAATCCATATGCCGGACAGAACCAAGAAGCACCAGACGTTTCATATCAACCTGCTATAAGGATTCCAAGATCCACCAGACACCGTGTCGCAACACTTTTTCATACAGCCAGTGGAGGACGAGGAGGTGGCGGAGTAGTTTTTCCCCACGGACCTACCTGAACCAGGTCTATTGGATGTAACACATCTCCCATTGGTCCAGCAAGAAGAAATCAACGAGCTATTGGATCCAGAGCTTTTCACCGAGCAGCCTGGTTTCACCAATCTGGTCCAGCACA
This sequence comes from Gymnodraco acuticeps, assembly GCF_902827175.1. Lineage (NCBI taxonomy): Eukaryota > Metazoa > Chordata > Actinopteri > Perciformes > Bathydraconidae > Gymnodraco > Gymnodraco acuticeps. The sequence goes on from NW_022991187.1 coordinate 2,437,215, forward strand.
ACATCTACCTCAAGGAGACTGCTCCCAGCCGAAAGAAAAGCTACCGTATCCCTGAGCGGTTGGTGCTGGCCCTGAAGAAGGAGATAAAGCTGATGTTAGAGCTGGGGATCATCGAAGTGTCAACCAGTGAGTGGTGCAGTCCAGTGGTGCTTGTACCAAAGAAAGATGGCTCCTTACGATTTTGCATTGACTTCAGATATCTTAACAGCATCTCAAAGTTTGACCCATACCCCATGCCAAGAATCGACGAGTTGTTAAAGAGGGTGGGACGAGCAAAGTTCATCACCACATTGGACCTCACCAAGGGGTACTGGCAGGTGGCACTGGCACCTGAGGCCAAGCTGCTGACGGCCTTTATTACCCCGTTTGGACTGTTCCAGTTCCGGGTGATGCCCTTTGGACTGCATGGTGCCCCTGCGACCTTCCAGAGGCTCATGGACCAAGTACTGCGGGAGTTTGCAACATTTTCCGCAGCTTACTTGGACGATGTTGTGATCTTCAGCCAAACATGGGAAGAACACAGGGATCACCTACAACAGGTCCTCCATGCGATCCAAGCTGCTGGACTGACCATCAACCCCCGTAAATGCGCCTTTGCCAAGGAAGAGGCGGAGTACCTGGGCTACGTCATTGGGGGAGGTGTCATCCGCCCACAGCTGAGTAAGATCGAAGCGATTACCTCCTACCCCGTGCCAACTACAAAGAAGAAGGTAAAGTCTTTCTTGGGGTTAGTCAATTGGTATCGGAAGTTCATCCCTCAGCTGTCAGAAAGAGCAGTTGTGTTGACCAACCTCACCAAGGCCTCGGTGCCAGCCAAAGTCCGCTGGAACGAGGACTGTGACAGAGCTTTCAAGGACCTGAAGCAAGCCGTTACCACTGAGTCAGTCCTTCACTCACCAGACTTTAATCAGCTATTCACCGTTCAGACAGATGCCTCAGGGGTAGGCCTTGGAGCGGTATTGCTGCAGGAAGTGGATGGGGAGCTGAAACCGGTGGTTTTCCTCAGTCGGAAGCTGTTGGACAGGGAGACAAGGTACTCGACCATTGAAAAGGAGTGCCTGGCGATGAAGTGGGCCATCGACTCCCTGAGGTACTACCTTCTCGGACGGCAGTTCATACTGGAGACAGACCATCGTGCACTTCAATGGCTTCACAAGATGAAGGACGCAAACATGCGTATCGCGGGGTGGTGCCTTGCAGCCGTATAACTTTACGGTCAGGTACCGGCCGGGGAAGTCAAACCTGGTAGCTGACTGGTTGTCCCGAAGCCAAAACGGTTAGGACACTGTGCTTCCTGGGGAGAGGAGGAAGGAAATGTGACGAAGGTAACTTCGTCACTATGGACTGACTGCTTCGGGCCGGGTAATCTTGCACATGTGGGTTTGCACAGGACAAATGTCACTCAGCACTTTAGTGAACAGTTTGCACTTTATTAGCGGGAGTTGCACAGTACAGTTAAACATTGCCTATTTGCACATTTTATACTATTTATTGATGTAGTGTGTATTAAATGATTCAACCGTATTAAATTGTGATGTTGTATGGCAGACGCTGGTCAGGCTCTCGGCTCCACCTGGAAAGAAAGGGGAGTTATAGCGAGAGCGCCAAAGTGTTGGTTTGTGTAGATTGACAGCGGTTGAGATTTGTGCAAAGGATATGTTTAGCGTGTAAAAGTCATGATATAAGGTGCATTAATGGTACATGTTACTCCTATAACACTCACCTTCGCCTGCTCTCCCGTCTCCGGTCCCAAGGTCCGTCATCGTAAAGGGTCCCCGGGGAAACAGCGGATCCTTTTTATTGTTCCGGATGGGGTTAAAGGAGCAGGTTGGAGGTGGGGGTGATTTGTTATCATGTACATTTGGCTTGTTAGTTTATAACGGGTTTTCTTTGCATACAGTAATTAAATATAATGTAAGTAAGGATGTTGTCATTCTCCACTAAATGTTTATTGTGACTAACTACGATCCTTATCTGAGCTGACCATCTCTGCACATGCCACCCCTTTTGGATGGTACGGTCCAATGAGTGGGGCTATAAAGGGTGGAATGTTGGGCTCATTTGGGAGAGAATAGTGTGGGAGACAGTCATTGGGGGATTTGATGTGGTCAACCATGTACCAAAGATGAATAAATACCCACACCGGGTTGTATCAAGACGTTCTGCCTCTGTCTCCTTACTTGGTCTGGCCGCTCACTTGTCAGCCTTCACAACAAAAAAAAGTTTGAACAGTTGACCAACATTTTTCTGTCATCCTTCTCCCTGATTATGAAGTGCTTCCATCTTGTGGCCCAAAAAGTGCCTTACAAGAGCCATTCATTCAGCAGCTCTTCATTATGTTGACATGATGGGTTAATTATTACACACCCTTAATGGGGACCTTTCATATCATAAACTGGGAATATTATTAATATGGGAATATATTTACTGACGGCTTTTCATGACCAAATTTGAAAAACAAAAATGTGTTCTCAATTCCTATTTATCACAATAGTAAAAACGTGGGAGGCCTTTTCAAATGTTGTTTCAAGACAACAAAATACCTACAGAAAATGGGACTCATTATTTTGAAAGGTTGCCATAGAAATCTCATTAGAGGTAAAACACATCAGTAAGAAGTCACTTCTTTAGATAGAAAAAAGTTCATTCCAATTACTGAAAATATCTTAATTCAAGTTTCAAAAAAGTACCGTAACAAGAACACTTTTTCACAAAGTCTGCTTAAAGTGGTTTCCATGGAGATGTGTTGTCAGCTACTTGCTCTGGAGCTCCTTCTGGTCTCCTGTCGGCGTCACAGGTTCCAGTGTGGAGCCGCAGCGCCCCCTGTCTGTGCAACGCGCTCAGGGTCCTGAACTCCAGAGGCATGGTGTGAGGGCTGGAGCTGGACGTATACTCGTACTTCAAGTTCAGAGTAGTAGTAGTAGTAGTGGTATTTCACCGGTTTACCCTGCGGGTCGTGTGAGAAGGGCCAGAAGCCGTACAGATGGATCTCATCACAGAAGCGAGTGGCCATTGTGTACATGAGGAGCCCAGTGGTCGGACGCTTGATGTGGACATGGTTGGTGAGCCAGTACCCTCTGACGGCGTGGAGAAGGCGCAGCGAGGGGAAGGCGGTGCGCACGTCCACGCAGTGGCGTTGCGCAATATTTCGGGGCTCCCCCGCAGGTCGGACCATGGGGCCCCGCCCCCTCCCCTAAATCAATAATAGAGTGACATGGGATAGACATCGCGGCCACTTTTTTAAATGTTTATTTTTTCAGGCATCTTTTGTAAACAGTAGGCCTATAGGTCAGTAGGAACTTTCTGTATAGATACATCTGATTTAAACAGTATAGGGTCAGTAGGAACTTTCTGTATAATATACATCTGATTTAAACAGTAAGGTCAGTAGGAACTGTATAATAATATACATCTGATTGAAACATAATTGACAAATACAAACAAGTGGCTGTGTATTTTTTGTAACATGAAGGTATATTGTAGAACGTTATAGCCTATCATCATTGGAGTTCACACAACGGAACGGTTCACATAACATTCTGTATAAAAGAAAAGTAGCCTACAAAAAACAAGCAAATAAAACACATCCTATATAGGCTACAAAGAGGATGCAATCAGGAGCTGCTTTGTAGGCCTATTATTTTATACGAGCACGTCTCCTGGCATTCTTCTGCGCAAAGGCCTGTATAACAGTCTTTAAATCTATACTGCGCGCGCGTCGGCTCTCAATACTAAGGACTGCTAACCCAGACAGTCTCTCTTGCGACATTGTGCTCCTCAAATATGTCTTTATTAATTTAAGTTTTGAGAAAGATCTCTCAGCACTGGCAACAGTCACGGGTATAGTTAAAAACAATTTCAGTGCTGTGGCAACATCGGGGATACTTGGCAAAATGGACTGATTTTCAATGAGCAGGGTTTGTGCAAGGTCTTTGATTGTTCCACGCTCAATTTTCTTTATAGTAGGCCTAAGAGCATTACGGAGAGACAGGATCTGGAAAGGAAACTCGGCTGACAGGTCGTCTTTATACTGGCCTGATAAAGCACTTGCGGACTCAGACAGATCCTTGTCTGTTGCGCGCAAAAGTTCGCGGGGAAGCAGAAAAGAAAATCGCTGTGCAACTTCGCTCATTCCAACAAATCGATTTTTGTTGCCTCTTTGTGCGCCTTGCGCGTCTGTCTTTGAAGAGACTGTGGACACCCCATGAGGATGCCAGGTCTTGCGCGTGCGCTTTTAAGCCATCAAACTCTCCTCGGAGTTGGGCAAGTGTATCGGTTGCGTTACCAAGCATTGCTGTCGCCTGTAAGAGGTCCACGTCTTTGCGCTGGAGAGCTTGGGACACAATGTTGACTGTTTCAAGGACCTTGCCCTGTATTACAGTCATTACAACAAACTCAAAGCTCTCCATGGCCTTTTTCAAGCCAGTCGCCTCGGCACGTTCCTCGCTTTTTTTGGAGAGCAAGTCTATCTTAGTTAGCGCTTGCATAATGTCAGCATAACGGAACCGCAATGATTGGACGGCGTCTTGTCTTGATGCCCATCGTGTCGGGCATAGTCTCTTCAGTGTAGGCTGGCCAGCCTTGGGCACTGAGAGGTGTGTTTCCAAAAGCTCCCATCGTTTGATGCTTCCACTAAAGAATACATATAGCCTTTCAACAGTGTCGTAGAAGTCTTTTATCTCAGGTATATTTTGGCATGCGTCATTGAGTACAAGGTTTAAATTGTGCGCAGCACAATGAATGTACACTGCGTTGGGCTCTTTATCCCTTATGCGTTTTTGTACACCGGAGTAGACGCCACTCATATTGCTAGCCCCGTCATCCTTGTCCGCGGCACTTCCCAAGTAGTATCCCCTTTCTCTCCATCGATTCGAGAATTTCTCTCTCTAGACCTGCAGCAGTTTGGTCTGTGACTGCATGGAAGCCCAAAAAACTTTCGTTTATTTTCACCTCTGTAGGGTTTCCATTTTCATCATTTGCTATAGTAACATATCTGAACACTTGACTCAGTTGGTCTACTTTTGAAATGTCCTGGGTAGTATCCATTATAATCGAATAGAATTCTGCATTCTGTATGTCTGTGATGATTGTGTCCTGCACTTTTTTCGATAGCAATGAAATTATTTCGTTTTGAGTTTGAGGACTTAGGTAGTGCACCTTCTTTTTGCTTTCAATAAGCCTTTGCAGAACTGGATCATAACGCGCCATAAGTTCTATGGTAGATAATAAATTACCATTATCTATATCATCTATTTTCTCTCTGTGACCCCGGAAAGCAGAGTTGCGAGAGGCCAGTGTTAGTGTAACATCAGTTATTCTGGTTAGGACCTCGGTCCAAAACCCCACCTCTCTCTTAAACTCAGATGATATTTGCGCGTCAATGGTCAGATTATTTTTCCACGTATCATACACGACACATGCTGCCAAATGAGAGCGAGAGAATTCGTGTTCCTTAATCTTTTTAGAGAGACCCTGCCAATCATTTATTCCTATTCTCCACGCTTGGTGGAGGCGATGGGCAGACGGTCTGTCACCGAACAGCCAGCACTGCTCACAGTACACCCGGTCCATAGATGGCGAGTAACATAGCCACTTTCGTGGAATTCTACATCCAATTTTGGATGTTTTGTTATAGAACTCTTTTGAAAAGCACCTTCCCTTCCCATCCCTTTTGAATGGCCCTTCAGGCTTGCATGGCCCGTTATTCAGAATGTACCGTTTAACATCATCGTCTAATAAATCTACAGGGAATTTCCCCCTATCAGTAGGGTATTCAGTCACAGAGTTGTCGCTGGCCAACGTGTCCCTGGGGTGGGTGGGAGCTGCTGTCACTGTCGGGGCACGGCTAGCTGGCTGGGCAACCTTGGCTATGTCTGAACTGGCCTCGGAGGGGGCACAGCTGACTTCTTGCTGACCTGCAAAAAGGAACGGATTATATTGCAATTCCAATGTAACCTGTAGCATACTGACTCGTACTGTTTATGGCGATTGGCGAATAAAACTTTCTATTATTCTAACCTGTCTCGAAGCGTGAGGCACGACTAGCTGGCTCGGCTGTAACGGGGCTGCTGGGGTCTGTGGGGGCACGGCTAGCTGGCTGGGCAGCCTTGTCTATGCCTATGTCTGAACTGGCCTCGGAGGGGGCACAGCTGACTTCTTGCTGACCTGCAAAAATGAACGGATTAGATTCCAATTCCAATGTAACCTGTAGCATACTGGTTATGGCGAATAAAACTTTATATTATTCTAATGTCTAACCTGTCTCGAAGCGCGAGGCACGACTAGCTGGCTCGGCTGTAACGGGGCTGCTGGGCTGTCTCCCTGGACTCGGAGCTGACGGCCGGGGGCCGGGGGGGGGGTTGCTAGCGGTCTATCTGCAGTAACGTTAGAGTCTACGTCTACCTTTGCTGCCTGCCGGAACAATGACCTTATTTTAGGTAGTTTTGCCCTCTCCTGTTCGGCTTTCGCTCTCATTTTGCTTTTCTGAGCACCGCTTGGGTAGTGGCGCTTCATTTTTCATGTTTACCGGCAACGCAACTAATGAACGTTATTTATATGAGCAATGCTTCCCGCTTTGTTTTGAACGCTGCCCAGCCTGCCAATGAACATTAGTTATCAGCCGGCTAGCCCTATCGCAGATGAGCAAATAATTATAATGATACACTGTTGTACTACTACAGGCAGCGTACACATGAGTAGCAACATAGCAGGGAGGGGGGGGGGGGCCCGCCCTCTGTACCCTGTTCCCGCGTTACGAAATCTAAGAGGATAGCCTACAGTGGGGGCGGGGCCCCCTAAACTCCGGGGCTCCCCCGCACCGCGGGGGGTGCGGGGGCCTCCACTACGCCACTGCGTCCACGGTGTGAGACAGGATGAGACGAAGGGCCCACTCCACACGCTCTTCTCCCCCCTTGGCCATGAAGGCTGGGATCCACAGCACACTGCCGCTGAGGCTCTGGAGACGCTGAAGGAAGCGGTCCCTCCACTCCTCGCTCACCAGGTCCTGGAAGGCCCGCTGCACCACTGAAGGGTTCATGGTCACCAGGTTAGTCCGCCGGCCCACGTCCTGCGAGAACTCATCCACTGGAGCCAGGTTACACCTGATAACAAAGTCGTGAGAGTCGATGTCGGGCCCACAGCTGCTGTTCAGCAGGATCCCTGAGTTCCCCACAATGGCGCAGCGCTTGTGATGTTGGTTCTTCATAGGGGATACAGTTGGCAAAAGACGGTAGAGATTTTCTGAGATGTTTGTGGTGCTGTGGCGATCAAACACATAGTGGATGATATCTCCCGGCTTCAGTGTACCCTTCAGAATAGAGATGTCTCTCTCTGGATCCAGAAATCTTAGAATATTCTTTCTGATGAGGTTGGAGAGCGTCTTGTTAAAAGTCCAGTTGTTTGAAGAAAGCTTGGCAGTGTGATTGTAGCTTGGACCGACGGGCTTTACATCTTTGCTCACTCTCGTCACAGCAGTCGGATCGACATGTGCCGTGGCCTTTCTATGTGGTTTAGGGATGGCCCGATGCAAGTTCATCTTCTTCAAATGTCCAGGATTTGCAGTTTCTTCCTCCACTTCTGCAATATCGTCTATTATGAGAACCACAACGAGCAGCGTTACAAAGCCGAACAACAGCGTGCGGAATACGTAAATATACTCTGAACAATCAGGTACTTGCACCAATTTAGTACTGGTTTTTGATACCCATCCTATTATTCAGTGACAAAAAGTGTAAATGGCAGCTTAAAATAATAACAATTTGTTTACATCATTTTCTTCTAGATAAGTGTATGACTGAACTCAGGGCCGTCCCTGGTCAACTTGGGGCCCCAAGCGACATTGTGAGATGAGGCCCTCCCCCCACCCACCGACAGGAGTGACATTTTTTTTTTTGGAAACAAGTACTTTGCAAATATAATTCCTGTTTATTACTATTATCAACAGTTTTTTTTGTATACAGTGAGGTAAATGGTAAATGTGCATGTATGTCGTTCAGTATGCGTTTACTGGTGAATACGTCTGCATTTCCTGGATGCAGTCATCGACAAGGTCATCGTATGACAGCTGCTGTGCCAACTGTGCGTTGATGCTTATGATAGCCAGGCCAATTAAGCGTTCTTGTGCCATTGACGACCGGATGTACGTCTTCATAAGCTTCAGTTTGGAAAAGCTCCTCTCACCAGACGCAACTGTAACAGAAAGAGTTACTGCAATCCAGAGATGTGGGTACAGTTCCTGTAACTCACTTTTGTGGAGAAATGACAACATCTCCAGATTTTTGTAGTGGCAGCTTTGGGAGGTTGATGATCTCCTGGACCAATGCAGACAAGACATAAATCATTCAAGCAGACTTAAGATATGTTTTGATCTTAGTCCACTACAGAATGAATATAGTGAAAATACTAGCCTCAAAAAGATTCAAATATAATTAATGCAAATAAACTACTTCTACTTATAATAATAATCACAATCAATTCAATAATATAAATACTATATTATTTTATTATAGTATAGTTGTAATATAGTCAAGACAAAACATGCTTATTACATGCTCAAAAACTGATATTTCTTAAATCTGTATTCAAATGTAGTTCCCTCTGTCAGCAATGTATCAACAACTACACACACATTTTTGCAGGGTGCGTGGAGAACTGCGCACAAGCCGAGCTCATAAGCCGAGGTCCCCTGCCCGAGGCCCCCTGCGCAATGTGAGGCCCCATGCAGCCTGCATGATCGGCCTGTAGGGAGGGACGGCCCTGACTGCACTGCATCACAATACTCCGCAGGGAAGCTGTAGCAGTGAACAAAATGTAAGGCTTCAATACTGGTAACAGGCGGTGTGCAGCGTTTTATCATTGAAATGTTAACACAATGGAGGTGAAAGATGTAACGGTTTTTAAAGTGGCGAAGTAAAAAAGCTGTAGTGGTGGAGTGGAGGGTTTCACAATTTGTACGGCAGTAATAACACAAATTGGAGATGGGTGTGTACATTCATAAAGCATACGAGTCATTTTGAGGAACATGTTATACTTTTATTTGCAATACAAATAAAATGGTATTGTATGATTTCCTTTCCGAGATGTGTTTCTAATATTTAGCTGATGCTCAGTAATATACGTGCATAAAATAGTAGACACTTATAACACAATCCAATTTTCTTCTGAATCAAAATTCAGGCTCAATAGTTGAATCAACACCCATTGATGCAGGATGCTTGTATTAGACTAAGAGGAACTGATCGTCCTCTGAGGGTAAATATAGATTGTGCATGGCTCAATATTTCAGAGTCAGTTCATGCAAAGCCTCAACTTCTGCTTTCAGTGATACTTCAAGTCTCTATTAATTCAGTGATGTGAGAAGTTCGGGAGTTTGGAAACATGAAATTCAAATGAATGTCATTAATGTACATGTTTTAATTACAGTACACTTCCAGCTGGCAGGCAATCTTTGAAAATAATCTGGCGAATATGTTCTCGTTTTTGTAAATCTTTAAATCAGAAAAGTCAGAAGATAGTGAAACCTTTTGGTCCGTGTTCACCAAAGATACACAGTGAATTAGTTGGTAGCTTTTGTTAACTCAACTCAAACCAGGAACTTTGTGTTATTAGATTTGGTTAGCTGGGGGTATGGTCACCTCTCGTATCTCATACTTCACTTTAAACTCGCCTTTAGTCATTAAATCTGACTCGGAGTCGGGACACATCTGGGAGATCATCAGATTTGTTCTGCGTCTTCTTTGATTTTGAGCCACTATGCAAGTCCTCTCTCTCTTCATCATCATCATCATCATCATCATCATCACTGTCTGAGTCATCCAAGTCCTTCTTCGCTCGTACTCGTACTTTCTTTTTCTGTTCAACAACTTTTTCTTCTCCCTTTTCTTCATCTTTCTCTTCATCTTTCTCTTCTCCTTTTACTTCTTCTTTAACTTCTCCTTTCTCTTCATCTTTCTCTTCTTTTACTTCTCCTTCTTCTTCTTCTCCTTCTTCTTCATCATTATTGTCTCCTGAGTTAATTCTGCAGTGAGAGGAAAAAGAAGTTTGATTTAGTGGCATCTGCGACTTTAAGTCTTACATGAGCAATGGAAAAATGATTGAGAGTTAAGGGCATTAAATGGAGAAGTAAAGACTGGAGCTAAAATGTTCTCATTAGTTAAGACAAGGTTGCAATACATCCTTTTGTCCACAAGATGGCAGACTTGCAGTAGAATTCACTGAATGTGCTTGACGGATATACTGTACATATTAACAATGTTAAGTAACTTAATAACATACATACGATGTAGTCCTCCTTGCAGATAAAGAACACATGTAACACATCTCATGCACACTGTGACGACACATGCTATGAATGGCTCATTAAGGAGTAACTAGTGGCAATTTGGGAATGAAACACATTGGCTCTGAAGTAATAGATTATCCCAATCTCAAGCAGGAAAGTTGATCATTTACTTAAGGTCAGAACACAGAATGTAATTATCTTTTTTACCCATGAATCTGCACACAGACAACATATACACACAAAACTAAATATGATTCACTCACGGAATAACAATTTTCTCTTTCTTCCCACACTTGCAGCAGATGTCTAGCTCCAGAGAACAGGGCTTACAGAGGATGTGGTATGCATCCTTCACTGTCCTCTGAGCACACTTGATACTGAAACAAGAACAACATACAAGCAGAAAGGAGATTCATTTTAGAATTGTAACCAAGCACAAATACCAAAATGCTTAACTGCACATGTAAATAGGTAACAACCATCTTGTTATAAAACAGTGTAATACAATTGTTAATTGTACATTAACACGGAAAATCATCGACAAAAAAACACAATTTTAAACTGTAAACTGTCTCAGACTACTGGTTTACACGAATAACTGCAGTGAATATACAAAGAATAGCACGGAAAATATTTAAAAAATGTTGACAATTTGGGTACTTTGTGATGGATGCACATAATCTAGGGTTACCCATTCATTTCCTATGGCGGTCCTTTCAGACAGGGAACACCATAGGTGTAACAAAGTTGACTAAACCACTCAAAATGCAATGAAAGTGATGATCAATAATGTTGTCTGTTGAAATGCCTACTGGGGAGGATGTCACAAGGCAACACAATATTCATTGTTGTTGAAAGTAGTACAGATTTGACCCAAACACAACAGGAGGGTTCAAAATAAATTGAATAGAAATAGGCATCGACAGTAAATATATACAAACTTGTATCAGCAGTAAATCAAAGTGTACCTTAAGCTTACTTACCATTTTTTGGGCTGTGTCAGTGACTTGTACTTGTTGTACCTTACTCTCCACTCCAGAACACCCTTACAGTGTTTACAGAGACCATCGTGGATCTTGGAGTTTGCTTTCTGTAATTCACAAAAGCAGAGTGATGGTGAACGTGTTGTAATGAAATGTTATAAGATAGCTTTGCCAAAACAGCATGCTTGTATGATTGTTATTGATAATAATGACCAAAGCAGAAAAGGTCCATTGTAAAAATCTGAATTTGACTTTTTATACACGATTTGTTCACAATGCTAACGCAATTTGGTTCAGGATGGCTACAGACTAACAAAAGTTAAAATAAAACCTTGTCTCCTAAAAGGTCTCAACACAACAGCATGTTGCCAACTCTATATCAATACACAATTTCACATTTAATGCATTTAAAGTGTCTTTAGTTGAGCATAGTGTATGCTAGCTAGCTACACAGGACTGTTTTCTTCACGGTTCATACCTGCACTTGTACAGTCGCTCCGTACTTGTTGTTTACGAAGGCCGTGTTGTTTTTATGCTTCTGAGCTCGCGAACGAGAGACATTACCTTTTTGAGAACTCATTTTATTTTCCAATTGTTTTAGATACACATGTTATGTCGGTATACAATTCAGAAAAGCATGCTGAAGAGAGAGCTACCCCGGAAGTAGTACGAGCACGTGATGAAACGTCATGAGGTTAAAACTTAAAAACACGAATCTTCCACTTTTTGTCAAAAGGGGTTAGATTAAATAGAAAATAAGAACACATTCTAGATTAAAAATAGATAACGGGAACTAACTTTAGTGTACGGAAGACAATTATTTTAAGAAAATTACGTCACCTGATTGAACATTAGAAACACCCCAGCCGTTTCTGATTGGATGTTGCCTTGGAATAGTAATATCTGATTGGTTCTCCTAAACGTCAATCAAAACATACGCCACTCTGCAGCGTCGAAAGGACCCGCCCATTAATGTAAACACTTTACACCATTGGTCGACTTGTTTCATCAAACTATTTTTCTATTGGTCCACACAGCTGTCAATCACTTCCCAACGAAAGCGGTGATGTTTCGGAGGCGAGCGTTACTGTTGTGAAGTGATTGCCAAAGCAACACGGACCTGAGACAATATTTTATTTTATAAAATTGACCCATGTCGCTGTTGAGCTGTTTAGACATTAACCCTTTGAATGAATCGTTTTCATTCACGACTATATGTTGAGAAAACCGAGCGGAAAAAAAAGAAAAGAGACGACAGTTCCTGAGGCTTCCTGGACCAGGAATCTGCCAGCTAATAAAAAAACTCACAGCTGTGGGTACCAACTGAGGGATTTACACACTCTGTGACATCGCCAACAAAGAGGACACGGAACAGAGGATAATCTGGATAACCTTGTCAATCTCCCGGCGTCGATAAGAAGACAAGTTGGTGCAAACATAACACCTGACTTCCTACAATACTGTCACCTGGAAATAGAAAGAAAAACAAAACAAGAGCCCGTGCAGGTAATGTCATCATTTCTCCTCTCTGTGTTAATAAGGAGGATATATGCATGCTAGTGGCTAATTGGCCCTTAACACTTTGCAATAATTATGTTATCCATTGGAAATTAAACCTCCACAAACCAGCCTAATCTCTCTGAACACATTTCTGCCCCTCCACCACCATTTTACAGTACATCGCTGCGGGGCTCCATTCTGTGTCCTCGCTTTATTTAAGGACTATTTTGGGCATTATGTCAAGGAAATAGCCTCCTCTGGCCTCCCCTATGCACTGTGTTGCTGTGTGCTCGTTTTAAATGTCAGGGCATTTTGTTGAATAAACATTCATAGATCACAAGGCGGAAATCATTTTTGGTCCAGCCTATTGTTGATGGTAGTGGCTCCCAGGTAATTAAAGTCACCTGTGAGTAATCACTATGTAAATAGCTTTTTTCAAGACTATAAAATGCAAACCGTACCATCAAAACCAATCCATTAGGAGGTTATTAAAACACATTAATCAGGGTTATGATGACACACAAGATTATTTCCAAGGCTTTGAATGTCTCCCACAGTAAAGTATGGGCAATTGCCATATATTTAAAACTGCTGTAAATCTGCCAGATGCAGTTTGAAAAAAGAAATGCATGAATAAAAGTGATTTGTGGATTCCTAAACACTTCACTGGACAAATAAATACATAATAAGGATTTAAAGCAAATCTCTGGTGCTGTGAACTGGTCATTTACTGCAAGTGTTTTGGTTATTAAATAAAAACACAAATTAATTAACTGGTCATTCATAATTTGTCCAGTCACTAGTATGCATTATGATGGTGTCTCCTGGCAACAGATTGATAGAGGATTGCACATTTGCATAGATTCGAGGATGTAATTACAAAGATGTCATATCGGGGTGTAAGTTCAGACTTTGAGCACCTAAATTAGAAATCCAATCTGCAACACATGGTCATAACCTGACTGTGATGAGTGTATTGGCATATGCCGCGGTGCAGAGTCAAATGACTTGGTTGCAAGAGGCATTCCTGCAGGACATTTTGACAGGTTGACCAGCGTCAGTGTCACCGTAATGAGTTCTGCTGCTGACATGTCTCGTGCAGGACCACCACAGCAAATCAAAAGCATCTGGACTTTCTTAAAGGTAGCCTTAGGTGGGGGTCCAGGTGCAGGGTGAAACGAGGAAGCATTTTAAGTCGATACTGTCTGAGTGGTTGTGGAGCCTGGAGACAGACGAAAAACTAACACTCAATTAGTGTCAGAACTATTGCTTTATTTCTACAATCCTGTCTGCTATGCATTTGGGAGAGGGGAATAGAGAGTGTGTAAAAAAGGTTTTAGCCCCCGGCCCCGGAAACCCCCTGCTATTCCACTTAACAAAGTAACAAAGACAAGTGTTAATGTTCTTGGAAAGAGCACATCATCCAAGACTTCGGTTTTGAAATTCCTCTTTCCTTGTGATAGATCTTCAGGGGATGCAGAGGCAAAATAAGGGCATAGATGCTCGTTTTGTAGACATTACATCTTAATTTCTGTAAGGCTAATCTTACATTTAATCTACTGATGTCCCTGTTTCTATTTGAACTCTTCTCCCTCACCCTTCCACAGTGTTTTGAGGATGAACCACTTATCCCTCAGTGAGATATGTTGCCTGTTCTGCTGTCCACCGTGCCCCAGCAAGATCGCCTCCAAGCTGGCCTTCCTGCCCCCAGAGCCCACCTACAGCCTCATGTCTGACGACAGTGGCAGCAAATGGACGCTGAACCTCTCCGAACGTGCAGACTGGCAGTACTCGTCCCGTGAGAAGGACGCCATCGAGTGTTTCATGACACGCACCTCAAGAGGGAACCGCATCGCCTGCATGTTTGTCCGCTGCTCGCCCAGCGCCAAGTACACATTGTTATTCTCCCACGGAAACGCAGTGGACCTGGGCCAGATGAGCAGCTTCTACATTGGCCTGGGTTCAAGGATCAACTGCAACGTCTTCTCCTACGACTACTCGGGTTACGGGGCGAGTTCTGGGAAACCCTCGGAGAAGAACCTGTATGCTGATGTGGACGCCGCCTGGCAGGCACTCCGATCACGGTAATTAGAGATGATGATGATGATGATGATGATGATGATGATGGAAGAACCTGTACACAGATGTTGGCACAGCGTGTAGAGTAAAGGATGCAGTGATGGATGATTAGTGATGAATGCATTGGTATGAGAGTAACTGAATAGCATGCAGAACCACATTTAAAGGTGGTCATAAAATAAAACCGTAATTGCGATTTAGGTGAGGATTAATTAAACCTCAGAGAATAATAGGTAAAGCACCTTTTTAAAGGGGCCCTATTGAGATTTTGGGGGTTTTCCCTTCCCTGTAGGGTGTTTTTATAGGTTTTTGTGCATGTGACATCACTACTCGACACTCACGCTTCTGTTGGCTAGCGCTCCAACATATTCAGAGTGTCCGCGGGGTCTTAAAAGTATTAAAAGTTGATGCATCAATTTAGCGAAAATGAAGGCTATTAAAAAGTATTAAACGGCATTTTCCAAGGTATTACATTTTATATCTTGTTTTCAATAAGTATATCAATTGTCCAAAGAGGTTGTATTCTGCAGTCTGCCTGAATGTAATCATTGCGTAGGTGTGTAGTGTGATTCTGTGTAGTTTATTTATGGCATCCCGTTGGGTTTGACGTCATCTGAACAGGACATCGCACGCTCACTGCTTGATAGCGCGAAGGTCCGTTTACGCCGGTTGTTAAACAACATCGTTATGGGGAAATGCAAGTTAGCGTCCAAATGGTTGGAAGATAAGGAGGAAGGACCATCAATACTGTACAGTGACGTGCGGTGAGGTTCATGGCTGGTGAGGCACTGACTCTTTCAGAGTCAGATTTACAAATATTATATTTTGACCTTAATCGAAATGTTCGGTTATTTTCAAAAGCTTTTTTAGTCTGATGCTTCGATTCATTTTAAACAGACCGTTCAACAAAAGGATACCCAACATCTAAATATTGGATTGTTCTTTCTTAGTAAGATCCCATGTTCATTACAATTGGGGTCTTACCTTGACTTGAAGATGAAGTCCATGCTATCCTTCTGGACAACAATCGCTATTACTTTTTTGTGGGCTCACTTGCGCCCCCTTCAGTGCGGCAGAGGTTATGGCTGCCTCCCCTGATGCTTTTTTCATTGCCGTTGTATGATGAGACCAGCGAGCCTAAATATCATATATACGTGAAATAAATTATTTAGAGACTATGGATGGCGAGGATAAATGTAATAAAGGGATCTACAAACATTACATTGGTGACATACAGTGAGATGGTGCAGGCATGCGCTTAGGGCCCGCTTTCCAGACAGTTTCTGTGAGGTGACGCATTCTGAGGTGAGGCAAAGCTCATATGTGCCTCACCTCACCACACAGTAACTGGCTTGAGCGCGCTCACAAAATAAGTGCCCGCGCTACATTAGTGCCCGTGCTCCAGCCAGTTACTGTGGGCTTACGTGAGGCAGAGCTCGTCCCTGCCTCACTCCTCATCGCTCCCATGTAGTTGTAGCGGAGTTCGGCCAATTAGCTGATTTTGACTATAAAAAGCGATTGGAATCATACAGAAATCACATTTATAACACAGATCTGTGGAGACATTTTATTATTATTACTATTTAGTTTTTCTTTAGTTGTTTTTTCCGTTACATTGGTGTATGACAGGTGAGGCTCTGCCTCCCCTGACTGCACGTCGCTGATATAGTCAATGTGAGGTAAAGTGTGTCGCCAACCAGTTAAAACTCAAAGTGGCGATGAGGTCTTAAAATGTACGGAAAGGGTCTTAAAAAAGGTCTTAAAAGGTATTACATTTGACTTCAGGGTTCCTGCATATACCCCGATATTGTACTTGAGGGGCGGGACATCTCTGAGCCGCTGACCAATCACAACATAGCCGGCCAGCTAACCAATCAGAGCAGACTGGGCTCTGGTTTCAGACAGAGGGTGAAAAGAGGTGCTGCAGCACAGGCAGTATGAGAAAAATAAAGAGCACACACACACACACACACACACACACACACACACACACACACACACACACACACACACACACACCGACTAGTGCAGTGTTTTCATACGGACAATAGAACCCCGTCACAGGCACCGAATACTAATATGAGCCCTGTAAGTGAGCATAACAGGGCCCCTTTAACTTTAAGGATGTGAAATAATTGTAACATGCATGCAGTTAAAGGTCAGATCTGAAAGGGAACACGCGTCGCATACTGTATGTAAATGCTATATGCAAACATCTTCTCCCCTTACAGTGCAATACATAGTTCCAAATAATTTCCCTCTATAGCACGTCATACATGTCAGCTGATTAAACCGTGACAAAAGCATCGTATTAATAGCAACTCTCTGTTCATGTCATTCTAGTTTGACAGCTTTGGTAGTGAGGGATAATGCTGGGAATGTTTACAGCTATGTGGAAGTTGGACCAAAAGAAAATGCAAAGCAAAAATGAAAATGAAAGCAAAGTAAGTTCTGAAGAAACTGGGCTGATGTAGACTGATACCCAAAATTAGAGCGCCACAAAGAGATAACAAGCGCTGTAAAAGGGAGAGATGATGTAGTGGAGAGTGTACAGAAGGAGCTGGGTGGAGGGGTGATTAGATTGGAACTGATAAGATCTTGGGTGAAGATGACGTGGAATGGACATTTGTGTAGGAATGACATGATGTTCTTGTAGGCAGTAATAATGAGCGTGTTTGCTGTGATTATGCTGCCCAGCCATATGTAGGTGTGTGTGGGCGCTCTGCTGCAACTCTGCTCTGCGGACATGAAAACATATCGGCCAATATTCTCCTTTTCTGATTTCTCAGTTTGATAAACTAACATATTCAGTGCTTCTTGTTGACGCTGTCTGAATGATTTGTTTCGATAATAAAACAAGGACCCCTGGACTCTTGGTGGTTTTAGATTGCAGGTGGTGTTGAGAAATGTAGTATCTTTTCTCACAAATAACATCCACTGACTTCTGGTGTTTGTCTTTATTGGCAAGGGTTACTATCGGCATTCAATCCCGGGACAAAACACTCCAGGTCCAATCGACTTGCAATGAAGTGAATAATTCAAATAAAACATCAAATCAACAGGGATCATTATAATTCATTTGTGTGCAAAAACATACTATACATGCTGTCTTCTAACCCATCAGACTAATGTTGAACAAGTCATTTGACCTGGCTGATCATCATAAAACACAATTCATCCAAACTTGACAAAGCATTTTAAAATGATTAAAAATGTCTTTGTTTGTCTTTAAGTTTGAAAGAGAACCTGAACAAGTAAACAAAATGAAAAACAAGTAGCTTAATCACCGTGAAATGTTCATTGTGTAACTAACCTTTTATTGGATGGTGCATTTGTAACGCCGACCATGACACGCAAGAAAATAAAGGGAAAGGTTATAATGAAAATCCTCGTCTACTGACAATAGAGAAGGAGTCAGGCAATAGACAATTGAATTTACAGTTCCTAGAAAACCCTTTTTTTCTCAAATGCATTATTGCTGTTTTCGAGTAGAAAGCAACGATAAAAAGACACATGTTTGCAGATCCATCTCTCCACACTGCAGCATAGACTCTGCTCTCAGCTCCCTTCCCCCAGATAAGGTTTGTTATACCTGAGCAGTGCACTTCAGTCTGTTTCTGGTTAACTAGATGTTTCTCACTTCCTTCAATCCATTTTTAAACCTCTCGTCATCTCCTTCTTGTGTCCTTTCTATGACACCATAGACGGACATTGTTCTACATCTTATTTTAGGACTGGTTTGCGAGGAGAGACTGTGTTTCAGGTTCCTAAAATGTAATGTAAACGCATGCAGTGCTGACACTATTGGTTCAGTGATCGATTTGTTGATCCACAGAACATTTAAGAACTATTTTCATAGTTAATTATTTGACTAATTTTCAAGCAAAAAATTATAAAAACTGACCTTTTCTGGTTTCAATGTCTTAGATATTTTGTATTTGACCATTCAATCCATCTAAATATCTTTGGAGCAAGCATTTTGAAGATGGGACCTCGAGGTTTGACAATTCATCGATTTACTTACGAATATGTTTGACAGTTGATTCATTAAAACACTTCTACAGTTGTTTCAGCCATATTCCCATTCATACAAGATACGTTGTCTTCATAAACAGGGAAGCACACAGACTCTGCTGAGGACACGGTTTTGGGGATGAGTGTATGGTGAATATGAAGGAAAATAATGTCTCTATTTTTTTGCATTTTTGTTCACATGAATGAGGGGGGGGTCATAAAAGTTCAGTAGGCCTGGTTGTTTTTGTATACTTCCTGCTGGAGGACAAACACATGACTAAGAGAGGAGATGGGGAAGATGGCTCAGGAAAAACAAGGCAGCAAGAGAAAAGCAAAAGCAGCAAAAATCCACCACAAAGAAAAAAAACTAGGCTTACAATACAGCTTTATTTATAGAGCACTTTAAACCTCCAGACCTGTGCTGTTCAGGCAAATAAACAAAACAAAACATACAAAAAGTAACTCAGCTCACACACCATAAAACAAGTATAAGTAAAAACAATAGACAATTTAAAAGCAATGCTCTAAAAGATGTTCATGTTAAGAAGAGGTGGGTTTTAAGAAGCGATTTAAAAGCAGGCAGTGTGGCGGCCTGTCTGATGTGCAGGGGCAGATCGTTCCACAGTGGGAGCCGCTACAGAGAAGCAACGGCCCCCTCTGAGCTTTGACTTGGTTCTGGGCACATTCAGGAGCAGTTGATCCGCTGACCTGAGAGGGCGGTTGGGCGTGTAAGGGTGTAGCAGCTCAGAAAGATATGGTGGGGTCATGCCATTTAGGGATTTAAAAGTAAACCAAAGGATTTTTAAATGAATCCTAAAGTGTATTGGCAGCCGGTGGAGCCAAGCCAAAATGGGGGAAATGTGGTCATATTTCCGTGTGCCAGTTAAAAGCCTTGCTGCGGCATTTTGCACCCACTGCAGACGAGCGAGGGAGTGACTGACCCCCATGTAGAGAGAGTTACAGTAATCCAGCAGAGTGGTGACAAAGGCGTGGATTACTGTCTCAAACTGCTGTCTGGAGAGAAAAGGTTTTACTTTGGCTAGCTGCCTCAGGTGATAAAAGCTCGTTTTTACCACCGATTTAATCTGACTCGAGTTTTAGTTCACGGTCCATTTTAATGCCAAGGTTCGTAATGGTGGGCTTGGTGTACTGAGCCAAGGAACCCTGGTCTACAGAAGTGGTGCTACCAAAAGCCATTACTTCTGTTTTTCCTTCATTCAGTTTTAGGAAGTTACACGCCATGCAGGCCTTTATGTCCTCTAGACACTTTAGCAGTGGGATAATTGAGTAGCCCTCCTTCTTTTTTAGTGGGACATAAATCTGGCTATCATCAGCAGAGCAGTGGAATGCGATGCCGTGCTTTCTGAATATGGACCCAAGAGGGAGCAAATAGAGGGAGAATAACAGGGGGCCTAATACTGAGCCCTGTGGGACCCCATACAGGAGTGGAGCAGAGGATGACTCGGAGTCACCAAGGCTGACAGAGAAAGTTCTGTCCTTCAGATATGACCTGAACTAGGGCTGAACGATATACCGTGTCATGGCGATAACCGTGGTATGCGCATGCGCGGTATTCACACCGCAGGGATGCTAACGCACTTTAGCACAGAATTCAAAATAAAGATACCCTTATTACTTATCGAAACTGCACATACAATATATCCGATTAAATCTGAGACTCCACAGATTATTTAAGTATAGTATCTAAGCGATCCGATCTCGCAACAGGGGAAGCAAACACAGACATCACAACACGTACCTTTTACGGAGCTTTTACGGGAGATCGTCTCACCGTAGCTGTCAATCTGATCAAAAGACGTGTTCAATGGCATTAAAACGAGAAAGAAAAACGCGGCTGAATCGGTTGATCCATAGGTTGATAATGTATCTGTGGCTTTGAAGCAATTGTTTATAATCCATAATTCCATTTTTATGTAAAAATCGGATCACAAAAGTTAGCTGCTAATGGTAGCCACCTTGGTGGTATGCAGCTTCCGGTTTTGGCTACGCGTCGTCACTCCTTATTTGTTCATGTGTTGGTGTGTGTAGAACTTCCCCTGATATTTGACCTTTTTAGACAGATTTAGCACAAAAAAACCCTCTTTTGGGGCCATTTGGGTGGATTTTCCATATCTCTGGCCCACCTTGCTGGATTTTGACATGTGACATATCTTTCTGACCGTCAGAGCCAATGGAATCGAGGGGAAATCACACAGTCCTTATTTGGTAATGTGTGTGTGAGAGACTTCCGCATAGCCAAGACCGGAAGCAGCAGCCACTATGGTGGCTACCATTAGCAGCTAACTTTTGCTCTGCGATATTTACATAAAAATGGAATTATGGATTATAAATTAAATCATTTTTTTATACAGAGACTTAAAAAACCTATGGATTAACCGATTCAGCCGCGTTTTTTCTTTCTCGTTTTAATGCCATTGAACACGTCTTTTGATCAGATTGACAGCTACGGTGAGACAACTCCCCTCGAAGCTACGTAAAGGTACGTGTTGTGATGTCTGTGTTTGCTTCCCCTGTCCGAGTTCAGATCACTCAGTGATGATACCTAAATAATCTGTGGAACCTCAGCTTTAATCGGATATCTTGTAAGTGCAGCTACGATAAGTAATAATAAGGATACTTTTATCTTGAGTGCGTTAGCATTTTTCGCTCAGGGGTCATTTAGATGCTTCTTATGAGACTTGTTTTTTGTTTTGGTATAAAGTGGTTTGTATCGTCAGTTAGCTGAGATTATTTCCGTTAATCTGGTATAACACATTAATAGGTTCTTAAATATTACGATCCCCTGAGACACTGTCGTGAAAAAAAAAAGTACCCGCCGGGACTTTGGGGTTTAACAGGTTAAAAAAACCGCAATATATACCGCAGGGGGGGAAAAAACCGCGATGTCAGTTTTTTTCAATACCGTGCAGCCCTAACCTGAACCATTCCAGGGCTTTCCCCTCAATGCCCACCCAGTGCTCAAAGCGAGAGATCAGGATGTCATGGTCGACTGTATCGAAAGCAGCAGTTAAATCAATAAGTAGAAGCACAACGCAGTCCCCAGAGTCAGTAGATAAAAGGATGTCATTAAAAACTCTTAAAAGCACTGTTTCAGTGCTGTGCATAGATTTTAAACCGGATTGGAAAACCTCCAGTATATTGTTCTCTTCCAGAAAAAACATAATTTGACTGTAGACAATTTTCTCCAGGATTTTTGACATAAAAGGCATTTTAGAAATGGGCCTAAAATTAGCCAGAACTGTGGGATCCAGACTGGGTTTTTTAATACGAGGTTGCACTACTGCATGCTTCAGGTTTTCAGGGACCTTCATGTGCAGAAAGCCACTCCTGTATCAATGCTTGTGTGAGTGCATGTTATTTCTGTGGAGAAAAAAAAAGATGTTGGCACAAGTGCTGATGGGTAACACTGGTAGGGGCGTTGTTTATTTTCTGCTGCCTTTTAGCTGTGAATTTCTCTTGGCACTTCTTTTATATTTTACACAATCTACCATTTCAGTGAATATACTGAATGGTCCTCTTTTTAAAAGGAAGCTGGCAAGTTAAACAGGAAACCCATTGATCGTAAAGGTTGTGCATACGGGAAATGGGCCACTGCTGTGAAGAAGAACCCGCTTTCCGGTGGTCAGTCTGTGTCTACGTGTCTGTGGGAACAAAATGCAATCCTTTCTTTAAAGTGGGAGCCTTTCTGTCACTTGTGGTTTCAATTAGGAGTGTGTCGCCGTGAATTCCGCACAAACAATGTAGATTTTCATAGAAAGAAAAAAGACGGTTAAGAAAGGCCTTCAGGACTCTTTGAAAGCTTTCTTCCTTTTCCTTTTTTATTCCTAGCAAACACTTCTTGAAAGAGGAAGTAGCTATTCTATGTCGTTCTGCTTCATCTTATTTTCCAGCTTGCATGTTTTTGTTGCTGCACAGAGGAGTCTCCTGCTCCCACTCAGTCGTGATCGAAGGCAAACGTTTGCTTTGAAATGGTCTTTAATCTGAGCAAAGCAGAACTTTAAATAATAAAACATTACACTTGGTGATCTTTGTGTCGGGCAGACGGTTGAAACGGCATTTATTGACAAAAAGCTAATCTTGTTTGCTGACTTTTTATGCAAGTTCAGTTATAGTTTAGATAAAATTGTGCCGGTCATTACTTATCTTTCCCTGTCACCACACTGTGTGCCCAGGCTCTGTCACACTGTCAGTAGAGATGATACATGTTTTACCAATAAAGCCACATTTCCACTGGACAAAGAAAACACTAATGCTTCGTAACATCTGGCCTTTGTCTTCAGTGGGAAAGCTAACAATCGGCATCTTATTCCCAGTCCAAAATACTCTGATTTAGTCACGATCATTTACTGTCTCAAGCTCTGATCGTTGATGATACGACACTTGTTTAGTATGGACAATTTTTCTTGCGTGAATATGAACAAGTGACTTTAGTTTGCAAAATATAAAGTGATCGCCTCTATACGTTTAATTTGTCCTACTGTATAATGGCCCTGTGATCATATCCATATCCAAATTTGCAAGACCTAATTTGCCTTCTGGTGTCACTGGTTATCTGTAACAAGCTGTAAATGAGCTGGTAAAAAAAGGAAGGAAAAGCAGGTATTGACCCAGCATCCACTGTTTCACATTCCTTTGTTTGCAGCGAAGAAGGAACCTCAAGAGGCTTTTAGGAACAAGGAAATGTATTTGTATTCAAGTAGCCTCACCCTGCAAGTGTGAATGCCAACTTTTTGGTGATCTCTTTTCTACTCGTGCCAAGATGTTAAAATGAAAACAGGCGTGTTTGAATCATGGCATGTGAAGATATCCTCATTAGTAATTCTATAAAATGCAAATGCAACTTTCTGCAAAGATAAGACTTAGTATATAAAGAAATCAATGCATGTGGAAATGTATAAACACTACAGAATGGACACTAGGAAGGAGTTGCATTGAGAGACTGTAACGGGTTAATGAAGGACGGCATCATTATGTAATGTGATACTTTAATTGCGCTCAAGACACTTGTCATTATGGGGTTGAGAACACAGACATCCGGCCTGAGCCTGTCTACTGTTCCCTTTTATACCCCAAAGAAATCAACAATTAAAATAAGACCATTGTTCAGTTTCTCGAGCCCTTTGCATACATTATTTGGATTAAACAAATGAGGAGCGTCAATGTAAAATGTGTGGTTAGGATACTTTATTGGCATGTCAGTGTCCCTCTTTCTGTCTGAGCTCTGCTGCCTCTCCAGTTACAGAATATATTATGCTAAAGGTCCCGCTGTCAGGATTGTCAACACTAAGTGCTTCTGTTGCCACTCATCAGACCTCCTTGTGGTCAGTGATACTCTGCTAAGGCCTCCAAACACATCGCATGATATCAGCTCAAAGGCCAACTGAGTTTAACATTGCTAGTGTGCTACAACCGTGACATTTTCTAACACATAGAGAATGTAATGATGACAGTTTTAAGTATTTTCACAAACTAAATGAGCTTAATGCTAGCTAATCATGAGAGTTGAAATGGGGGGACTTCAAGTCTAATTCTTTGGCACAATAAATAATTTAAAAGGGATTTACGGTACGTCCACACGGTTCCGTCGTATGCTTCAACGGAGACTCTTCCCATTCACTTTGAATGGGGTGACGTCAGGCTTTGCCGAACCGCATTGTGGTTCCGTTGCTCGCTTCGAAAGTTGAGAGGTTCAACTTTTCAAGCGTCGACGGAAGTGCCAGCCAATCAAATCATATGCCAGTACAAGCGCTAGCCAATCAGACCACGTGCTTGTGTGTCCGGGGCGGGAGATTTATGTTGTTGGTCCGCGCCAGACACGCCCACCGGCAAGCTTCAACGTGACGGATCCGTGTGGACCAGCGCCATGTGGACATACCGTGGGTGTTTCTCAATCTCGAGTAAAGCTGTTCCAGAGCCACTATTTCAAGCATATCCTATTCCTACGTCATCGAGTGCCGCCGAAGTACTGTTCCAATGTCCAGCATACTTGGAATTCTACCGAGCCCGGAGTACTTCGTTTGGAGAAATTTCGAGGCTGCACATGTGTAGACTCCGCGCTCTTAAAATCCCCACAATGCTTTGCGCACGGACCAATTTCCCCAAATCTGTGGCGGAAAATGTAAGGCGGGGCCTCTCATATGACGCACACTTGCTCGCCTGTTCCACTCTTTGTTTTCCGAATGCCAGGAAGTATTCTTGCCTCGCTTCTGAAGCAAGTGACTCGGAAGATGTGCTACCAAGCAAGCGTACTCGAGATTGAGAAACACCCCGTAATTGACTGCAGAAATAATGGATATATTTTGCACAAGTTTGTAAGTATTTGCCCTTCCAAAGCTTAGTGTTAATAAGGCGCTAGGATCATGTAGTATCTGCTTCGGTGGCTCTGCTCTGTGTGTCTGATGCCGTAAAAGGCTGTGCAAGAATCTTAATTGTGTGTCTTTGAGATAGAAAGAGGGTACACCCCAGCCTTTTGACCCTGCCAAGCATGAATCCACTAGATTGTGTTTATCACATCAAAAGGCCTCTCTGCACGGTCTCACATTAGTCTGCTCAGCTGCCTACATCCCTCGTGAAGTCTCATGTTAGATCAGACGCACACTCTGAAGAAGAGTGTGCCTCTCTCACTTTTGTACTGTGTCTTATGTTGACTTTTTCATATTTTGAGCGAACCAGGCTGTATTTTCCTGCTTCTGCTTTGGCTTTCTGTGTCTTGTTCCTCCGTATGATTCAGCAGTCAGAGAATTCCCCTTCTCTTGAGTGTTGGGACACTTGAGTCTTTAAACTACACAGTCTTATGACACGAGGGCAGCCTGCTGTCACTGTGCTAACAGTCGAACCCCAGGCACAAAACACACACTCTTCCTTAGCGCTTTTGTTTAACCACAGTGGATGAGGCACTCCCTTCACCTGAGCAAGGAGTGTACTCATCAAATGTATGAGTCATTGTGTTGTCACACGGTGCCCATTATCATACTCACGATTACTAATGAGTCAGATGTACTATTTGTTTAGAAATCAACTTGAAAAATGGTAGTAGACTTAAGACTGAAGTGACCTAGCTGACAGCCTTCGTCTGTGTGGGGGTGGTGTGTTGGGGATGAATGGCACTATTATTTTATTTTCCCTCTGAGATGAAGGCGGGGCAGCAATCAATCCTGCTTGTCTAATAATGACAGTAGCCTAGCAACCCTTAACCAATGAGCTTTCAAACAGTTTTTTTTTTTGTACTCATCGTTCAAAAACTCACTTCTTGCTCAATGATCCTCATCAAAGCACCTTCACTTTTCCTAGTGGGGAGAAATTCTCACAAACATGAATGAACACAGGCTGCCCACTTTGTGTGGCGAAAGAAAACAAAGAGTGCTGTGTGCGTTAAGTGTGCCGGGTGGAGTGTGGAGTGTAATCGCTCACCTGACTATCCTTGGCAACAGGGCTTAGTGATGTTGCAGATCACATACTTGTTGCTCTCATATCTTGATATATAATTCACTCACGGGTTCATTTCATGTGTTGGCTTTAAGATCTCAACATCTATTAATTTTCAAGACAAATCTGAGCACTGGCAGAGCCTGAAGGAAAAAGGTGCCAAGCAGTAACGGATCATAGGAATGCTCCAGAGAAGGAATCCCCTCTATGTAGCGCAGATGGTGCTCTAATCTAAAAAAATGCCTCTACATATGTTCAGATTATCTTTAAAATATGTATTATTCATAGTGACTGCTAAGGGATGAGCATGTTTCCAGTCTTCAGGGAGCAAGAGGTGGGCCGGAGACAGAACAGGGCGACGACTTGGAGGATGTGATGCATAATACATTGGATTTGTGTCAGGAGACTAAATTGATAAAGGATCGGGGGAGGGCCGTAACCATGGAGCATGGCTGGCTATGGCTCTCTGAGCGTATTCAAGCTGAAGTGCAATGGAGTAAATGGCATGCTTGTGTTGGCCGGGTTAGTTGTGTGGACTTGGGTTGGTTAAAGCCTGTCAGAGCCCCGGTCTTACGTGCAGCTGCAGATCTAGAAATGTCCTCCTTTTTCCTGTGCCAAGACAGCAGGATGGGTTAGAGGTTGAGGTGCCCTTGTTGTTCGCAGGAGGTCACAGGGTCAAGCCTTGCATTATGTATTGTATTAATAACTTGTGTCCTCTAGGCCAGGGGTGCCCAACCGGTCGATCGTGATCGACCGGTCGATCGCGGGGAGATTCCCAGTCGATCGCGAGATGTGTCTAAAAATAGAACAACAACATTCTGTTGTATGTTAATGTCCTGAAACATAATCTTCCTGTCCAGAATAATGCACTTGAACGCATCAAAGCTTTGTGATTGGCCGGCGTGACCCCATGTGTCGGGGCGTGGCTGGTGGGCATTGGGCAGTATTTCGCTGACGTTGTCCGTGTCAACAGGAGTGACAGTGACACACACAAGACCGCAATTATGGCAGAAGCAAAAAAGCCCAAAATATATAATTTTCACTCCGAGTGGGAGGATGATTATTTTTGTATCTATTCCAATTGAAAGTCCATCTGTCTCATCTGCAATGCGAGCGTGGCTTTATCGAAGAAGGGTAATTTAGGAGCGGCATTTCAAAACAGTGCACAAACGCTACGAGACGGAACTCCCTCCTAATTCTGCACTACGCTCCAAAAGGGGAGGGGCCTGAAAGGACAGCTAAATGCACCGCAGTCCATTTTCACCAGGCCCAACAACAAGAGCAAGGCTGCTACCAGAGCATCTTATCGAGTCAGTCACGTTCTTGAGAAACACATGAAGTCTTTCAAAGACGGAGAAGTTGTGAAAGAAGCATTCCTGGAGGCTGCCGATGCGCTTTTTGGGGACAGTAAAAATAACAGTAGCATTTCAACAGGTTTTTGATATAATAAAAACTCAAGTTAGATACCGTTATTAATCAGCTGTAAGTTTGAGTTTGTTTGAACTTATTCATTATAATTATTGTACAAAATGGTATAAGAATGCAAACTTAAATTGATGATAGTCCATTATCAATTCAGGTTAAGAAACTAGTGTTGCTTGCATCCTATTTTTTAAAGGCATTTCTTTTTATAATCTACTAAAAGGCAACAAAAAAAGGGTTTGATTCTATTAATTGTGTCTTTTTTATTGCACTGTTGCAGCAGATTCCTGTGTAGCTTCAGATCTGAGTTGTCTTATTAGTAAGCCTAATTTATACTTTTGTAGCAACACTATTTTTATATAATGGCAAAGAAAGGGTTCAGAGTCTTTTCTTTTTTCCTGTGTCATATGTAGCAGCACTGTTCAATGTTTCTTGAAAACATTACCCACTGTAATGTGACGTGTGAATAAACTCCAACTCTGTATCAACAACACTGTTGTGTAACTTCAGTTAAATACTTGTATGTGTGTAGATTAGAAAGAGGTAAAATAAAGGATCTGCAGTATTTTATGAAGTATTAATCGTACAAAGGTCAGTTTTATACAAGTAGAAGTGTGTATGTACCTGGTAGTAGGCTGTCAGTAATGGCTACGCCTCTCTATTTGGACTGGTAGATCTCGGCAGACTGGCAACTTTAAAAGTAGCTCTCGGTTCAAAAAAGGTTGGGCACCCCTGCTCTAGGCAAACACTCCTACTTGCACCCTGTTGGTTTGGTGTCAAGATGTAAGTAAACCATGCTACTGTAAAGTGTGTTGCAGTATCTCATATCCCTTCACCTGACGACTAAGCTATCAAACGGCTTCACTTCACCCTCTCTGTATTGACATTAGACCAGTTTGATGTGCTCGTGACATCCGTGTGGTGACTGTTTGTGTGTGTTGGGATTGGCCATGCTTTTGTGGCCTGATATGGAAAAGAACATTGACTAGATGAGTGTAAACAAAAGGAGATACGCACGAGTAAAATATGATAGCAAAAAATGTGTACTTGAAGGCTAAACGGATAAAGCTGTTCGTAACAGTAACCAAATAACAGACTGCCACGCTAACAGACAAGAAAGCCTGAAGGCATTGCGATGTGCTCTTCAGGATTATTGTGAAGTTACTTCATAAACACATTCAGAAATCTTCTAATCCAATGCTGTGAACATGTATTTAAAGGAAGAAGCAACCCTCTTATACAAAGAGATGTACCTTAATCTTCCCCGGTCACACTTAACATTAGAAACCGTGGCTGTTATCTCTCGGGCAATTAACCAACATTTAATTTAAATCGCAATATGGTCATCAGTCATTTTGAAAGTGTTCTGCTATTTGTCTGGCTTCCTTTCATATGAGAGTTCACCGCTCTTGAAGTCTATCGCCTTCAAATAATGTTATTACATGGCTTACATTGTGTTTTCTGTTAGCTTAGCTTAGCCCTGGCAACAGAAAACTCCCTATATTAGATTTTGCAAGGTTGAATTATCACTTTTTTAATATTGGTATGAACCAGGTATATGTGCTAATCTAACTTGTATGCTCAACAAGTCAGGAGTGTAGGTCATTCTTGGAGCTCCTTAGTACATTTAGCCTTCAGTGAGTTCTTAGTATAGAAGGTTATGATCAAAGCTTCAAACGCCTGAGCTTTTTAAGGATCAGAGAAACAGCCGTTCTAATAATCACACCGCATAAAGTGGAATCTGGATTAACAGTGATGCTAGGCTTAATGACAAATCATTAACGTCGCATTGAACAAGGAATGTTATGAAAGAAGCAAGCAAAGATTTTTGTCAGAAGCTGCTTCTCTATGATCAGGTAGGGCGATTTGACTTTGATAGTTTATGAGAAAAAGAACCTTGACATCTTGTTCTCGTCCTCTCTGTCCCTCACCTCCCTTAAACAGTAACATGATGCTGAATGATAGAGAGAGCTTTCAGTCCGGTGCGTATATTATCGCCAGCCAGCCTTGAGAGTTAATGTTGCTCTCACCACCACAGCAGTGTGTAGTACACTTCTCTCTGCCCTGCCAGTATTTTCACCCCTATTTATACTCTGCTCGGCCAGCTGACACGACGACGGTAAACTGTTCCAATATTCCTGCTAATGACTGTGTGTCAGTGTGTGTACACAACTGACACACAACCCTAACCCTGTGCTTCCATGTTCATCGCCCATTCATAGCAGAAGTGCTGCATTACAGATTGCTTCTCTACAAAGGTTATCTTTATGGAGTTCCTAATTATAATAATTCCTCCCAGCAGTGCAGAGCCGTGTCATATTTTGGTGCTCATTTATTGTTCATCACTGTGATTTAAAGGAGTGCAGAGGCTTAAGCCTGTAATGGTAGTGCTCCTAATTGTAATAATGGAGTAGAGCAGGGTTGTAGTGGGGCTGCTCGTGGCTGTGTACTACAGGACAAACTAAGACAGGGCTGCAGTGTTCTCCGACTGGTTCAGGTCGTCGGCTGACTGCTTCTTGCTACACTGGGTCACGTTCTCCATAATCAGCTGTGGAATGTCTTGGTATTATTCCTCCCTCAACCTCAATCCGTATCAGTGTTTTCTTCCTTCGTCGTGCTCTAGACTCCCTTTGAGTCACGAGTCTGCAGGAGGTGGTCCTCCGTGTTCAGACGGCCACTGAACCATGGCTGTTTCCCCATCTCCGTGTACTTGTTTTAGGAGGTCGTATAATCACTGAGTCACTGCGGCGTGACGTCTCAGCCGAGTGTGAGTCAGTCTCAGTTGGCACACAGGTGTTGCTGTGTGTGAAGCATCATGGGGGAACAATGGAGGATTAGTTGGCAGTGTGAGGGTGTTTTCCATGAAAGCGGTAAAAAGAAGACCTTGTGTATAACTAATAAAATCAACTTTCAACTTGTCGATTCCAAAATATTTCCTTTTCTACTTTGCCAGCTGAACACATGCCAGTGTCTGGTGAAGCAAGCAGGATGGAACTAAACATATCTGGCTTTTAGTCGTGTAAATAATCCTGTACATGATGTGCAAAGGTGTAATATTCCGATATGTCATCCTCTCTCAGGTATGGCATCCGGCCAGAACACGTGATCGTGTACGGCCAGAGTATTGGCACCGTGCCCTCTGTGGACCTGGCCTCTCGCTACGAGAGCGCCGCCGTCATCCTCCACTCCCCGCTCACCTCCGGCATGAGAGTGGCCTTCCCCGACACCAAGAAGACCTACTGCTTCGACGCCTTCCCAAAGTGAGTGCACTGCATGAGACAGATGGCTCCTGCACGACAACCCTGCACATGACGAGCTCATGCTTTTAGACCTACAGTATTACAGCATCAGAGAGAGACACACACAAGCTTGCAAACAATTACATTTAGATGTTTCTAATCAATAAAGGGAGTGTTCTGAGTGAGATATTTCCTGTAGCTCCCTCTGGTGGTCGGTGGCCAAACTCGCTCTGCTTGTTCCTTTTTTCTGTGAAATGTCAGTGTTTGTATTTCTCTTTTGATTTTGTTGATTACATTTGCTTAAAGGTAGGGTAGGTAATTCAGAAACACTTGTTATATTCCATGGAATGCTCTTAACATCCCGATAGCAATGAATATATGAAATGCTTTGACAATAAATACATACATCTGTGGAAGCCGTAGCGATGTAAAAAGCTTGACCAGTCATCTGAGCCGGCCCGGCTAAAGTAACTGGATGGCCTACCTGCCTGTCAGCCTTCCATCTGTGCACAAACTTATCTCGTGCCCTCATTGGTCATGTGCGCTCTGTGTGTGTTGGAGGAGGGGCTCTGTGAGGAAGTGGCAGATTTTTCTCTCTCGAGCTGGTGTCTCCATTCTTACCTACCCTACCTTTAGCCTAGGTCTTACTTTTTTTCTGAGAGCCTGTATTTTAAACATCACTCCCTAACTTTGTTTTCTATTTCTTTTCACTCCGAAGCATTGACAAGATCTCCAAGGTGACGTCCCCAGTGCTGGTGATCCATGGCACGGAGGACGAGGTCATCGACTTCTCCCACGGCCTGGCGCTGTACGAGCGCTGTCAGCGCCCCGTGGAGCCGCTGTGGGTGGAGGGCGCCGGACACAACGACGTGGAGCTCTACGGACAATACCTGGAGAGACTCAAACAGTTTGTTGCACATGAGCTGGTCAACTTGTAGAAGAACTGGAAAGGAGGGCGGCGAGGGGAGAGTAGGAAAAAGCAATGGTTTCCAGGAGAGGGTGGATGATGGAGAAGGGTACAATGTTTTCTTTGATGTGATGCAGGTAGAAGTGGTGTTAGTCTGTGTAATCTGAAGTGTTGGTGGCAGGCTTCTCATTATCGAGCGCCTCGCCCCCTTGGAGCTCCCTTTTGTCAAAGGGGCAAAGAGCCTTTCAGTACCGTCCACTCTACATGCTGCAGCTGTGAATTTACAACCCATCAGTTTTTGTTTTGCTTTAAAATGTTGGTTTTTTTATGTTGCAATTTTCACATCCTGAGTGTGAGAATGAAAGAATGCACAGACGATATTCTGAGTGTACATGCAGTAAATGAGTGTCACATTTTGTTGCTTTAAGAAAGACATGGTCCACTGTTCCTTATGGAGGGATTTTGAGGCTGTAGAACTGGACTCTCCAACCCAGCCGAGCTCCATCTGACTCTGAGGTTCGGCCCTCCACTCTGCAGTCACCGTGTATTTCCTTTTTTGGATTACTGTTTATTATATTTTTTTATATTATACATGATTTTTGCACGTATCAGCTGTCACTGGTGTACAACACGAACTGACATTATCTAGCTGTGTGCCAGTGTTGCCAAATGTTTAGTATAATATATAGCAGAGAGTTGGACACACAGAAATGTGTACAAAATGAATCTAGAGACATCTCAAAAGCTCGGTTAGCTGTATTCAGTTCGTACTTGTCCGTTAGGTCTTAATTGGGGGAATTGAATGACTTGCAATCTAAAAAGATATGATGCAGTTCATGTAGTCGGTTAAAAGAATCGGGCTGTGTGCCAATGCCGGTTATTTCCTGCCACTCTGTCCTTTGGAAACATTTCCACAGTTACTTCTTCAAGGTAAACTCCGAAGCATTGCTGCTGTAGGTTTATTACTGCTACGCTGTAGTAGATACATGTTTCAGAACATAAAATGCTGGACAGATAAATGTAGAAACTGACACCTCTTTGGAAATGACAATATTCCCCTTTATATAGTAGCTAATATGAAACCCCGTGTTGACAGTGTTTTTTCTGTCTTTGGGTGAGAAGATAAAGTGAAATAATGTATGTAGTTATTATTACAGATCTTATGTACCTGAATCAGATCTTTAAGTTCTTTTTTTCTTTTTTTACACAAGATACGACTATGTTAACTACTGTGACAGCAGTCTGTGCTCTATTCAAGAATTATACCACTAATGCCAATCATGACTGAATGGTGCACATTATTAACGCAGCTGGTGTAGATTTATTGTTACTTCAGGAAGTTGTTAAACATTATAATGTTGCGTTTTAAGTTATTGAGAAGCTTAAAATGAATAGACGATGGGTAAGTGGCTCCGCATTAAAGGCCTCCATCATGGACGGTTTAGTTTTGTCTTAACCTGTTGTCTGCATGGTAGTTCTGGATCCATTGTTGTCCATTGATTTGCCCTTTTAATGCTGAGCTGCTAAAACAAGGAATCAGCCGCTGATGGCTCCTTTGAGACCCTGAAAAGCAAATGTCAAAGTGCTACTGCATGCCAAGAATGGCTAGTTTTTCTTTATTCTTTTCAGTCTGTGACAAACAGAGTTGAATAAGAGCTCTCAATAACTTGTTTTTATGGGTATTTTTTGGTACCTGCATTACACTAGCCTGTGTCAACAAAAGGGGTCAAATACTGTTTGTGTTAGACAATTCATCAATAAGCAAATTGGTGCTACTGTAAACTTCAGGTCTGCTCACTTACGTTAAAGAGGAAGTCAAAATTGCTTGATGTTTTGTCATCTGTTACGAAACTGTTTTTTCACAACTCATTTGTCTTATAAACAAGGTTATGCTTTTTGTTTGATTTTAACTTTGTAAATAATATTTGTACTGGACATGTCATTTTGATTTCTTTGTCTTTCACAAGCTTTCATTTCTTTCCGCTGTCATTATTCTTAATTCTCTAACTCTTTATGAGACCAAGGTAGGCCATCCTTTAGGCTTTCAGAAAACCTTTGTTCAGGTAACTTTCACTAATGTCATCTCTGATTTGATTAATTTTGTATATCATATTTCAATACAAAGGAACATATATGTAATAACAATATTAATAAAGTAATTCTAATGTGGATAGAGAAAATAAAATGGTATTTGAGAAGCAACACTTTCTGACTGAACTGTTTATTTTTGGGGGGAACTTTTAAGTTTCTTTATTTCAGGATTGCATTTTGGAGATCTCTTGTGCCGTGTAATAGGTGATATCATTCTCTTTAATAAGACATCATACAATACAGTAGTACGAATCTTCCTCCAAAAGTGATTTGACCTTGAATTATGGGAAACGGCTCTTCTCTCAGGATTTAAGATTGCCCTCATTATAGCAGACATGTCATTTGGCTGAACCAAAACAAAGCAGGTTTGTATTTTCTGTCAATGACAATAACTAAAATAGTTTACTATCTACTACTAACTCTTTCCCAGGCATTACTATGTGTTTGAGGTCTCAGAGAAACTCTTATTTCTCTTGTCATAATATCTTTAATTGTGTTGAAGTGGGTTTTCTGTGTTGTGCTTTTTGCTTAATTGAGTAAGTGAGCGATTCCTAATGAATGAATCCAACACAACAGCCCTCCATATAAAACAATATATTACCTTTTTTTGATTAAAGTAAGTTCATATGAGGGTGAAGGCTATACTGTGCTACTCCTGTATGTTCTGCATCATACTGCACCATCTGAGTTAAGATAATGTAAATGAGCTTGTGTGTTATCTATATATACAGTCTATGGTTATCATCAGCAACATGTGCTTCTGGAGCACATTTTGTATTTCCCGCAAATATATTTGAAAGCAAAAAAAGGACGAGACAATTGTGAGATTACAGAGTTTAAAAGAAAGGAAGTGGCAACAACCCTGCAGTTTAAATGTTTTGCTGCTTATGCCAATTTTTCTCTGACACTGCAAAACTGTATTTGTGACATTATTCGTGTTTATTATTGTAGAAAGTTACCTGTATTTCGTGTAGTAGCAGTAGTAGTAGTAGTAATGGAGTATTGAAAGTATACATCTCTACACAACCAG
The DNA here is from genome assembly GCF_902827175.1 of Gymnodraco acuticeps. NCBI lineage: Eukaryota > Metazoa > Chordata > Actinopteri > Perciformes > Bathydraconidae > Gymnodraco > Gymnodraco acuticeps. Next base: position 2,472,205 of record NW_022991187.1, read on the forward strand.
CAGGTGGCAATGTGGCTCAGTTTTAAGCCCCTCCCCTTCAGTTCGTGGTCGTGGTGAAGCGTTCAAAGACTCCTCGGATTTCATTCATTCCTTCTTAGAAAGCCTTTTAAATGTGGGATAGATACACTCATGTCACATATGACTTCATTGTAGGCTTGATCACATGCAAAACCAGCCAGTGGGTGTTTCAGCTTCAGCGTTACAAGTACGGTTTTCCATGAATTAACTTTTTCTGTTACCATGCACTCACAATTTACTGAAAATCACAGTCAAACTGTAAGTATGGAAGCTAGACGTGTTGACATTTGTTCAATACTGGCATATTGTCACAGCAGTCATCTCATGATCTCATGATAAGAGGAGTAACTAAAAACCATGAGAGGATTATAAAAAAATTATTTGGCAGCAATTTTGCGAAGAAGCTTTTTGTTAAAAAATATTTCACAGTTCCAGCTTCTTGAACGTGAAGATGCACTGCTTTTGCTTTATCATGTTTTTTTTCTTCAAGCAATGAGTATTTGTACTCCATACACTTTAAGTAGGCTACATTTTCCTAATCGTAGGTAAATACTTCTACTCAAGTACCATTCGAACTTTTACTTCAGAATCATGATCTGTTTTGTTACCAATAGGTTTGCAAATATGAGGAATTAATTAATTAAATGGTGAGTTTAACAAGACACAGAAAGTAAGTAAGAAAGTATACTTTTTTTAATTTAAGAAACGAGTCAAAAATAGGACTTTTATAACAAAATCTTAAAAAAAATATTGTAATTGTACCTTGAATACGTTTTCCACCACTGATCATTTCTAATACTTATCATGAATTCTCAATCTCATGTATCTCAAGGGCTCATCACTGTTTTTGCCCGATGAGCCCTGAACGCATCATCACTTCCTCCCTCCAAGCCGCGCCTGGTTTCTCTCGGTGGGACAGAGGGGCTGAGCGACGGACGGACGACAGCCCATCAGCAGAAAAAACACCATGTGAAGAGACGCTATAAAGAAAGGGACAAGGAAAGAAGACTTGAGAACTTATTTGTCTCTCCACCACCGGGTCAGCGTTTCCAAAGGCTCGGCAGAGAGCGAATGGATAGAGCGGGAGAGGAGCAGTCTTACCCACGGTACGTCCCGGACATTGTGTCTGTCTGTCAACGCTGGGGGTGGAGGAGGACTCACCGGGGAACACTTTAAATAGAGGTTTGTTTTTTATATAGTAAACAAGCTCTGTATTTGGGTTATTACGTTACTAAAACGTGCCAGTTGTTTTTTGTGTGTCCATGCTAACGGTTAACAGTTGTAAACGGTGCGTTGCCAACGTTACGTGTCTCTCTCAACGATTAAGTTACCTTGACTGTCAAAGTGGAGAAAAGCCACTTTTATCAGAACCAACATCTGTTTTAATATCTCTAACTTAACCTTCTGTCATGTGTTATCCTTTAGCTTTTTTGTAGTGATAAGTGTGCTATAGACAGTGGTGGAAAGTAACTAAGTACATTTACTGAAGTACTGTTGTACTATTTTGACATGTTTGTACTTTACTTGTAGTTCCATTTAATGCTTCTTTATACTTCTACTCCACTACATTTCAGAGGCAAATATTGTACTTTTTACATCTATTTAACACTCACAGTTACTTTGTACATGTAAAACACATTATATGCTGATATGGTATATTGCAGTACAGTATTACTATCTACACAGTATTTTATAGTATCTACATTTGGTCCACATTGACAAACTACAATACTAACATTATTTGGCATATATAAAAACATGAACATATATTAAACACAACAATATAATACTATGAAAAGATCCATTATGCTTAACGAGTTAATTTTGATACTTGAAATACATTCAGCTGATAATTCATCTGTACTTTATATTATTCTGAAATAGGCCATTGTGCAGCATGAGTACTTTTTGTACTTTAAGTATATTTTGATGCTAATACTTTTACTCAAGTGAAGGATCTGAGTACTTCTCCCATCACTGGCTATAAACTACCCGAGGGGACCCTTACAAATATAGTGTTTCTATATCGTTAAGAAAAGTGGAGGGCCAAAACAATAACCATAAATCAACATAAGTCAGATGCTCCCTCAATCAATGCTCACTTACTGTAAGTGTGTTTGTGTTGTTGTGACAGCGCTGTGTCAGCTACAGTTTTGTGTTAATAAAGTGAACACGTGGCTTAATGTTTTGTTACACTGCCAAACGATATGATTTACACCAAAGGTCTGTCCCGCTTTGACTCCAGTGTTTCCCCCACATCTGTTTGAGATTCAGAAGCTCTGAAATCAGAGAAATATGAGAGTGAGGGAGGCAATAAGTGCACCCTTGCTTATGAGGAAGCAGAGCAGCTGTGAAGCCTTCTGATGGGTGTGTAATTCTCTTATTCTCAACAGCCACAAGATGATTCAAAACCAGACAATGACACAAAATAATGGCAGCAGCAGTCACCATCTTGTGCCAAATGTGAGCTCTTATTCTGTTAAATGCACTCCTATAATTGTCTCTTTCTTTGATAATGCTATTGGGAACGATTCCCAAGCATCAAGAGTTCCTCCTAACACATGTGATTCAATGGCACAATAGACATAAATGTTTCAATCCATAGTCAAATATCAGCGGTGTCTTCATCCAGCCATTGTTCTAATTTTGTGAGGCTTGCAGCGTACAAAGCTTTTCCAAGAATGTAATCCCAGGACATAATTATATGGATTTAGAGTGTGATTTACAGCATTTGAATACCCCCAAGGTGAGTGAGTCCACAACTCTTTTATGCTCTGACAGTTCACTTCGTAGCAGGGGAGCGGGCCCTCCCTCTTTATGGTCAGGAATGTGAATAAAAACATCGCTTGAGATACGCTTATAAAGACTAATGTCTGGGGGGTCATCTCATCACAGGGCTCCCGTCTGAAGCAGTGCACAGGCCGTGAGAATATGAACATCTAAAGGAAAGACTGCCTGTCTTAAAGACATTCCAGTTTAGGTTGAGATGGAGACTGAAGAGCTTCTGGTTCGGACAGAGACACTGTAATGGATGATGCAGGTTGAAGTGTGTGAACAAGCTGCTCTTGGCCATGGCTCTTACTGCGTAGATCACTGAGCCCCTTGTTGAGCAGCTCTTGATTGTACATTGCTTTGTTTATCAGTTGAAGAGGTTTGTTGTGCTCTGGGCTAAAATGATGACAAATTGGCTTGGCAAGACAATGGACGGTTGTGTGTCTGTCAGTGGATCGTGTGACTGTGAACCGCTGATACACACTCGGACAGTTTCGAGCCTGAAACTCATCACTTTCAGTCAGGGTGTCTTTGGTTTAAAGGAGCCTGTTTTAGACAATTGTTGCAGTTTCTCACTTTTAACAACCTCTTAAAACTGTCTCATTCATCAAGTGATGCGGCCAGAATCCAACACGTGAAATCTAAAACTAGCTGACTTGTTGTTGATGTAGTAGCAGGCTGTAGTGTTAATAAAGTGCTACAGGCTGTTTGTCTTAAAGAAAAGTGCCATTTAAGCCTTTTTTCAGTGTCATTTCCTCTACCCCTGCAGGTGTGTGTCCATTTGACCTTTCTATGTGTGTGTGTGTGTGTGTGTGTCCATAGCTTCAATGTGTGCTACCTCCCCCAAGTGTGTATTATAAAGTGTGTATGGCTCGGGCTGGTGCACTCTCCTCTACTGTAATTGGTGCCATCTGTTTTGGCCGTGTTAACGTAGTGTAAGGAATGTTGCGATCCATTATTCACCTCCTTCTTTTCTGTGGACAGGAGCAGCCAATGTCACTCTGTCTGAGCCAAACAGCCAGGGAATATGCCCACTGTTTCTGATTGAAGTCAGTCTGTTCAAGAGCCACACCCAGGACCTTAACCTGGAGGTCCAGCAGCGAGATGGATGCTCCGAGGGTTATTGCTGTTTCCCTAGAATCAGCCTTTTCATCCTTCACCCCCTACGGTTTTTACTGTCCCGTTATGCTCTTACGGTCTTCTTCCTCCCTCCTGACATCTTTAGTCTGAACTCTTCTCTGTTAAACTCCTTGTTTGTCTCATCCACTTTATTTGACTATTTAACCAGCTTACTTGCCCACAGTTTATGCTTTAAACTTTGTGTTATTTCAATTTCTTTATGACAACAAACCAATTACTTCAGCCTAAAAGGCCGTTAAAACAATGTTATTATCTGAAGTTATTACCAAATAGGCAATAGACCTTCGAGGATGTTTTTTTCCCGAATAGTTTGGAATCACCGTCAGTGAATCCATATTAGGGATTCACAATTAATCAAACTTAAATACATCTTTTTTACAGGCAAAATATGTGTAAGTATTATTCTGAATTCGGTATTTTGTTGGGCAGACATGTCCCGCGTTTTCTAATGACCTAATCAAATATATTTTCATGGTACAAACACTCCCTCCAATATTGCGAATCATATCCCAATTATAATATCCCAACAATTATGTTTTTTTCTCCCAATTCTTGTAGCCCTGATCCACATCGTCCTCTTCCTCTCCTCAGGTAGCAGACACGGATACCATGCCGACGAGCGATGGCCCCAGCCGCTTCCCGGTCTTTGTGGCCCCGCCCAATGGAAACCACCCGAGGCCCCCGGGTTATGTCCCCGGTCGGGTGGCTCCAGTGCGCTCGCCACATCCTGCCAAAGCTCCCCCACCTCCACCGATGAAACCTCTCGGCCCCCCGCCAGAGCGACGAGCCACGTTCAACCTGTCAGAGGAGAACCAGCGCAGGGAGCGTGACCAGAACCTCCAGAAGAAAAAAAACAGCTTAATCTGCTTCGGAGTGTCCATCGGGGCTTTCTTCCTCACCCTCATCCTTGTTCTCAGTCTCTCAAGTGGAGACATTTTAGATGGTCAGTATTCAAATGTTATGTTTTTTTTTTCTTTTTATGTCTTTATGTTACCAATGGCCTCCTGGATTTAACGTAGGAGATTCATTAAGTATATCCACTGTCACTGATTGGTTCTGTTTGCAGAAAACTGTCCGGACCACGACCTGTCCCTCAGCAGCTGGAGCCCAGGCCACCAACCAGAGAAGGCTGTTATCGTCAGGAGTGGACATCTGTTTAGGCTGGAGTCTTCTGCCACCTTCCATTCTATAACCATCCAGTCAGGAGGTGAGCACACAGCAGCATTGATGGACGCACGTTTATTAAATAAAGTCACATTGTTTAGGAGTTCAGCTTTTTGATGATTTTTCGCTATTTTCGTGTCATCCACACAAAATGCTAAATCTTATGAGATTTAAAAGACATCAAAAATATATTTGCATTGGTGAAACATTTTATTTCATCCAATTCTTTAAAGGTCCCATGACATGGCCATTTCTACTGATCATAATTCCATTGTTGAGGTCTACTAGAATAGATTTACATTGTTCAATGTTCCAAACTCACATTGGTTTCTCATACAGCATCTCTGTATAATATGTGTATTCACTCTCTGTCCTAAATGCCTTGTTGGAGCTCCCCAACCCCCCCCCCCCCCACTCCCTGTGAGCCCACAGTGCTCTGATGTGTGTTTGTTAGCAACCAGAAAATGACACCAGTAATGACAAACAGATGAGAATGCTGCGTGGGGTCTGGGTGCCGTGTTGGCGGGACGTTGCGGGGCTCGCTGAAATGGAGGTCATTTTAAAAAAAAGATCTCCTTTATGTCCTCTTAGACAAAAAACAAGAACCCATAGTTCTTCCTTTCACGCCAGAGTCTGTCCTCTGGAGATGCAATAAACCTTCCAGTCTCTAGACATGACTGTGCACTGGGATATTTGTCTTTTGTCTAAATTATATTTCACATTAAGTGAATTATTATTATTAATTCTTTATGAAACTTCACCTAAATAACTTGTGTATCAAATATCCACTGAAAGTATGCTCTTAGCTCTTAGTCTTCAAAAAAATACAAAATAAATCTGGAAACTGAACGACCAATCTTTCAAGTAAAGTAATGTTTTCAACTCCTCAGCCCAGAGAGGACAAAACAAAATGTCATAGTTTTACATCTGATTTATTTATTGAGTCGATGTAACATACAGCACAAATAACTCGTATTGTTTTTCTCTGCCTCTTCCCAGGTAAGGTCGTTTTTGCAGACAACGCTGACGGCTCCAAAAACATCACCCTGAGGACCCGCCACATCCTCATAGAAGACGGTGGAGCCCTTCACATCGGGGCTCCCAAATGTCGCTACCGTTCCAACGCCACAGTTGCCCTGGTGGGTCGCTCCGACGACAAGGCGGTCGCTGCAGTGCCCGGCATGGGCCGCAAGTTCATAGGTGTGATGGGCGGTGGGACTCTGGAGCTTCACGGTGCTGAGAGGGTGTCCTGGTCACTGCTGACCCGAAGTGTCCCGGCCTCCGGTCTGAACACGGGGGGTTACTCCTTCCTGCGAAACTTCAGCAGAGGCATCAACCTGCGCGTGGTGGACCAGGACACGGCTGCTGTGCTGCTGTGCGAACGCTACGACACGCACGACTCCCGAAATGACAGCCGGCGGCTCACCCAGCTGCTGCGGACCCTCCCCGAGGGCCGCATCGTCACGCTGGCTGTGGGAGACTCGGCTGTCAAAAGTCTTCTGGACGAAACTAAGAAGGCCATTGAAGAAAAGCTCGGCAGCAGCTTCGTCTATGATCTCAAATACAGGTAGATTGAATGAATTATTATTATCAAAACGTTGACATTAATTAGGTGTATAATGTCAATACATTTCACATAATTGTATTAGGTTAATGAAAGCAGTAATTTTAAGTTGAACCTAATATTTAAACGTACTATTATTACTTTAAACCAGGGGTGTCAAACTCAAGGCCCGGGGGCCAGATCCGGCCCGCGACTTCATTTTATGTGGCCCCACAAGAGCTTGCCCCGCAGGTGCATTTATACATGGAGCACAATGCATCTCAAATTTGAATTATTTCTCAGATTTGACTTTTCTTCTTCTAAATATGCCTTTTTTTGGGATTTTTCTTTTCTTTTTAAATCATTTTGTGACATTCTCACTGAAGAGACTTGCAATTATTTGCCCCAGACTTCTGCTTTCAGACGTAGTTAATTATGAAGTTATTACCCTATCTGATAATAATCCAATGCAGAGGTAATGATGTAATATAATACATTATTTTATATATATTCAATATTTATATATGTATTTTTATATAGTATTAAAGTTACAACCGGTCCTTTAAGTGCAACCACAATGCGAATGTAGCCTGTGATGAAATTGAGTTTGACACCCCTGCTTTAAACTAACCTAATACAGTAATGTAAAATCTGTCGACATAATACATTCAATCGAAGTCAACGTTTTAGTTTTCCAGTGTAGACTTGTTAATGGTGTTTTTTCAGTAATAGTACTTATAGTAGGTTTGTGTTGCCCTGGCAAGTGTCTCTGTATACAATAATGTGTGAGTGGGGTTGTTCCCCTGCTGTGTCGCAGAAGCTCTTGTGTTGGTTCTCCATGGTGTGTTGTCTTTGTTAGTGTTTGGGAGTGTTTGTTTATTCTAGGTCTCCTGGGGCTGATAAAGGCGGTTAATGTGTTTTTCTTCGTAAGACCCCACACTTTATGGACTGAGAGCAGCAGCATTCTGATTATGCCCATCCTCCCTGGAGAATGTCCTCTTTCATCTATGTCTTTTTTCATTTGTAATGTTCCCTTGAATTGTTTTTAAGTTGTTTCTCTTCCTGTTTTTGCTACATCATGTTCTGCCTGAAAAGGAAGCACGTACAGGATAATGGGCTCAGGGTCAAAGAGTTTCCAGGATTTGCGCAAAATGTGGCGATCCAAGAGATTTGATGTTTATAATGAGAATTGACGGATACTATAGGTTTGAGCATCGCCCTATCCACATAGACTGATAATCTTTCTTTCAAATCTTAAAGCTCATAAACTAAGGTAATTGGATTTTGACTTTACCTTAGGGTTTTCTGTTACCGCCACTCAAACATGTATTTTAAAGTGTTTAGCATTTCTCTCTAAGTTATTTGTAGCTCGGGCTGGTCTTGTCCTTGGTTGACTGAAAAGCCAAGTGCTACGCCAGATTCTCCAGTGTCACATATCACCTACGGGCTGGGTGCCAAGTCTTTAAACAAATCTCAGATGAATCACACAACCAAGCCCTGCATACAGTATGTTAAGAGGTGTTTGTGGTGTGTGCGCACCAATAAGTTAACAGTATGCACTCTCTTCTTATCATGTCACTTTTATTGGAGTGGGGATTTGAAGCTTTCTGTGGATTTGCCTGTGGTTGTGAGGAAACACACAGCACACATTTTACGAGAGAGCATGCAGTTTAATGTCTCGTTAAAGTCACTTAATGTTAGGCTGAGTGATTTTAGCCTGAAAGAGTCAGGTGGTAAAGGCATGTGACCTTTAGGAGCGTCATGATGGAGTGTAGATGACTTAATGGCTGTTATGGCGTGTTGTGAACAAACGGCAGGGAATGTACCTGAAACTGATTTGTGTTGCTTGTTTGTTCCAAGCTTTTTGTTAATGTGCGTTAGCTGTAACACCTGGGTGTGGACGGACAAGCGCAATATTCAGTTAGCACAATATTTGGAAAAGGTTAAATATGTGAAAATATCAGAATACTTTACCGTATTGTAGGGCTGCACGATATTGGAAAAAACTGATATTGCGATATATTTTTTATTTATTTTATTGCGATATGAACAAAATACAGGAATTGAAGAAAAGACAATTTTTTTTGGCCGCAAACCATCCTTTCTTGAACTTTAATGCTTTACAATTGTATTTTTTAAACTATATTTAACCGGATGAAGGATTTTAGTCACGGACATCTGGGTCTTAAGTTATCAGAGCAACAAGCTGAGCTAGCTCGGTTAGCAGCGCCGAACTGCCCTGGAGAAACACATGAAAATACTTTATTCAGTGCTTTTACCTTTAATCACCGTCCGGTTGCTTTGGAGATTTGATTGTGATTGGTGGTTTGCTGTGCATGCAGAGCCTGCATGTCACTCACTCAAGTACCCCTGGCATGAGAGCCGCGCAAGTTTTCCTTTTGTAGCAAGCAGCAAAAATAATTGTAACATGACGTGTTTGAGTTAATTTGCCTACTTAATATCGCACGTGAAAAAAAGAAAATAACGTACTGCGATGTGAATATCGCGATTATCGTCACGACACGATATATCGTGTAGCCCTACCGTATTGTGAAGCTGCAGAGAAGTCCCAGCTACAGACTCAATTGAAAATAAAACTATATGTTTGGTATAGATCCTTTAAAAAAGTTACGCCATAATCATTTATAGAATTTGTATTAATGATAATGTGAATAATGTTTTCAAAATCATCATTACATCTAATATCGCGTATATTTCGCAATTGAAATGTCAGTCGAATGAATTGCAATCAGTGTATTTTTTCCAAATTGTGCAGCCATAGTGCCTTTTCATAACCCTTGTGATATACAGTAACTTATGATTGATTTGAAATAACCATTAAACCACATTTCAGTCCGAATACCCCTGATTTGATATAAGCTCATCTCAGCATCAACCCTCCTTCCTGCCCTTGATACATGTACGGCTTGGCTCCTGCCTCGTGTCTGTTGACCTTCTCCGCCTTTAATCTTTGTCTCTCAGGAAAACACTCAAACTTAAACACACGTAATCATGCCGGTCTGCGTTTGCTATTTCCTGTAAAACAATGAGGTTGTTAAAATGCGAGTGGACATCAAATCAAGGATGTATGGGGAAAGGAAGAAGTGAAATGAGCGCTGTGTCTGCACACGTCACACACTGGGCCGCAGTGAAAGTGGACTTTAAAAATTAGCTAATGGCTAAATAATCCAAATATAGTTCTCCAAGAAGTAGATACAGTGTTTTACTTCTTTTGTATTATGTTTCAAATGTGCTGTGAGTTGCTGGTGTTACTGGAGATACATCTTATTTATTATAAAGCTGAATTTGGTTTATTGAACATGAATTCTTTCACACAGAGTGACGTCACGAGCTACCCACAATGCAACACGCGCCATATAAATATATATAAATGCGCCATTTTCCTGGAGGTGCTAATATCCTGGAGGTGCTAATATAAACAGCTAGCTAACTAGCCAGGCAGAGCGCACTAGGTTTTTTTTCTGAATTAACGACCGAAGAAATCGCTGCATGTCTTCGGATTACATCTCTGGACTTGAGGGGTGTGCTCTAGGTCGTTACCAGCGTAAACTAGAGCTGTGTGGGTCGTTACAGACTGCCTGCAGATGCATGGAAAAACGACAGTGGCCTTCGTCGATTTTGGCTGCATCTACGTCTAATTTCTGGAAACACCAGGTGAATACCCCACTTGTCACAATAATATTATCATGCCATTGCATATATGTGGTATTTTAGAGTTGACTAGATATTGATCAAGGCAATAGACTATGATATTCAGCACAGGAAGCTTAGCAACACCTAGACGGTGTACGGCTGCTTGCACCTCGCGTAAAACGGCGCAGACCGGAAGTACGGTGTCGCGCTCGGCCCAATACCCGTATGTGTGTGTGAAAGAATATGTCTTTTGGCTTGTTTGGAGTTATTCCTTAAAGCTAACGACATGACATTTAAAACCTCCAAGGCTACACGTGTCATCCTTTAGGTCAGTGATTCTCAAATGGGGGTACGCGGACCCCTAGGGGTACATTGGGGTACTGCAGGGGGTACGTGAGGTAAAAATAAATAAAAAGGTTAATTAAAAAAAGACCATGCATGATTACAAAAATAATCTTAGTACAATAAGTTAAATGGAAAATACAATTGTATATAAAATATTCCTAGAACCACTAAGGGGGTCCTCATATAAACATGTTACATTTGTGTATTGTATTTATAGTTTTTAATAATATATCATTTGTTCATTGGTTTGTTAAACATATATTAATTCAATTGAAAAACTCCTTGGAAAAATCTTTTTTTTCTGCATAAAGATGAAAATATCCTTAGTTTGTTGTAATTCATGCATTAAGGAGTTAATACATCAAATGTCTGCTCACCACCTCAAGCTCAACCTTGACAAGACTGAGCTGCTCTTCCTCCCGGGAAAAGATTGTCCCACTCTTGACCTAACAATCAACATCGGCACCTCTATTGTTTCCCCGACTCAGACTGCAAGGAATCTGGGTGTGACCCTAGATAACAACCTGTCCTTCACTGCAAACATCGCTGCTACAACCCGCTGCTGCAGATACACGCTTTACAACATCAGGAAGATACGTCCCCAGCTGACTCAGAAAGCGACTCAGGTTCTGGTCCAGGCTCTCGTCATCTCACGCCTAGACTACTGCAACTCCCTCCTGGCTGGTCTACCTGCATGTGCCATCCAACCTCTGCAGCTCATCCAGAATGCAGCGGCTCGTCTGGTCTTCAACCTTCCTAAATTCTCCCACACCACTCCGCTCCTCCGCTCCCTTCACTGGCTTCCGGTAACTGCTAGAATCCACTTCAAGACACTGGTACTTGCGTACCATGCTGCGAATGGATCTGGCCCTTCCTACATCAAGGACATGGTTAAACCGTACACCCCAGCGCGTGCACTACGCTCTGCATCAGCCAAACGACTCTCTGCGCCCTCGCTGCGAAGGGGACCCAAGTTCCCATCGGCGAAAACACGTGGGTTTGCTGTCCTGGCTCCAAGATGGTGGAATGAGCTCCCCATTGACATCAGGACAGCAGATAGCTTGCACATCTTCCGGCGCAAACTGAAAACTCATCTCTTTCGACTCCACTTCGAGCGTTAGAACTATTAACGAAGCACTTTTATACTAATAAAGGACTGGCTTACCTAAAGCCAGTTGAGTAGCACTTGAAATGTTTGGCTCTATGAAACCTGATGTACTTATATGATTCTGTTTTCTTCAAGGTTGTGTCTTCCTGGTCGAATGTACTTATTGTAAGTCGCTTTGGATAAAAGCGTCAGCTAAATGCAATGTAATGTAATATAATGTAATCAAACACTGAGGGAACATCACTCTATTGTAATTATTTATATAGGCTTTTTCTGTCAAAAATGTCCGGGGTCGGTCAGGGGGTACTTGGCTGAGAAAATGTTTCAAAGGGGGTACATTACTGGAAACAGTTTGAAAAGCACTGCTTTAGGTCATACACCCTCTCAATCCCTTTCCCCACCCACACCCTCAAGCTCCCCTGATCAAATGATTCCAGACTCTCCTTCTCATTTAATCATTGTAATATCATTTATTATACATTTGTTCACATTCCTGCGTTATCAGATAGTTTGCAATGGATTGAGAAGAGAGGCTTTGGAGTAAAAATAAAGAGTTGAAATGTGGCAGGTACGCCCCGGCCCCTTAATCCTCTGAGACACTTTCGTTTTTTTCACCTTTCGTTTTGTATCATTTCATGATAAACACTGTGATTGGCCCCGTCCCAACCTGCGCTAGGATCACTGCAGACATTTGCTGTGCCTTCAGGGCGATACAATAGTGACTTATTTCAACTCAAACACAGGGTAACATTTTGCAGTTCAGGTCACACCCTCTATCGGACCGGCTGTCTCATCTGTAAGATATTACGATCACTGGATTTGAATGTCCTGTTTACATTTTCAATCACTGAGACTGGGCCGCTACTTCTGGTGCTTCCACTCGAGACTGCAGTTACATCGGCAAAGAGTAGAGACCGTTGACTAGGGCTGCACAATGAATCACAATGTTATTGATGTACTAGTTCAATATCCAAATTGCAAGGAGAACAATATTTGTTAAACGGATGAATTAAGTTTGATGGTGCTCAAGTTATCCCAACCCATTCATTTTATTCTACTGTCTTATTTTAGCTACATTTGTATTTGTTACGGATCCTCTTTAAAAAGCATATTATTAATATTGTGATAAACCTTTAAAGCAAAAGCAGGATTCTGATGCTTGGATGATTCTTTCCTCTTACATCGTAAATCACATCACAATTGCAATACCTCTCAAAATAATCGCAATAAGATTTATTTCTCACAAATCGTGCGGTGCTGCTGATGGTGAGTTTGCCATTTAAATGATGAGCCAAGTGACTTGATAATAAACCATTAATAACTGCTTTTACTTTCCACTACAATTATTTTCATCATTCAGAAAGAATGTGTTTCAAAGCTTGAGCCCTGAATCGGGTCCGTATGTTGTTCTTTGATGACGATGTGTTAAACTAGTCTATGTATTAGGGCTGCTCAATTAATCGTATTTTAATCGCGATTATGGCTTGCAACGATTACGAAAACAACGTAATCGAAATATAACGATTCTTTTTTTAATTATTATTATTCTTTTTTTTTTTTGTATTGGTTTTTCAGTTGTTATACTTAAAGTTCAGGGTGATCAACTGTTAGAAACACACTGCTCACATCTTTTACTCCAATAAATTGATGTTTTCAAAGTAAACGGATAATCGTTTTTAATAATCGTGATATCAATTATTGACCCAAATAATCCAGATTATGATTTTTGCCATAATCGAGCAGCCCTACTATGTGTTGTGATTTCTGAAAATGACTCCCTCTCCTGACGTGTCTCTCCCCTTGTCCCTCTGCTCTCCCCCCTTGGCCCTCTGCTCTCCCCCCTTGTCCCTCTGCTCTCTCCCCTTGTCCCTCTGCTCTCTCCCCTTGTCCCTCTGCTCTCTCTCCTTGTCCCTCTGCTCTCCCCCCTTGGCCCTCTGCTCTCCCCCCTTGGCCCTCTGCTCTCTCCCCTTGTCCCTCTGCTCTCCCCCCTTGGCCCTCTGCTCTCCCCCCTTGGCCCTCTGCTCTCCCCCCTTGGCCCTCTGCTCTCCCCCCTTGTCCCTCTGCTCTCTCCCCTTGTCCCTCTGCTCTCTCCCCTTGTCCCTCTGCTCTCTCTCCTTGTCCCTCTGCTCTCCCCCCTTGGCCCTCTGCTCTCCCCCCCTTGGCCCTCTGCTCTCTCCCCTTGTCCCTCTGCTCTCCCCCCCTTGGCCCTCTGCTCTCCCCCCTTGGCCCTCTGCTCTCTCCCCTTGGCCCTCTGCTCTCCCCCCTTGGCCCTCTGCTCTCCCCCCCTTGTCCCTCTGCTCTCTCTCCTTGTCCCTCTGCTCTCCCCCCTTGGCCCTCTGCTCTCTCTCCTTGGCCCTCTGCTCTCTCCCCTTGTCCCTCTGCTCTCTCCCCTTGTCCCTCTGCTCTCTCTCCTTGTCCCTCTGCTCTCCCCCCTTGGCCCTCTGCTCTCTCCCCTTGGCCCTCTGCTCTCCCCCCTTGGCCCTCTGCTCTCCCCCCTTGGCCCTCTGCTCTCTCCCCTTGTCCCTCTGCTCTCCCCCCTTGGCCCTCTGCTCTCCCCCCTTGGCCCTCTGCTCTCTCACCTTGGCCCTCTGCTCTCCCCCCCTTGTCCCTCTGCTCTCCCCCCTTGTCCCTCTGCTCTCTCACCTTGGCCCTCTGCTCTCTCACCTTGGCCCTCTGCTCTCTCCCCTTGGCCCTCTGCTCTCTCCCCTTGGCCCTCTGCTCTCTCCCATTGGCCTTCTGCTCTCTCCCCTTGGCCCTCTGCCCCCCCCCCCCCCCTTGGCCCTCTACTCTCCCCCTTGGCCCTCTGCTCTCTCCCCTTGGCCCCCTTGGCCCTCTGCTCTCTCCCCTTGGCCCTCTGCTCTCTCCCCTTGGCCCTCTGCCCCCCCCCCTTGGCCCTCTACTCTCCCCCTTGGCCCTCTGCTCTCTCCCCTTGGCCCTCTGTCCCTCTGCTCTCTCCCCTTGGCCCTCTGTCCCTCTGCTCTCCCCCCTTGGCCCTCTGTCCCTCTGCTCTCTCCCCTTGGCCCTCTGTCCCTCTGCTCTCTCCCCTTGGCCCTCTGTCCCTCTGCTCTCCCCCCTTGGCCCTCTGTCCCTCTGCTCTCCCCCCTTGTCCCTCTGCTCTCTCTCCTTGTCCCTCTGCTCTCCCCCCTTGGCCCTCTGCTCTCTCTCCTTGGCCCTCTGCTCTCTCCCCTTGTCCCTCTGCTCTCTCCCCTTGTCCCTCTGCTCTCTCTCCTCCTTGTCCCTCTGCTCTCCCCCCCTTGGCCCTCTGCTCTCTCCCCTTGGCCCTCTGCTCTCCCCCCTTGGCCCTCTGCTCTCCCCCCTTGGCCCTCTGCTCTCTCCCCTTGTCCCTCTGCTCTCCCCCCTTGGCCCTCTGCTCTCCCCCCTTGGCCCTCTGCTCTCTCACCTTGGCCCTCTGCTCTCCCCCCTTGTCCCTCTGCTCTCCCCCCTTGTCCCTCTGCTCTCTCACCTTGGCCCTCTGCTCTCTCACCTTGGCCCTCTGCTCTCTCCCCTTGGCCCTCTGCTCTCTCCCCTTGGCCCTCTGCTCTCTCCCATTGCCTTCTGCTCTCTCCCCTTGGCCCTCTGCCCCCCCCCCCCCCCCTTGGCCCTCTACTCTCCCCCTTGGCCCTCTGCTCTCTCCCCTTGGCCCCCTTGGCCCTCTGCTCTCTCCCCTTGGCCCTCTGCTCTCTCCCCTTGGCCCTCTGCCCCCCCCCTTGGCCCTCTACTCTCCCCCTTGGCCCTCTGCTCTCTCCCCTTGGCCCTCTGTCCCTCTGCTCTCTCCCCTTGGCCCTCTGTCCCTCTGCTCTCCCCCCTTGGCCCTCTGTCCCTCTGCTCTCTCCCCTTGGCCCTCTGTCCCTCTGCTCTCTCCCCTTGGCCCTCTGTCCCTCTGCTCTCCCCCCTTGGCCCTCTGTCCCTCTGCTCTCTCCCCTTGGCCCTCTGTCCCTCTGCTCTCTCCCCTTGGCCCTCTGTCCCTCTGCTCTCTCCCCTTGGCCCTCTGTCCCTCTACTCTCTCCCCTTGGCCCTCTGTCCCTCTGCTCTCTCCCCTTGGCCCTCTGTCCCTCTGCTCTCTCCCCTTGGCCCTCTGCTCTCCCCCCTTGGCCCCCCCCTTGGCCCTCTGCTCTCTCCAGGCAGGCGTGGGCTCTGGTCTCGGTGGTGGGTGGAGGAAACGCTTCATGCGCAGAGGACGTCAAGGAACATGAAAACCACAACACAGGAGGAAGAGCTCTGGCAAGGCGCAACTTCACCACCGTCGATGGAGTTGACTTCTCCGTCACCGCCTACAGCGAGTGGAAGACCGGTGAGCTTATGATTGTAGCTTTTCAAACAGCCGTAAGAAAATATCCAGCAACGGTCCATCTTTTTTAGTTTAACCTAATGTCCTGTTGTGGAGCCATGTCTAAGCTATAAACAATAATACTAAGCTGTCCAAGTGACATGGACAGGTTCCTCTGGCTTTGAAGTGGTAAAGTGTTTGGAGAAGTGTGACATGTTGAAGAATGCTTAACAGATCAATCATCTGAACATGAAAGACATTCTTGTGCCTGAGTAGGTGCAGGGGTTTTGTTACTATGACTTTATGACAAATACCAGGTCTACTAGAACACCCACTGTTTATTTTGTGCGGGCGTCCTTGTGCACACCTAATAACATTCACTTTGACAGTGAGTCACTCAACTCTCAAGTGAACAATTATAATTAACTAGTGTACTCCTACTGTGTTTTACTATTATTTGGTGAGATATTGCCCTCGGCGACTAATAACTGCTGGACACACTCATATGATTTATTTTCATTGCTTTACAAAATCTCTCAGTGCTTATTAAACTATTCAGCAGCAATATTCTTCATTTCTATTCAGTGTAAATGAATGAATTCTTTATGCATGCAGAAGAAACAAATCTAATGTCATTTTAATATCCTTTTTTCTCCTTTATCCCCATTCTGTTTCCTAATTCCTTGATTGGAATTAAGAATGAATGGGCTGATCCTAGTGTAATGTTATTTTTGCTAAATGTGTTATGAAAGAAATTCTATAATATAATCAAAAATTCTGTCCTACATGATTTCAGTTTTGCTATTTTCCTTATCTTCCCCAGGCTTCCCCATCACAGGCTTCCAGGTGGATGCTATGGACCAGGTGCTGCTGAACCTGCAGGATGAAGTGCAGCAGACCTGGCAACCCGGGGATCAGATTGTAGTTGCCAGCACAGACTACTCCATGCATCAGGCGGAAGAGTTTACCTTGTTGCCCTGCTCCCACTGCAGCAGCAGGCAGGTCAGGATACAAGGAGGTGTGTGTGTTGGGTTGTGTGTGTGTGTGTGTGTGTGTGTGTGTGTGTGTGTGTGTGGTGTGTGTGTGTGTGTGTGTGTGTGTGTGTGTGTGTGTGTGTGTGTGTGTGTGTGTGTGTGTGTGTGTGGTGTGTGTGTGTGTGTGTGTGTGTGTGTGTGTGTGTGTGTGTGTGTGTGTGTGTGTGTGTGGTGTGTGTGTGTGTGTGTGTGTGTGTGTGTGTGTGTGTGTGTGTGTGTGTGTGTGTGTGTGTGTGTGTGTGTGTGTGTGTGTGTGTGTGTGTGGTGTGTGTGTGTGTGTGTGTGTGTGTGTGTGTGTGTGGTGTGTGTGTGTGTGTGTGGTGTGTGTGTGTGTGTGTGTGTGTGTGTGTGTGTGTGTGTGTGTGTGTGTGTGTGTGTGTGTGTGTGTGACCCTCTGCTTATCAGATTTGCTTCTAATCCTCAGAGACATATAATTTCCTGGTCAGCTGTTGCGGCAATATAAGATAAGAGCAGGCTAAAAAGAGGCTGCCAGCTTATGTTTTTTATAATAACCTCATCTCATAATAACCAGGGTGGTTTTGTGGGTTTTGAAACGTCACCTCGACGTCACATCCTTCCTTTTTCTTCTGCTTCTCCAAAGACTTGATCCAAAATCTGTTAGTTAGTTAGTTTTTGTCCA
Organism: Gymnodraco acuticeps; assembly: GCF_902827175.1. Classification (NCBI taxonomy): domain Eukaryota; kingdom Metazoa; phylum Chordata; class Actinopteri; order Perciformes; family Bathydraconidae; genus Gymnodraco; species Gymnodraco acuticeps. Next base: position 2,489,890 of record NW_022991187.1, read on the forward strand.
CCTCCCCATCAATATGTTTCCTGATGTCATTCCTCCGTTGACAACAAGCGCCAACTCCCTTCCTGCAGATAAGGGCGTGTTTGTGCGCCTAGATTTAGTTTTTCTGCGTGACCGTGAGGAAGGGCCGAGCAGCTGGAGCGTCGCTGTGTGTTATCATTGGCAGCTGCAGCCTGTGGGCACTGCATCAACAGTTGATTATTTTATGTTCATATGTATTTGATTACTTTTGCTTTACTGTAGTACATTTGTATTATTTCGGTTGGTTGGTTTTGTGGCGTGGGTAGTTGTTTGCTTTCTGGCATACTTCCTGTGACCGACAGTTTCCAGAAATAAAATACCTTAGTTGAGCTTAAATGTCACTTCCTGTTTGCTAACGCGTATTTTACTGAAAGGGTTTGAGTCTAAGAGAAAGGTTCCACAAGAATTAAGGGCTAATTTGTGTTATGTTATTCAGCTAAATTAAATTACTTTCAACAAGTTTTCATCGGCTTCATTTAAAATAAATGGAATGCAATAATTGACATTTGTAACTATACTAAATAATCAGGTTTGTCCAATTATGCACCAGATGTTCCTGTAAAGTGTCAGTTAGTCGTAGCATATGACCAAGAATCTACCTGTGTGTGTGCCCAGGGAAGCCTCTGTACAACCACGTTGGAGAGATCTTAGACGGGGTGGACATGCGAGCCGAAGTGGGTTTGCTCTCCAGAAACATTCTCATCTACGGGGAAATGGAAAACTCGTGCTACGGAAACAACGCGTGCCAGTTCTTCAGCCACGACACCTACGGAGGCCATATAAAGGTGTGTCTTTGTGTGTTTGTGTATGTTATAGCACGGCCCTTGTATAAACTATATGTCTGTATTTGCTAATGTATACGTCTGTAATTTTCAAAATGGCTTTACACGCTCATTTAATCAGCTTGACAGTTTCCATACTGCAGAGTGCAGAGCTAAAATGATCATTTGTTCTATGTTTAAGTGCTCCTTAATTAAAAGGGATTATTCATTTTTTTCTAGTTTTTCTGAATTATGACTACTTCTCATTCTCTCTGTGTTTCTCCTCTTTGCCTCTTCATCTCAAGTGTTTATTCTAAAGACATCATTACATTGCATTTAGCTGAGGCTTTTATCCAAAGCGACTTACAATAAGTACATTCGACCAGGAAGACACAACCTTGAAGAAAACAGAATCATATAAGTACATCAGGTTTCAAGAGCAAAAACATTTCAAGTGCTACTCCACTGGCTTTAGATAAGCCAGTCCTTTATTAGTATAAAAGTGCTTTATTAGTATAAAGTGCTTTGTTAATAGTTCTATTGCTCGAGGTGGAGTCGAAAGAGATGAGTTTTCAGTTTGCGCCGGAAGGTGTGTAAGCTATCTGCCGTCCTGATGTCAATGGGGAGCTCATTCCACCATCTTGGAGCCAGGACAGCAAACCCACGTGTTTTCGCCGATGGGAACTTGGGTCCCCCTCGCAGCGAGGGTGCAGCGAGTCGTTTGGTTGATGCAGAGCGGAGTGCACGTGCTGGGGTGTACGGTTTAACCATGTCCTGGATGTAGGAAGGGCCAGATCCATTCGCAGCACGGTACATCAGATAGATGAGTGTCACACAGGGCTGTAACTGGAGCATCAGGTCCACCTTGACCTACATGGATTTATAAAGCCACTGAGTTCACTTTAATTTGATTAATGATGGTCCTATTTCATTCACTTTGGTGGCAAAAACACAATAACATTCCTTTGGCTCTATGTAACTGCCCCCCTTTGTGCTGGAGGAAATAAATACTCCTTCCTTGTTTCTTTCCACCAGTTTTTACAACATAAACTCTCGGACTATATTACACATTCTGCCTCCAAACTGATTGACCTCCCATGCCTTAAGCTTAAACAACAGTGCAATCACATGTATAGCACTCAGCATTCATTGCATATTTAACTCAATGCATTTGTCACGCAACTCCAAACTGGACATGGATGTAATAACACGTTTGGCAGACGTTTTAACAGTTGTGTTAATATGTATGCATATATGAATGCAAGAACTCATACATGTGTGCGTCCTTGCGTTGATGTTCTGTGTATACCTCAAGTATTCATATCTAGAGGCATCATCTGCAGCATAGATCGTGTGTGTGTGTGTGTGTGTGTGTGTGTGTGTGTGTGTGTGTTAGCTGGAAGCATTGGCCAATACCTCCCTAACAGGAACCAGACTTTGTGAATTATGCCATGCCCACAGAAAACCTCCTAGAGAGCATTGTGCTGCATATTTGTTGTATTGAATTAATAATTGATTCATGTTTGACTTCTTTTGCTCCCCAGTCCATTTGGAGTTTTGGATGTGTGCAATATGTGTTCAGTTTGTGGTTTAACTTCTATAACTCGCATATCTTAATCATCAAGAGGAGCATCAGTGGTGTTGCTGCAGTTTGACTCTGGAGCAGTTGTATCACAGACAAACACAGATAATTGTACTGTAGACCATAATGGGACCACATTGGTAGACAGTGAGCTTTCTCTTGGGGCATCATTTGAACCTTGTGCTGCCCTCCACAAAGCCAGTGAGTTTCCTTTAGCGGTTTAAAAAAGGCTCTTGAATTATTTTGAGTGTTGACCCTTTTCCTTTCTACCAAACATGGGCAGATCTTGGGTAACTTCTCATCCGTGCATCTGTCCCACGTGGAGCTGAAGAACATGGGCCAGCAGGGCGAGATAGGCAGCTACCCGCTCCACTTCCACATGTGCGGGGATGTGGACCAGAGGGGGGGCTACCGGGAGCCCACCTACGTCGACGGACTCTCCATACATCACTCCTTCTCCCGCTGCGTCACCATCCACGCCACCAACGGTCTGCTGGTGAGTAAAGTGTGTGTGTGTGATGAGCAATTGTTCACCGTTAGAGATGACAAAGAAAAAGCAGCTGTCATTACATTGAATCACAGAACAGCTCTCACTAATACGTACCAGATGCTGTTGAATACTCATCATTTGCAGCCTGTTCCCTCCTTCCTTTTTCTTCCTCTCCCTCTCATTATTCTCCTTAATCTCACCCTTCAAACCTGAGATACACTAGTTTGCAAAAAGTGTTTTCAACAAATGTAAATGTTTTTATGTTTAACCCTCCGGTATCATTCGATTGGACGACGCAAATGAGTCATTCCAGACAAAAATGTCCACTGCCAAAAACTTTGATAAAAACATTATATCAAAAGGTTTTTTTCTCAACTTTTTTGGGTTCAATCTTTAAAGCAACTTCCGACCTAATCAAAAATACCACATATTTAATCATTTTCAGGATTTTAACCCTTTAAATGCCATTTTGAATACATGAAATCTCTGTTGTTTTTCATGATAAAAACAGAAAATAAGTTATTTTCCATAGAGAGAGGCGAAGTCCCGCCCATCTACTTCCGCCCCATGGGACCTTATTTCGGAAAAATTATGTATTGAAGTCAATGGAATTCTGCCACGAATTACACACATGATGTTTGTCAATTTTAAAAGATAATTTCCGTGTCAAAAAAGTCACAGTTTGTCTTAAAACTGTTGAAATATAAGACTATGAAAAATACGTAACTAGAAAGACTACAAATACCAGAATCCCAGTTCCGCATGCTGGCTCTTACGAACCGACTAACTCCCCTTGTGTGTATGCACAGCTCTCAACGTGCTCAGACTTGTAGTGATTTTCTCCTCTTTTAATACTTTTCGCCTCATTCTGAAAGAAAGAAGTGAAATGTTTCAACGTGACGGCCGTCTTGGTGTGTGGTGCGAGACGGGAGATGTAGTTCATTGAGCGGTTTCACACAAAACAAAGTGTTACTTCACAGTTTAACACATTTGTATTTTTTTGACTTGCAAAGTTATCTTTTAAATCGACAAACATCATATGTGTATTTCGTGGCACAATTCAAACGGGATCAAAAGATAATCTTTCTCTCCCCATTGACTTCAATACATAATTTCTCCGAAATAAGGTCCCATGGAGCCCCCCCGGAAAGGGAGGGACTTCGCCTCTCTATAATACTGAAACTTTTTTTTCTGACAAATGATTAAATATGTGGTATTTTTGATTAGCGCTGAAGTTGCTTTAAAAATTGAATCCAAAAAAGTAGTGAAAATCTTTTAATATCATGTTTTTATCAAAGTCTTTTGCAGTGGACATTTTTGTCTAGATAAGCGTAGTCGATTAGTTACACAGTGAATTAAAGACCGATTTGAAAAATGTAAATTGGAATTCCAAAATAGATCGAGAAAATAGCCTTGTTACAAAAATCAGGCCATTTGCACCAACACAACCAAAGCTATTGCAAAATGAAAAGTGAAAAATGACCCATATGGACAAAAACGTCCACAGTGATACCGGAGGGTTAAGTGAAATTATGAAACACACATATATCTGTCAACTGCAAAACCATTGCTTCTTTAGGTGTGAGTGTTTGTCCCCCCTTTGACGTCAAACAGGGACTGGTTCACTTTCTGTCCTTGAAGCCACAGTATTGAAAGCAATCTTCCTGTGTGCATCAAGGAAATGGAATTGTACAAAGTTTGGGATAACATTGTTTGACTGCTGTTCTTCCTGTTTCCCTTCTGGCACAGTGACCATGTGAACATTTCTTTATTGCTTGTCTTCTCTGTGGGACAACACAAAAATACGTTCCTTATAGGAAAATATTTGAGGAATTTGAAGTATTCACGGAGCCTGTTCTGTATTTGTCCTGTGGGCCGTTGACGAATACAAGATGGACTCAAATGTGTTTGCCCTCTTGTGTTTACCAAGATGTTATGCATACTTCAATTTGGTGTATGCTACCTCCCTGTTTGGATAGGGAACCTCTCTCATCAATGGGATATAGAATTGTAGCCTCATTCAAGAACTCTACTCTTAAAATCCTCCTTTGGTTCTTTCTCACTTTTAAATATCCTTTGGTCTTATTCCTTTCCTGCAGGTGAAGGACACTGTGGGCTATGACACCCTGGGTCACTGTTTCTTCCTGGAGGATGGGATCGAGCAGCGTAACACCTTCTTCCACAACCTGGGCCTGCTGACCCGCCCCGGGACTCTACTGCCCACCGACCGCAACGAGACCATGTGCACCAGCATCAAGGACAAAGTCTACAAGGGCTACACCCCCTCACCCAGCACAGAGTGCAAGTAAGATATAAGGATAAGGAATTTGTGCATCTCTGGTTGGAGATATGAGCAAACTGATAAAAGACATGCTTTCTGAAACATCATAAAGCATGTCTTTAAATAGCAACACAACCACCGCAAGTCCTGGACAACATCTTGGGATTCCTTACTTTATGATACTGTAAAGTTAGATCATTGGCTGTAGCAATCAATGATTACCAGTGTATGTGCTGTACACCCATCACAATGAATTGAATACGACGTAAGTACACACTTAAAACGATCATCTCAAAATCATCGTTTACATTTTACAGTGTTGTTTTTATTTTGCATTCCTATTCTTGGTGGTGCAGACTTTCTGAACCACCATCATAAACACATGGATGTCCATTTGTATTGTTCTAGAAAGAGGCTCTTTCTCACCAACCATTAATACAAAAGTGCCTTACTGTCAATCAGCAGCAGCTGCATTGCAAAGACCCTGGGGTCTTGTTAAGCAATGAGACTGAGGGTAATTGTAATAATGACAGATAATACCGGTAGTAGGATCACTGACAGCTGAGAATAAGCCAACATCTTGACTGTAAAGTAGCAAGATATTTAGGGAAGGAAATAAGTGAGCGTATGCCTTATCTTTAAACCCACTGACTAACAGGAGAAAAACAACACAAATGATTCCTGCCACCAGCTTCTTCACTGACATTAAAGGCTTTGACTCTATGTCAAGTGTCCGTGTGGGAAATCTGGTGATAGCACACACACTCTGAGAGAAGACAGAAGGTCCATGGCCCTGTGAAATAGATACTCAGTTAGTATTGGTATGTGAGAGAGATATTGCAGGCGCGTATTATCCATGAAATAACAACCTCTGCTCCACATGGGATGTTTTTATTCCGTGTGTGTGTGTGTGTGTGTGTGTGTGTGTGTGTGTGTGTGTGTGTGTGTGTGTGTGTGTGTGTGTGTGTGTGTGTGTGTGTGTGTGTGTGTGTGTGTGTGTGGTGTGTGTGTGTGTGTGTGTGTGTGTGTGTGTGTGTGTGTGTGTGTGTGTGTGTGTGTGTGTAGTGTGTGTGTGTGTGTGTGTGTGTGTGTGTGTGTGTGTGTGTGTGTGTGTGTGTGTGTGTGTGTGTGTGTGTGTGTGTGTGTGTGTGTGTGTGTGTGTGTGGTGTGTGTGTGTGTGTGTGTGTTGTGTGTGTGTGTGTGTGTGTGTGTGTGTGTGTGTGTGTGTGGAGCCCAGGGAGAGGTGGATTATCACAGGTTTCTTTGATCTCTGTCTTCTGCTTATTAGTCACAGTCTCTGTCTTGTTTAATATCTGTTCTGCTTGTGTGTGTTTATGTCTCTGTCTTTGTCTCTGTGTGGTGGGGGTGTTTTTCAGGGCAGTTTCCACATTCTGGATCGCCAACCCCAACAACAATCTCATCAGCAACGCAGCTGCTGGTTCTCAGGTAATAACATCAGAGTTACGTAAGGCAACATCTTCAACTATGTATAAGTGATTCATAAAAAACGAGTAGTCAACGAGTAGAGCCCCCTATTAATTTATAATGTAAATTAAATGAAGTGAAGCACTGGCTTTGGTGTTCCTGATCTTTACAAAATGAAAGATGTTCATGCTCGTAACACATTGATCCATCAATAAATAGGATTTAACGGGCTTTTAGTTTCTGATAGGAAGGATGCAATAACATCGTAAGACAAGATAAAAGTAGTAGATCCCTTATCTAGTCTATTTTTCATTTTAGCACAATCATCCAGGAGGTTCACTGAGGAGGGCTGTAGGGGTTGGGATTTTCAGTCTAAATCTATTAAAGCGTAAACTTCGATGAACTATGGAGCTCATATGAACTCTTACACCTGACTTACCCTCTGTGTGGAGCATGTAATATGACATCCTGCCTTGTTCTGCGTAATGGTTTAGCATGGACCCTCAACCTTCAGATGATATGTTCATAAACCTGAATAATGAAATTCTTGCTGCTGCTGCCCAGGCGTGCCAGGAACGTGATCTTCCACCTCATCTCTCCCTTCCTGTTGCAGGATGCTGGCATATGGTTCGTGTTCCACAGCTCTTCCACCGGAGACTCTCATGGGCTGGTACCAGAGACCAAGGCAGAGCTCACACCCCTGGGGATTTTTTACAACAACCGCGTACACTCCAACTTTAAGGTACCACCACTAGGGATGTAACGATATACCGAATATCGCGGTAAATAAACGTCCCAATGAGACTGACAACATCTACCGGGATTTTTTTTTAAATTAATTATTATTATTATTATTTATTTTTTAAAACACTTTTTTTGTTTTAAACCTTTATTTAACCAGATGGTCCCATTGAGATCATCGATCTCTTTTTCAAGGGAGACCTGTCCAACATGGCAGCAAGTAGGTTACAACATGAACATAAAACAACAGAACACAAAAGGACATCGTATTTACAGGGCTACATTTACACACCTAGAGACATTGACAAGTACCAACAGTATATTTATATCTCTGTCAATAAGCCTCACCTTCTTGGCAACAACTGTATTGTTTTTGAAGTGGTGGAGAGACAATGCACAGTTTGACCCACTGCTGTCACCCATGGCCAAAGCATATCTCTCCGTCCCACTGAGGTGGGGTTAGACTTTTTCGCTGTCCGTCATTTTGACAGACAGGATCGTAAAATATCCGTCATAATCCCTTATTACCCGTCGGGTCTGAACTGTTCAGACCCGAGGGGGCGGTGTTATGCCGTGTGTGCATGCACCTCGCGGGAGCGCACACAGCGTAAAGCAAAACCTCCCAGACATGTGTTGATCTGTACCGCAAAGTACGGTTTGGAAACTATATCATTTCCTTTTGGAGGGCATGCATAACGCGGCATAACACCAGAGCCTCGCTGCGGGGAAACGTTGGCGCTGTTCCGAGTTTGTTCTAATCTGTCAAAATGACAGACTGCTTTCAGATTTTTCCGTCATTGATAAATAAAATATTCGGTTAACGCGACCACTGCTGTCCCAGCAACATCAGTACCAAGCGAGAGAGTTTTTTCCAGAGCAGGGGATATTGTAAATGCCCAAACATCCCAGCTTATAAATACCTGGAAATGTGGACATTCTCATATTCCTAAAAACCTGTCTGAGTGAGTGACTAGTGAGTTTGAGTTGAGTTACTTGAAAAACTAAAGTGAAACTTGATTTATTTTATTGCAGGGTCTGATTATTAAATGTTTATTTGTGAGATGCAGTGTCACAAAGAAAATGCCTACTTTGTTTGGTAGTACTATAGGTACACAAACACTGGTTTTCTTGTTCCAGTCTGTTACTGTCACTTTGTTTTTGACCCTTTAAAATGCTGCTATCCTACTAAAATGCTGCTATCCTACTAAAATGCTGCTATCCTACTAAAATGCTGCTATCCTACTAAAATGCTGCTATCCTACTAAAATGCTGCTATCCTACTAAAATGCTGCTATCCTACTAAAATGCTGCTATCCTACTAAAATGCTGCTATCCTACTAAAATGCTGCTATCCTACTAAAATGCTGTACAAATCAGATTTATTATGTAATAAAGAAACAGTTTCCGAATTTATTTTTAATTTGTTTTCCTTTTTCTTTATTATTCAATATCGCGATAAATACCGTACCGTGGACTTGTTATCGCGATATTATCGTACCGTGAGTTTTTGGTATCGTTACATCCCTAATCACCACTGTAGCTTATCTTTTAGCCTTTCATTTTCTATGTCGCCTCAAGTCAGTGTGTGCTTTTTCTACTGTATACACAAGGTGCCAAACGTCTTCTGCTTCAGCACACACACACACACACACACACACACACACACACACACACACACACACACCACACACAACACACCACACACACACACACACACACACACACACACACACACACACACACACACACAGCCCTCTACAATAGTGCTCTGTTGTGTAAGGACAGAAGTCGGGCAGGTGAACTGTACGCTCTTTGTTCAGTGTGACCACAGAAGCCTCTCTCACAGGATCAACTCCAGGTTTCCACATACCTGAGACACAGACTTACAACTTTTTTCTTAGAATGCATTTTACAATTCATTTTCTAAACATACAAAAATAAACCATATGTTCCGGGCTGTGTAAACATACAGTACGTTTTCTTACAAATTGCTCCGAGGATTACCACCGTTTCTGTCCGCAGGCTGCTTTACTGCATGACTCTGTGGGCCCAGGATTTAAATGTAGTACGTTTTTTATTGCCTCAGGTCCCACACTGAAGTACACTAGTCGTCTTGTTTATGTGAGTTTAGCAGGAATAGATCTGTGGCCCATCTTGGATCTCTTTCTGTAATTTTATGGAACATCTGGCGATAAAATGTAATCATACTCACATTTTTCTAGGCAGGGCTGTTCATCGATAAAGGAGTGAAGACCAGCAATGCCAGCGCTGCGGACCCCCGGGAATACCTGTGTCTAGATAACAGTGCCAGGTGTGTATGTGTGTGCAAAAGCATTTACATTTTGAAGACGTGATTTATGTGAAAAGATAATAATTACTATTTTCTTATGGTTTTTGACATCTCAATGAATTAGTTGCTAGTTATTGGTTAGTGACCTACAACTCACTAGTACAATATACAGTACACTTTACTGTACATGTTGTTAAACAAAGTGTAAACTGTGCGCTATCAGGGGGACTATAATGGGTGATTATGTGCTGGTGTAAAGTTACACTATGCAAATATGATGGTATTTGTGGTTTACTAATGTGTTTCTTTAATGCCACTGTCAATAAAGGTTTGAATTCAGTTATTTATAGCCCCCTGGTGAATATCTTTGGGGATACGGCCATTGACTGGGAAAGTTAGATGGCTTTACGCTCTGTTTCTGCATTTTGGTGGAAGGCTTGTGTTGACAGAGAAAACAAGGCTTCACAGATAGAGTTTCCACTCTCCCTACCCAAATACTACCCTCAACTAGACGGAAAAAAACGTACGTGTCCGCTGAGACCGCTGGCCACGCTCTGTGCATGTGTGCACAGGTACGAGGGGGAGGATTTTTAATGTTACATTTGTGTACCAAGCATAAATCCTTCAGAGACAGAAAGAGAGAGGGATTGGGTATTGATAGTTTCCTAAAAACATTCTTTCTGATTTAACACTTTGTTCCATGACAAGGTATTCCAAAAACTAGCAGCTACATTGTTATAAGATGTGTGGATATTCAAGGTAGCATAAAAGCTCACTTTGAAGAAAAGTTCTGAGACTATTTTCGCTGCACCATTAGGCTAAATAAAATAGGATTTTCTAAAAGACTACAAATCCCCTTTTAGTTTGTACACAAGATATTTCGTAATCTAATGGGAGGATAGTCATACACTTTTCCAGCCACATTGATGCTCCAGAGGGGGATTAACCCTTTTTTGTACTTAATGACACCATGGTTTTGTTTGCAACACAATACCACATCACATTAGCATGCATTGTGGGAGGCAATACGCAGTGAAGCCTCTAGAGTTTAACAGTTAGACAATAAGCCTAGTTATAAATCATTTCTGCGCAGATTTATTGTAGGATGACATTATGATTATCCGGGCTATTGGTCACACAGAGAGAAGAAGTGAATTAGTTCAAGCCATCTTTTGTTTGTGTTGTCTTGTGCCTTGAAGAGTGTGCAGAATAAGTTGGGGGCAATAATGTTTGACACTGTGTTAACAGTAACAACTAAAGTCAGAAGGAGAATGATAGAAATGCATGTGTTCACTTGTGTTTGTCAGATTCCGACCGCACCAGGATGCTGACCCTAACCGCCCCCGGGTTGCAGCAGTGATTGACACTCTGATCTCCTACAAGAACAACGATTTAGGAGCGTGGATACGGGGAGGGGACATCGTCATCCAGGACTCTGGGTAAGACAGATGAATGTCATGTTTTCAAAAGAACTGAGGACTGAGATGCACCACGACACCAAGTCAAATCCCTCGTACGTGTAAACCTACCTGGTAAAACCTGTTTCTGATTCTGACCATGATGACAATACCATGTGATAATCCCACTACACGTTTCTGTGAAGACACGGTTCACAGCTTGTAATTGTTGGGGAATCATTTGTCCTGCATGTCCTCCTTCGCCCTCTGACGCAGCTGACCAACCTTGAGCAGCCGTTATCTCCCATAAGGAGGGGCTGCCCTCGCATTTTGTTGATGTTGCTAGAGATAGTTATTGTTGTGGGACACCTGGAACACATCCTTCTCTGGGTGTAGATGACCCCGAGCCATAAGCGACAACAACTGTGATTCAGTGTCCTCAGCTGTTTAGTCTATCTATTGAAGAATGTTGATTATTACACTCTGAACTAGTTAAGACCTCGAGCTACAGGAGGGCTCTTCAGAATTGATTGTGGCATCTCTATCCTGTGGTCAAACCGTGGCCCGTGACATGTCGTGTGAATTCTCCGGCCGAAGCTCCAGATAAACCGTCAGTGTTTGCCATCAAAGCTCCAGCTCTCCTCATGTCTCTCTGAGTCCTGACTCCCCATTGCTTCAGAAGTTTCCCCCACAGTAATGAATGGCTCTTTTCCTCATAGTGCTGACTAACCTGGGATTCACTATTTGACCATGCACTTATTTTGCCTTTCCCTTGACAGATTTGCAGACAATGGAGTGGGATTGGCTTTTGCCAGGTGTGTACTTCTACATCCCTCTGCTCCTTTTATTCATGCTTTCACTTCTCCTTGCCAGAAGAACTTGCCAAATATGTATCAATAATGAGCTAAGAACAGCCACTTTGTCACATACATTTATTTCCTTAATAATTAAGAAGAAATGCAGTTTTTTTCTGTATTGTCCAATGTTAACATATATGTTGGAGATGATTTGTTATTTATTTCTACATGCCCTGATCTCCTTGTTTTCCTCCAGTGATGGCAGCTACCCTAAGGATGAAGGCTCCAGCCAGGAAGTGACACGGTCCTTGTTTGTGGGTGAAAGTCGAAACAGAGGAACCAACGGAGGACAGAATAAATACTGGGGCTTAGGAGGGGTTGATGCAAAGATGAGGACACTGCCTAGAAACAGGTGAGAGGGAGCGAACAGCAGGGAGCAGTGGCCGTTTCTCAATCGCGAGTAAACTTGCTGCAGAGCAACTATTTCAAGTATACTACGTCATAGAGTGGCGCAGAATGCTGGGCATTTAACATGCATTTAAACAGTCCTTCGGCGCCACTCGATGACGTAGTACACTTGAAATAGTTGCTCTGCAGCAGCTTTACTTATTGAGAAACGGGCAGGGAGGATACAAGGGGTAGTAACAAGGAAGGAATGATATATGTGAGGAATTAAGGGAAAACCCAAATGAATCTGAGTTTCCTCAGGAATTGCAGGGGTTGCTTTTGGAGGAGTTGGCAATGCACAAATATGCTGGGAAAAACAAACAAGGACGAGCGAGCCAGCAGAACCAGCAGGTAGTTGGACAGATGGACAGCGGAGGCTGCTGCAGCTGCTTTAACACGGAGCTGGACTTGTGAAAGGAAGTTCTGTTTGGACTGACTTCCCTCTAGTGATCATTTAGACAGTTTCTGAAAACGGTAGTGGCAACACTTGTGTGGTTTTCTAAGAAAGGGATTAGTCATTGTGGCATCCGATCACTTACGAGCAGTAAGATCTTTATCATAATTAGCTTTAACTAAATGATGTTCCTTTCTTTACATTTAGGAGCCTGTGAAGATCTTTCGGTACCACTTTACAATAAGACTACCCTTATAAAGGATTCATAAAGGGTTTATAATTAGGTTATGAATTAGGTTATAAACACTTTATTAATCCTTAAGAACCATTTATAAACCAGTTCTATACGTCAACACAGGCTCACTATTTGGGCAAGATGGCTAAGCCTTATATTGGCTACTTAGCGAGAATCAACTGAGTGAACAACAGATACCAAGGATGCTGGCTGATGAACAAGATGAAGTTAGCTAGGTAGCCAATATAAGGCTTAGCAGTACAGATAAATGTGGGCTCACTATTTAGCAAGCAACCGGTCACAGTCGCCCTGTTTATCTCATGTCTTATAAAAGCTTATTAATGATTTATAAAGTGTTCACAACCTAATTAATAAATGAATTACAAACTATTTGTAAACCCTTTATACGGGTAGTCTTATTGTAAAGTGGTACCGATCTTTCTATTAGCGATCCCATCGATGGGTAAACCAGACGGATGTTGCCCTAAGGACAACCCTTTGGATAGGATTTCCATTCTGAGGTTTATAGAGTCTCTCCAGGCTGTAATACCATGTTGGACTAAGTGGACGGCTCTAATGAGGCCAGATCTTTTAGACTTTACATCCCCTCGGGCTCTCTTCTCTCTGCCTTTCTCTGTCATTACAGAGATCGTTATAGCAGAGGAGAGACTTGCAAATAGCTGCCCATTTTAGTCTCAAGAACCCAGCTTTCTGTCAGGTTGTGACCGCCGCTGTCACCACTGTGTACAACTTTACAGCCATTTTACAGGCTCCCTGACCGCACAGTGACATCTGGCTCAGTCGGGCTGTCTGTGGTCACCGTGGTTACTGCCAAAACTGCTGACACTCTTTTTTCTTCTTCTTGCCAGTGAGAAGATATTTCCATAAAAATAAATGGATAATTTGATCCTTTAATTTTAGTTCCAAGGTTTCATTAATAGCAATTACATAAGACTTAGATCCTTGTCTGGCGGAAAGTGATGACTCAAAAAATAGAGATAGGAAAACATTTGTAAATTCTTTGTTATAATTATATCCCAAGAGCATACGTCCTGACTTAACCCTCCTAACATTTTCCATATATATAAGATTGTTGCTATTATTGACACTATTTCGCATAGTTCTTTTAACTATGATTCTCTAAGACTTATTGCTTAGTTTGTTCTTATAGTTCCTTTAAACACAAGATACAATTACATCTTCATTGACCATCATTTATACTTTACTAATGTTCAATAAATCAATCACATTTTATTTATATAGCCCAATATTACACATGTGCCACAGGGGGCTTTTACAATGTGTAAAGCATACCACACCCTTTGTGCTTAGACCCCTCAACTTTTGATGGGAAAAAATAAGGAGTCATTGTGGGGGGAACCTTTGGAATTGTGAAATTGTCTCACAGCCCATATGTCCAAGAATTATGAAGCACGTCATGTCTGAGGCAGCTGATGTCCTGCTCCCTATTGAGTCATGTTTTTTATTAACTCCTTTTCAAGTTTTGGGTTTAAGCCAATCTATGACAAACCTGTCAATTTCAATATGACTTTATCTGTCATTTGGCTTGCCTAATCGTGGATAACTCCCTCTCCATCTCCCTCTCCACTGTAGGACATTCCCAATCCGAGGTTTCCAGATCTACGATGGTCCGGTGCGACTTACCCACAGTACATTTCGTGGATACATCCCCACACCGGAGCGTTATACCAGCGCAGTGGGATTCAACCTGAAGAACACCTGGCAGCTCACCCCACGAAACAATCTGTCCCAGCTCAGCTTCCACCCCACTGTGAGCAACCGTCTATTTTTGACATCCAGGCACACTATACAGTTACTGATTTCATATTAGAATCACATAGACAAATGCAGTGTGATGCATCGTAACACTGAGTCAACACAGAGCTGTCCAACCTTTCACCTACATACATAATATTTACAATACTTTAGCCAAGTTATGTTTCAGTTGTGATCTTCCTTTAATGAGCTTGGAATAGCTCTTTACAGGCAGTGATTGGTGTAGGAGGTGTGTGGCGCAGTGGGTTGTGCGTTGGTGTTGAATCAGGGGGTCACAGGTTCAAACCCCACTGCAGTCAGCATGTCGTTGTGTCCCTGGGACACTTCACCCCAAATTGCTCCTGTGGGGATTGTCCACAGTGTTGAGTATGTTAGTCGCTTTGGATAAAAGCGTCTAACAACATGTAATGTAATGTGTAGGTTTCACTCCCAGCTATTCGATATGACCATATAACTTGGGGTCATGTGACATTTTAAAGTATCTACTCCCATGTGACAGGTTAGCACTTTGTACCTTTGTCTCTGTTTATCACTTTGTTGTGTTTGTTTCTGTTGTTGGGAATACAGTAGTTGTGAACACTGTTTGTATATTTTCTACCTTGCTTTATGTGTCAATCCTTTTGCTACACTGGGTTTGACTGTTTCCTCTTGAGCTGTTTGCTCCTGTTATCCTTCACCCGTGTAACCGTCCTCTCATATTGATTAAATCAGATGAGAGTCGTTGAGTTGGCAGTTGTTGAAAGCATTAGACAGAAGAAAGGAGAAAATAAGGGCATGTGGAGGAACAATTGTAAATCTCTGGTGCCATCTTGTGGTGGTAAAGAAAGTGCACTCACTTTTGTTAAAGGTAGGGTAGGTAAGAACGGAGAAACCAGCTCGAGTGCGCTAGAATTTGAAAGTACGCAGCCGAAATAAATCTGCCCCTTCCTTTAGACTTCCTCACAGAGCCCCTCCTCCAACACACACGAACGCACACATGACCAATGAGGGCAGAGATAAGTTTGTGCACAGATGGAAGGCTGACAGGCAGGTAGGCCATCCAGTTACTTTAGCCGGGCCGGCTCAGATGATTGGTCGTGCTTTTTACAGCGCCACGGCTTCCACAGATGAATTTTTTTAATGTATTTATTGTCAAAGCATTTAATGTATTCATTGCTATCGGGATGTTAAGAGCATCCCATGGAATATAACAAAAAGTGTTTCTGAAGTGAATTACCTACCCCACCTTTAAGTGAAAGATAAAAGCATTGGACAAGAAACATTTTTAAATATTAAATTGGAATTCAAGATGAATTGCTTCCTGCACAAGCAGACGTTCCCTTGTTGTAACTGACACAACCTGTAAGCTTTATGCAAATCATGCAGAATGACGTTGCCAACATGCAAATGAGTGTAACTTCATCTGGTAAATTAGCAACACTACTCTAATTTAAAAAAAGGCATTTTCTTTCAACCACCTTAAATCGAGCCTCAAAGTAGATCATACTCAGTAGCAGACAGCGTTGGATAATGAGGGCTTAGAGGGAACCACTATAAACTGAATTAATGAATTTCCTCACAGGGATTAATAAAGGTCCATCCTATCTTATCTTGTCTTAACACTGGTGGTGTCATTTTCTGTAGCCATTACATTGTGCAATCAGCATTTCCTTCCAAATGAAGTTAAAGGACAGCTTCTTAATCCCCTTTTGCAATTCATCTAATTTAAATGTTTAACTAATCCATATTGTCATTGTTAAACTCCTCCTTACAAAATGGATGCCTAGTGTTAAAAGAAATATAGTTGCGGTTATAACACTCTTTGTGAATATCACCCTCAGGTGGGTCTGCAGACGTTCTTCGGCCGCCCGGGGCAGTGGTTTGAAGAGAACGACCTGGACGGGGACAAAAACTCCATCTTTCACGACGTGGACGGCTCCGTGACGGGCTACACCGACACCTACGCCGGCCGAGCAGACAATTACCTGATCCAACATCCTGGCTGTGTGAACGTGCCTCAGTGGAGCGGAGTGATCTGCAGCGGACGCTACTCTCAGGTACAGCATGGTGTACCTCATTATTATCCCTCTGTCCTCCCTCATGTTAAATGTTCACACTTCCTGACTTTGATGGAAATTCATGAGCTGCAACACGTGGAGAGATAGGTCACCTAAGACCTACTTAAATGATTCATAACATGTAAAGGACGAAATATGTATAAAGTTTTAATATGAATGAATAATTGATGTGAATACTATTAGATAGGACACTGACCTTTCCTCCTCTTCCTCTCCCAGGTGTACATCCAGACCCAGGGATCCCCTAACCTGATCCTATCCATCAGCAGAGATGAATACCCAGCTGCCCCTCTGGTTCTGAGGGGGATCAACAGCCAGGGGGCGCTGTCTCAGCAGTACCAGCCCATCCTGATGATGAGCAAGAGCTACAGCCTGCACTGGAGCGGACCTGCACCCAGAGAGGTGGTGCTGTCGCTCATCAACTTCGACAAGTGAGTAAAGCTTCAGTGCGTGGACGACACGCCTGCTGCAAGTCAGGGGATTTCTGCATTATGTATTTTTTTCTTTCTTTGGATGTAACACCTTAATACTTTAAATACTTTACATGGCCTTTCTTTTTTCTTTAAATCTTTATTTGGAGTCAAATAGTTTACATATTATATACATATATGTATTACAGTGATTCTCAAATGGGGGTACGGTACGCGGACCCCTAGGGGTACGTTGGGGTACTGCAGAGGGTACGTGAGATTTTTTTTAAAACAAAAAAAAGTTAATTTAAAAAATACCATGCATGATTACAAAAATAATCTTAGTACAATAAGTTAAATAGAAAACACAATTTTATATAAAATATTCCTAGAACCACCTCATATAAACATGTCAAATGTAAAATGAAAATATCCTTAGTTTGTTGTAATGCATGCATGAAGGAGTAAATAAATCACACACTGAGGGAACATCACTATATTGGAATTATTTGTATAGGGTTTTTCGATCAAAAATGTTCGAGGTCGGTCAGGGGGTACTTGGCTGAGAAAATGTTTCAAAGGGGGTACATGACTGGAAAAAGTTTGAGAAGCACTGATGTATTATTATCTCTTTCGACTCCACTTCGAGCGATATAATTATTAACAAAGCCAGGGCTCGACATTAACGACTGCCCGATGGCCCGGGGCCATCGAGTATTTAGCTCGGGCAATGAAGCCTCACCTGCTGGTTGCCCGATCGGGCAATCTATTATGCCAGTATCATGCAGCTCGCGGATCCAGTAATGAGTGACCCGACAGTAAAACTAAACATATCTATAACTAGTTCAGGTAGTTTGAGAGGTCATTAAAATAGCTACGTGTGATATTCTAACCTGAAGTGTGTGTTTTGTCCCCTCACCGCTGCAGGTGATCATGCAGAGCCTGCTCAGCTGATCTCTCTCTCCCGTCAGATTAGACTTCACTCGCGTTTATGTCCATATCGATCAGATCCAGCTAGTTCTAGCTAATGATATGACTACCTGCTTATGTTAACTGTGATGGTTATTCTCGCGTCCAGGAAAGAGAAGCTTAAAAAGGAGACTAAATGGAGTCTCTGAGATGTTTTCAAATTGGTACTTTAATTAATAAAAAAGGCGCGGTAAAGTCACAAACAGGATATTGTCCGACAGAAAAGCAGCTGCCTCTGGCCCTCGCTAGCAGAGAAAAGAGGCCGAACCGCCCAGGTGCTGCTGTTATATAGCTTCTGCAGGCTCCTCCCTGGGGGCCGGCTCTCCGACTATTTAATGTCCGTTGTTACATATATCACAGTATACAGACATTGTACATTCAATATATATCTAAACACTCCTTTTCTCCTCCTTAACTCTTTCATGACTTTCCATTCAACACATTCCAAACGCTGTAATCAACACTCCAAAAAATACAGGAAATCCTTCACAGCAATTCGATTTCCGGTCGCTCCGAATGTTGTGACATGCTACCCACATCTGTAAACGATAACGTACTCAAATAAACTGTACCTTCATTTAATATCCAACAATAATAATATCTCGACGTCTATAGTTGTAGTGTTGAAATCAGTAGGTTTCGGTGTGCAACATCATATCATATCGCTGCTAAATTCACCTCTATAGGAAATGGTATATTAGCCTCATGCTAAATGCTAACCGGAGGTGAAGGATTTTCAGAATAAAAGTCTAACTGGTTGTGCACAAGAACTTCTGGTTTTTCAGTATAAAACAGCATTTAAACTAAAGGTACATTTAAGGTACATTATGCCATCAAAACATTGATTTTAATTTCTAACACTTATTAAAAGACACCTACACAATAAGTGTGGCTATGCAACTGGGTGAGGTCACAAAGTATAGCGCAGCATTATGCATTTGTTTACATGCCCACCGGAACCCCGAGGCATTACCAACAGATCAACGCACAATCAACCCATACAGGACATCTCTTTCTCCACATTAAGTGTTAGACATTAGAATTGACTCTTCTTGTCTGTCACATAAGTGGCGCAACTGAAGCGGTATTGCGCTAAAGGGAAATAATTTTGACCGGACATTTTGACCGAAGAGATTTAGATTTGCCGGCTAATGGGAACTATGACGTCGCCATTTTGTGTGCTTCGCGGATGCGCTCGGCTCCTCTCGACTGCTGCTCGGTCAGCTTCCGGATGAGGAGGCATTCGTTCGACCAACTTACAGTAGATAACATTACAAACATTTTTAACAGGGTTCATACTAGTGTAAATAATGTTTGTTTTGGCATTAATAACTGAATGTAATGTTTTCTACTTTTTTACATCTGATGAAGGCATTTGCCTTCATCAGATGTAAAGTGTCTTGACCAACAACTTAAGTGTTTCTTATAGCTATGCAGGGCATGCAAGCGAGCACACACAAACAAGAACAAACAAACGTGAAAAGTGAAATGAAGAATAAAATTGAAATTGTACAATATAATATTGTGGTGGTTCATCTTATAATTCAGTCTAGAGAATGCACCAGACAGCATCTAAGACCTGCACAAATCTACATTTTCTAGGGGGAGGCCCCCCAAACCCTTCGTGCCATTTCGTCCGCACGCATTTTTCAGGGCAATCTCTATTGGGCTCAGGGCCATCTGTAAATTAGCTTAGATGGCCCACAGGGCCTGAAAGCACTTATATACTAATAAAGGACTGGCTTACCTAAAGCCAGTTGAGTAGCACTTGAAATGTTTGGCTCTATGAAACCTGATGTACTTATATGATTCTGTTTTCTTCAAGGTTGTGTCTTCCTGGTCGAATGCACTTATTGTAAGTCGCTTTGGATAAAAGCGTCAGCTAAATGCAATGTAATGTATTATATGACAGTTGTACAAGTATCATCCGTTAGAGCAGGGGTGTCAAACTCAAATACAAAGTGGGCCAAAATAAGAAAATGGGTACTAGTCGAGGGCCGGACTGGTTCAATGTTTATTGCAAAACATATTAAACTGAACTTATTGCACATATTAAACCTGGAACTAACAAAGCTTAAATGATTGCCTATAAAAACATTAAACATTAAATAATCACATTTCTTATGGCTCTATCTGCAGCTTTTCCAGAGTCATTTCTTATGATTAAATTTCTCCACAGGCCAACAACAGCTTCAACAAAACTATTTCCCTCAAAGAACAAAACAAACACTCCCTGTTGTCTCAAGAAAGAAAGTGCAGAAGGAAACATCCATTAAACTCAGTGTGCTGCTCTGTGATGCTAGCTCAAGCAGATACTTGGCATCTCATCTTGGGTGCAAGGTCATCAATGTTTGGGCTCAGGCTCTGAGCTGAGGAGACCCTCAGGATGGAGTGAAGGTGTGCGTGCAATATACCGGCGGGCCAGATCTAATAGTAATTAGAAATGATCCTGCGGGCTGAAATTAAATCCACCAAGGGCCTGATTTGGCCCCCGGGCCTTGAGTTTGACACATGTGCGTTAGATATATACAGGGATCCATCTTTAAAAAAATATATATAGTATAATTACACACAACTAAAGCAACTACAAACAGAACAAGCCAAGAGGTGTGTTTCTGTTTTGAGAGAGAAAATACAGAATTCAAAAACATTTACAAGCTAAGGATGGCCATCTCTGGAAAAGATATGACTTGCTGTAATATCTTCAACGGGTAAATTAGGATATTGTTTCCTGAGAAAGCAATGAAACGACAACGATTAAATTAGTGTTTAATACATTTTTGTTTCGATCCCATTAGAACTATGCAAAGCTTTTAAAACGTATTCACAAACCAGGCTGTCCTAACATCTTCTACTATTTCTATATGTTTTTTGGAGAACGCCTCTCAGATGTAATGACTGTCTTTTTCTCTTCCTCCTATTTAGAGATGACTGGGCGTTGGTGGGACTCTGTTACCCATCAGACACCACGTTTCAGATTATGGCCGACATCAACGACAGGCAGAGCAACACCTTCGATGACCTCACAGACTACGGCACCGTGTCATCCTTAGCAGAGCTGGAGAGCAGGCCGATGGAGAGGAAGTACTACTTTGACCGAACTGTTGGGTGAGAACATAAAACAAATTCCAATCCTCTCTATTGCAGTGGGTTCAAAAAGGTCTATGTTGACTTTCGGGAAGAGCTGTCTGAAACTTCTTTCATCTCTGTTTCTCTCATTTCATAAAGTGTTTTTAACTGTGGCCATTTCCTCCCGTTCTCCTTCCATCACGCCCAGCTTGTTGTGGTTCTTCCTTCGGGCTCGGCACGGTCGTGAAGGTCACAGCTACTGTTCATCAAAAGGCTGCGAAAGAGTGAAGGTCATGGCCACCACGTCCTCCAAACAGACCTGTAACTGCACAGCCAAAGCCTACCCCAAGTACTCCAAGACCCCCTCAGTAGTGGTGCCTATGCCGTCTCTCAATACACAACCCTGTAAAGGCTGCGGTGCTAAAAAGGTATGAGTTGCTTTATTTATTTAGCTATTATTATAATGTTTTTGTATGTCTGTTTTTCCTCTGTCTGTGTGGGGTTTTGTTTGCCATGGTGTTACGCAGTATTTACATTGTTACTCTACCTATTGTTCTATAAAGTGAAGATTTGTTTACCTACTTTTCATACATGCTCTGATAGAATGACCGTATGCTGTTGAAAAAACCCAATAAACAAGTTAAAACATTGACGATAATTTACTTTAATCTCTCAAGCCATCATTGCTGACCAGTGTGTCTCTGCCTCAGCTTGTGTTTTCCAGTGAGCCATGGACCTTCTACCTCCAGACACAAGTCAAGTCTCTCAGCAGCAAAGAGCAGCAGAAAGGAGATAACAGCTCCTATATCACTGTAAGAATTACTTATCGAAACACAACATATGATCACATTATCTACTTCTGATGTTTTGAGTCAGGGTTCATTTAACATCGATCTCCTGTCAGGTGAATGAGGTCACGATGCCCTTCTCTCAGCCTGGATATTTCCTGGTCTCAGTGGACGCCTGCTCGGGGAAAGTCACCAAGAAAACCTCATTTGCAAAGATGGACGCCAAGATGGAACAGTACCTAAAAACTGGAATACCAAAGAGGTGAGCCAGGGGAAATAGGTGCTCACACTACTGCATTTGCATTTTTTGAAAAGGACATGCAGCAGTACCACACTTTGAGACATCTTGTTCTATTTAGTTCAATACAACAGTCCAGTATACAGGGCAGGCAGTAACTCAGTCCGTCTGGCTTGGGAACCAGTTGGTCACTCGTTCAAGTCCCCACTAAGACCAAGATAAAAAAAACACCTTTGCATTAATGCGTGTGTTTATGCATGTGTAGTACTCAGGGTTCTTACGGTCATTAAAAACCTGGAAAAGTCATGGAAATTCAAAATGCTAATTCCAGGCCCTGGAAAAATTATGGAAAACAATATATTTCCCAAAGTTTTGGAAAAGTCATGGAAATGTAACTAAAGTTTCATCAAATATAATTTATATGTTATCTAATCCCCGAAATAGTAATACTATAATGATAATAAATACTGTATCGTATAGTAATGAAACGTAAAATGGCATTTAACTGACGAGGTATTTTGCTGCTGAGAGATTTTAGTGGCTTTAGCCTGTAGGAGCTAGTAAGCCTATTTGATTTGTTTTAGATAGACACAACATGTTTCATATGCAGACCTTATTTTCCTGTTCCATGTTAAAATAAACCATTTTCAGTGGTACCGCTGAGAAAGAGTACTTTTTTTGGTCATGGAAAATTAGGTAAAGGTCCTGGAGAAGTCATTGAAAATCATTGGTGAAAAAGTGTATGAACACTACTGTATTACAAGAGAGTGAAAGCTGAATTTCCCCTAGGGTTATAATAAAGTATGTCTTCATGAAGTCGTTTTTTATGCGCATTCTTGCCAGGTCTATCGTACTTATGGCGACACGAGGTCAACCAGAAGGCCTCGTTAGTGTGGCACCACATCTGGTCTCCTTTGGAATGGCCAAAGCTGCTGATCTGCACAGTAAAGGTTAGTGACACACTTACAGTATACAATCATTCATTTGTCATCACTTTTTCTTAAAGGTCCCCTATTATACTGTTTTTCATCAACATATTATAGCTCTCAGATATATACAAAACATGTCTCTGATTGGCTCCAAACACCAAACAGATCATTGCAGCATTACCCATAATCCCCTCTGTTTCAGCCCTGTTTCAAAAGTGCTGATTCTCTGTCTGTTACTTTAGATGAAAATAAGGAGCCCCTCCCCACGCCCCTCTGAGAGAGATTTGGTTAGAAAGAACACAATGGTGCTCTAGGAGGAGATTCAGGTGATAAGGTGGGGGGGGGGGGTTACCTTGGTTGGTGATTGGCTAAAAAGCTACAAAATCGTTATGACATCATAAAGTGGTCAAAATCTGATCAGCTCATTTTCAGACAGGTTTTTATAGAAATGGATCAGGACAAAAAGAGAGGGAATCTTTTTTCCTGAGACTTTCAGAATCTCACACATGGTTATGTAGAAGAGACATGAACAAGTGGATTTTGCATAATAGGTGACCTTTAAGGCAAAGTCTGTCTTACTCATACATCTTTATTGCTACCTCCCACCACAGAGAGTCTGGCTCTTTGGGGGTTCCAGGGGGGTTCTCCGCCCCCTCCGTGGGTCTGGCTGCAGGCCGGGCAGGGCGACGAGGTCCTGGGTCTGCAGGAGAGATACCTGCCTCTGGGTCTGGAGGCTCACGGCTGCACCCCCCCTGCGGCTCAAACACGCAAAGACCTGGAGCTTCTCAAAAAAGCCACGGGACAACAATGACCAATGTGAACTACACAACTTAACTACCCAGAACTTGCACACAGATACACACACAACCAGCTGATGAATGTGAACTGCTGAACCTTTAATTTATTTAACAATGGCAAATATGTTTACTGATTCCATGTGGAGAGAAGGTATTTTATAATGACTGGGTGAGTATTTTTGTGATTTTGTGTGTGTGTTTGTATGTATGCCTTGGGGCCGTTGAGTCAATGCACTTTTCCTTTTAAAGACACAACTTGCCTTATCAGCCAAAGTGATCACATGGAGCTTTATAATAACTCAGCTGTTTATGTTGGAACAGAAAAGAAAAGAAACCCAAAGCAACCTTTAACATTTACAAACCGATCCAATTATTTATAATGCACTAAATGAATATCGAGTAAATTGGATTTAATCTAAAAACAGAACACAATGCATTAGATCAGGGGTGTCAAACTCATTTTCATCTCGGGCCACATTCGCATTATGGTTGCACTCAAAGGGCCGGTTGTAACTTTAAGACTATATAAAACTACATATATAAATATTTAATATATATAAAATAATGTATTATATTACATGATTGCCTCTGCATTGGATTATTATCAGATAGGGTAATAACTTCATAATTAACTCGGTCTGAAAGCAGAAGTCTGGGGCAAATAATTGCAAATCTCTTCAGTGAGAACGTCACAAAATGATTTAAAAAGAAAAGCAAAATAAAAAGTGACATTTTGAAAAAAAAGTCAAATCTGAGAAAAAAGTCAAATTTGAGATGCATTGTGGGACATGTAGTTTATGGGCAACGTGCTTCTGTAAATCGCCATGTAACCGTATAACAAACATAATATATTCTTTGCACGCTCTTGTGGGGCCACAGAAAATGAAGTCGCGGGCCGGATTTGGCCCCCGGGCCTTGAGTTTGACACCCCTGCATTAGATACACACAAGCCAGGAGGAAGTTATGAAAATAAATGGCATTGTCCCTGAAATGAGACCGTGTTCGATTGGAACAGAAAATTAAACAAGATGGATGAGAGGAGCTCAGGTCAAAGGGAAGTAATGAAAGAACACGCCATTGGGAATCAAGCATCAATATTAAGCCAAAAATGAACATGTTAGACACCTAGATTCTTTAAAACTTAGTCAAAACAAGCCATATTGATGACTAGATTGTTAATGCGTATATAGACATTTGACTTATATAGACTTGACATACACAAATGTTATTAACCCTTAGATGAGGTGGTTTTCTTGAAGTATCTTTGTAATTACATTTTAAGAAATTGTAGTTTTTGTATTTCTACCCCAAGCTTCCATAAGTGGGTCAAAAATGACCAGCGTGCATTTTCTATGGCATCCTATGGGAACCTTTGATTATTATCACCTGTTGCTGTCAGGAATAGGTTAGGTGGGGGGTATAGGACTATCAAACTTGATCAACCGGCATGGATTGATGGGGGGTGGGCTATGAGTAGACAAGAGGAGAAGAGATGAGTTTTGAAAAGGGACTGGAATACTGTGAGGGTCTGAGAATAGCGGAGATCTTTGCATCGATATGTTCAAAATGTCAAAAAAAATCTAAAATTCTAAATAGTGAAAAATTAAATATTAAATATTTCTAGTGTGAACCAAAATATAATACTAAATATTATAAAAGTGATTTTTCTTAACCAAAATGACAAAAATGGCATAAAAACACATATTATGAGTCCTTTTTGACCCACTTATGGAAGAGTGTAGGGTCCAGTCACTCGTGCATCTAAGGGTTAATAGATAGGTATTATAATGTACGCCATTGCTGTCTTTCCACTTATCCTCACACACGTCGTTTGAGTTGATTTCTGAACTGAATCTTTAACTGGAAAACCTCCTGATCATCGTGCAGCTGTACAACTGAAGACTTTAAGCACCTTTTTTTAACGGATTCCTACGTGGACTTACTGGAACTTTGATCTCATACTTTTATTTATCTCTTCACAGCGATGGTGTCTCAAGTGCTGGCCACATGTGCAGCACAAATACACCTATATATACATTCTTTTAATGTTGTTGTTTTTCAAACGGAATTGAATGTTTTACCTTTTAATCTGCCTCATACATGATCTCTTTTATGTGCATTATTGCCAATGATGTGTTTAGTTATATTACAGGGTGACGGTTGGCATCCTGACTGTACAGTAGTGAGCGACACAATGCATACAGATCATTTACCAGCTGTACAGTAAAAGGCTTTAAGTCGAGGCCTACAGTATGTCATCTTTAAAGGGTGTACGGATGTGAGCAGGGCTCCCCCACTGAGCAATGGTGTGTGTGTGTGTGTGTGTGTGTGTGTGTGTGTGTGTGTGTGTGTGTGTGTGTGTGTGTGTGTGTGTGTGTGTGTGTGTGTGTGTGTGTGTGTGTGTGTGTGTGTGTGTGTGTGTGTGTGTGTGTGTGTGTGTGTGTGACTGATCATGTGAGACAGAGAGATTCTCTGGATGACAATGACCTTGCCTTTTAACCACTCTACTGTTAAAGAGAGCAATAGAAAGAGAGAGAAAACGTTTCCAGCCTTTTGTTCAACTGTTGCTTTGAAGATGCACAACCAGAGAGTTCTTATTGTTTCTTTCTTTGTAAATATGGTGTTTAATGTTGTAACTAAAACTGTAATAGAAATGTCCAACAGGTTGTCAATAGTGTTTATTTTCTTTGTGTTTGTCATTTGAAATATGTAAGCTGTTTCTTTCAACGTGGAAACTCAGCATTTGTTATGAAACTGCCAATTAAATAAACTTTGTGATAAAATCAGTATCGTTCTTTGGGAGCAGTATCGATAAGAGAATATCCTCAATGTGTCTGCCTTTTGCATCCGATATAAAACCTACCTCTTGGAGGCAGCGTAGTATTGGAAATAAATGATTCTACTCCTAAATTCTTCTTCACACATTGAGATGCTGAAATGAAGACAGTCCAGTGAGTTGTGACGGTGAGAGAATCAAAGGTGTAAGACCTGTAATTGTACGGATTACCTTACTTCTGGAACGGTAATACAACGGTCAGTTTTTCCAGCTGAGGGTAGCTTAAAATACACAAACAAAACACTTTATTGCTTCACAGCAGCCCCCAAAACATGGAAGAGGCCAGGGTGAGTTTTAATGAGCCCCTAGAGATCAAAGTAAACACCTTCTATCAAACATTCAACTCTAGTAACACAAATATATGACAAGATGAAGTGCAGTAACGTTACTACTTTAAATGATGTAGGAGCAAAATGTATAAATTCATAGGGGCAACCTGTTTCTAATGTCAGCAGCCGTTAACACAGCAAGGTAACTGGGTGCAGAAGCATTTATAGATTCAGTGACCTGCCTCATAGCCCAGGGAGAACGACCGTTTCTGTGTGTGCCCGTGTGTGAAGATCCTTGACAAGAAGAGGATATCAAAACTGTCACTGTCCAAAGAAATATGGTGCAGTCCTAACAGACCCCCGCACACCATATGGAGCCTCAGATAGTGAATGAACTTGTCCATAAAACTGCCTCTGACCATGAAGACTGAGCTCCCACACACTCCACGTCATTCTGGAAATGAGAGAGGACAGATTGGTGTGACACACTTTGCAGGCAAAACAATGCACAATGAGGACAGCAGCAGCTCCACTGACACCCATGCATCTGCCATAAGGAGGAGAAACACACACACACACACACACACACACACACACACACACACTGCATCTTTCTCATTGTTTCTCAATCTGGGGAACCCTGTTTTTTTACGCCTGGGTGTATTCAGAATTCACATTGACAAATCCACGGTGACAATATTTCCATCAGATCTGCCATTGCCATTATTTTCTAGAGCTGTGTGCATGTGGGGTGACATTTATATATATTTTCTTTTTATAATCCTTTGATGATTATGTTTCTTTCACATAGATGGACTGAGCGTTCTTTACAGTATTAATTATGTAACGCTCAAGCTTTTGAACTGTGCAAATACAATTAGATAAATGCCAAGGCTAAAAATATAGTCACTGTAGAGATGTGTGTGTGTGTGTGTGTGTGTGTGTGTGTGTGTGTGTGTGTGTGTGTGTGTGTGTGTGTGTGTGTGTGTGTGTGTGTGTGTGTGTGTGTGTGTGTGTGTGTGTGTGTGTGTGTGTGTGTGTGTGTGTTAGCCTTTAGCGATATGCTGTGTACATTTTCATGAGAAGGATGGAGCTATAGCAACACGAAACTGAAATGTGACACTTTCCAACCGTTCTTGTAAAGGTTAAAGATTAAACAAATCTTGCCCTATAAGCTGAAGTTTAAAATAATTTGGGTTTTTATGATTTGCTGGGCAAGCTGAAATAGTAGTTATAACAACATTAATTAATTAATGACATTTATTTTACACTAATTATTATTTTTAAAAGGGGAAAGAATGACATTTGCCAAAAAACTAATTGCACTGAAAACAACATTTTCAATGAGGGAAAACACAACATCAAGACATGTGTCGTTTGCTTGTCATAAGCATTTGTTATCATTAAAAGGAAATATATTAAATAATTGAACATTCATTGATTCAGGTGTAGTTTAACTGCTCAAAATAACAAATATCTCCATCTGAGAAGGCATGTTTGCTAATATGCTAAGCTAGGCTAGTCTTAGCAGGGTAAACCTTTACTTGGATGTTTTTATTAATCATGGCTGGCTACAACCTGATTTGTATGGGATAAAAACTTCAAATTTCAAACATGGTGGTCGGTCATCATTTATATATTTAAATTGCAAACGTTTGGTGGGAAAGTACGTTCATTAGCTTTAGGCCGTGCTCAGTACTCAAGTTGTAAAAAAAAATCAGGGGGGATGGTGGATTTTATCATATGGGGACATAATTTGTGCTGATAACCCGCCGAGGGTGGGAGACCAACCAGCATAAAGATAATTATTATACTCCTAAAACAACATGCATGTTATGGATGTTCAGATACTCCTTTCATTGCTCTTGACCAAGGCACCTCAGAATTAGAGTCGGTCCCCGGGCTGCCATGGCACCACTAACATGTAGGGTCAAATGCAGAGGACAATTAGTGCAAAATCTTTTTTTCACTTTAATTTAAAGGGGGGGAGGGGATACAGAAATGTGGTTATAATGGAAGTATATGGTACAAATCTTGTAGGCTAACAGTCCCTCATTTATTATTCAGATGGATCAACTGATTATACTAATAATAAAGTCAAAATAGTTTTTAGAATATTGAATTATAGTGTATTTTTTCAAAAAAGCAGTTACTGGTATACGATCAAAACTGGTATCTAAAGGGTTACATTTGTATCGTAATTAATTAAATCATTATGTAAATTCTTCATGAAAAATGTGAGGAAAAAAATTAGAAAAATATTGATCCGTCATCATTTTATTGCAGTTCAAATACAAATATTTTATGTTAACATTCCCAATGTTACTTTTTTTAACAGGGCATTAAGTGCAAATTGAAATTGTTTACAAAATATGAAAATATATTAAAAGATTATACAGATAATACAAAATAGGACCAATGTTGTCAATGGCTGCCTACTCCACTCTCCCCCATCTCATAGAAGTTTCCAAAGATTTTCATAATCATGCTTTTTGGTCTCAATTTTTCTGGCTCTTGCTTTCGGATTGTTAGCTAAGCAATGGCTTTGAAGCCAAGTCTTGACATACCTCTGGTCTGAACTTGTTCAGTGGAGGGCCAACACTTGATGAAAAGCTTCTAGTTGTGGTTAAAATGTTCATCTGACTAAACCCACGTTCACACTCAGCTGTGGAGATGACCAGAGTGTTCACTGCTTGAAGGAGGGGTTTCAGCTCTTCTGGGGCTGGTGGTATCATTTCATCAACAGTTTTGAGTCTTACCAGCTAGCTAACACGAGAGAAAAACGTATAACTCCAAACTAAGTTGTTATTGCTGCTTATGTCCATAGATTCCACCTTTGGTGACTAAAGTAATGAGTAATGACCAGGGGCGTTGCCTGGACCTGGAAACATTCGGGGCTTAGCCCACAGTGGCGGCGCTACAGTCGAATTTTCTACTGCAAGACTCCCCACACGCACATACACAATTGCGCCATCTGGTGTCACAAGCGTGTGTCTGCATTAGCTTTGTTACGGCAATGGACTGTGGGAGATTCTCATAGCACGTGAGGATCTCTTGAGGGTAAGGTGCCTGTATTATCTCGGGGGACAAAATGTATGTTTTTATTTTACAAGGACAATAACGTACTGTTGTTTGTTTAGTTTAATGTTAATTGTTTAATGCTCACAGTCACAGCAACATGTTTTTGTGTGATTGGTTTTATATGATTTATCAACGTGATCATCAGCTAATCTGAGCACCAGAACCCAGCTCACGTGTCGTTTTATGCTGTCCATTGAAATGCAGGAAAGTAATCACCAGCTCTGAGTGATCTGTTGCCGAGGAGACACTACACCGGAGTTACATAAGCAGAGATAAAGTGCTATTTTGAGGGAACTCACCTCCTCTGGAGTCCAGGGGGAAGAATTTTTTTAAATGTTGAAGTTAAAAGCATCAATCTTGTGCACTTTGAGAGCAACATTAAGAGATATGGATACATCTCTCAACACCCATATGTCAACAAAAATCAAAGAATCAGAATCAGAAACGGGTTTATTATTTAAAAACACTTTATTTTTCAATTAAATCATAAACTATGTCAAATGATTAGAAGTTGTTAGTAATCAGATTAAACAGAAAAAAGGGATGGAAGGAGGAAATAATAATCCCTCATCACTTGCTGTTTGCGGTTGAAATGATCTCTTTTGCTGGCCAAACATGCTGGATGGAAAGCCGTGATGTCTCACTTGCCTTGGCCCTCTATCTGCTGTCCCTAAATCAGTCATGTTACCCATTGACTCTTGTCTGTTCTGGTGTTCCTGTTCATTGTCGTCTCCATTGTCGTTCTTATCTGTTGTATCTCCTTCTTGTGTGTCCCTTTCTCCTGTTCTCCTTTCTTCATCCTCTACTCTGTTTGGCTCATCTGTGATGACTGTGTAGGTAAACACAAACAAGTATGTAAGTCAATCCGTTTCCAGCTCTGTCAAATAAATGAATTTTAAGATACACAAATGTGTCTTCATTAAAATGAGTGTCACCACACTGTCACACAATGTAATACTAACCAATTGAAAATAGTTAAATGTACATCTCTTGTAGATATCACTGTTAGAGTAGTTATCTGCCAATAGGACATAATCATTCCTATACAAATGCAGTTTGAGTAATTCACTTAATATATTCACTTCATACTTTAATATATTCATTTTCACTTGATACTCTAATATAGTGATCTTTCTGCATTCAAAACTAAGGAAAGCTGTACAATTTGACATGATCATGAGGAAAAAAGGCCTCCGACAATGCAGATCATTTTGTGATCATATCAATTTTAAGATGGGGGTCAAGGCTTAATATTTGGGAGCATAGTGTCCCTTGCCCCCTTTCAGGAGCCCCACTTGATTAGCTTTGATCTGAAAGCTTGTTAGCTGGCTGTCCATCTCATAATGTACACATAGAAACTAGCTGTCAATAGGAATATCAATCAGAAGAATTATAATTTCATGCAAAAATCTGTCACAAAAAGAGGTTGCACATTTAAATTCAGGTGTTGTTATGGCAACGTCAGTGGCCAGACAGCCACATGTACTGCTGCAAATACGTTCAAACATGCTGTTGACACGTAAAGCAGTGGCAACTATGCCACCATTTCAGCTGACTTTTCCTCAGAAATACCGTCACATAACATCCATATATTTCAGTGCTAGGTTGATGCTTAGCTAAGCTAACTATGAAACACTTTAACTGACAGGACTCCGGATCAACTGTGTAATGTAAGGTAGCTTCTAGCTTCATGTCGAACACTGACAGTAAGTCAACATTTCCCAGAGAGCTTTCTTTGAAATCACCAGGTAACGCTAAAAAAAACAACATTTAGATTTGATGACAAAGTG
The DNA here is from genome assembly GCF_902827175.1 of Gymnodraco acuticeps. Classification (NCBI taxonomy): domain Eukaryota; kingdom Metazoa; phylum Chordata; class Actinopteri; order Perciformes; family Bathydraconidae; genus Gymnodraco; species Gymnodraco acuticeps. The sequence continues at coordinate 2,521,778 of NW_022991187.1, forward strand.
TTTATTTAATATATCTGGCTAGCTATAGCTACTTGCTAACGGTTTAGCTTACCCCCGCGATTCAAAGTAACGTCAACGTAGCTATAATTTATGCTTTGCTTACATGTTGACATAACTTGTAAGTTTACTGACATTTACATACCTTGTTCACCTGGCTCAGGTGGTGGCTCTGGGGTTGTTGTGTGAGCCACCACTTGAGAATTGCTGTCTTTTTTATTTAAAAAATGTCTAATGTCCATCTTCAGAAACTCCGCGTCCGCGGCTGAAAGTTTAAAGTTTAAACACTGTCACAGAGGAGAGGTCAGCCAATAAAACACGTTTATTTCCATGCAACTCTCGGATTGGTCTGGTGGTTGCCTCTGTTGCATTCACTGAACACGGGAAATTACAATTCTGCCATCCTCTAGGTAAAGTACGGTTAATGTATTATATTATTGAGGGAGAATTTGTCCGGGGCTAAAGAAAAAACATCCGGGGCTAAAGCCCCGGATGCCTACCCCAGGCGACGCCCATGGTAATGACTAAGATTACTGACTCTTGACTTACCTGAAATGTTATTTTTAGTATTTTTAAATATGAAGTACCTCAGATCGCGTTGTCCTCCTGGTCGCTTGGCCATTGTGATGACCGTTACCTGCGCTTCTGGCATCGATCAAACAGGCGCATCACGGCGCTCTGGCGCCCTCTAGGGCACTCGCATAGTATAGCGTCAGTGACTTGGTAAAAATGTCATTGCATGTGTGCATGCTCCCTCGCCCACAGTATTTTACTCAAAATGCGCAAAATTAATGTTGAAATAGCAGTAATATACCAGTGCCACGTTCATTGATAAAATTACATGAGGGATGGAAAGGGGGAATGGCAATTTTAGAAGGGGGATGATTTTGACCGTTTTTATTTCAGGGGGGATGCCATCCCCCCTCAACTCGAGTACTGCTAGATGTGGTCACACCACAAGCTAAGCTAATGTAACCAATGTATAACTTCACTTGTTTATATTTCAGTAAAATCATTGTCCATACTTTATTTGTAAAACTTGTCACTGTCACTTTATTTTTTAGATGCTTTTATTTTGAAAAGTACGTTTTATTTTGGTACTCATGGCACCGGCACATTTCTGCAGACTCGCGCTACTTTCCTCAGTTAGCTTCAGGCCCCACTGAGGAGAAGTAAGTGGAACGAGTGGTGTCATAAATGTTGTATTTTATATGTTAATAGATTGTTTAATGTTACACTTCACACAAGCCAAACCTATTTGCAGTTAATATCTATATTTTGCCGTGTGTGACTGTAGTTTATATAATGTGCAGCGCTTCAAACAGTGTTTGGGAGCTTTCTAAAGTTTAGCTATATGCTAACCTAACATGTGCGTGTTTTCTTCCACTGAAGGTGTGAAGTTAGAAAGCTGATGAAGCCATTTCCTGCTTTAATTATTATATTCTGTTTTGCACAGGTATGTGGGTATTCTTTTTGTATTTTGTAACTGTAAATTGTATTGTTTGTTATGTAAGTGTAAATTAATGGTTATATTTGTGTATATTGGTTTACAAGGAAAAACTGGTTTGCCACCATGGATAGATGTATATCTGTTAATTGTATTATTTAGAACTCTGTATACTTTCCTGAGTTAGCTTCAGGCCCCACTGAGGAGAAGTGTGAAGTTAGAAAGCTGATGAAGCCATTTCCTGCTTTAATTATTATATTCTGTTTTGCACAGAGAATAAATCCTGGTTGGCAAGAAAGAAGTCGTTCTCATTTACACAACATAACACAACGCAGAGATCACATGTGGCGTCAAACCAGACCGGTTACAGTGGTGCCGTGACCCGGATTCACAGTGCTTCAGACTGTTCCATCGTCGTTCCTGAGGCTGTGGATCAACACCAGCTTGGTCACCAGAGGTTGCTACACGCCACACACTTACTTTCATGTATTGAAGAGAAGGAATTACATAGAGGAAACTGTTTTTTTTTTTTTTTTTTTTTTTCTCTCTGTAATTATTTTTACATTCATTGTTTAGAGCAGGCATCCTCAAACTACGGACTCCGGTCCGGATCCGGACCGAACCAGCACTGTCTCCGGACTCTGAGCAAATTATACTTTTCATATGTATGATCTCTCTGTATTATATGTGAGACATCGCCACAACGCATTCGCAACGAGTCAAAATTCTCCGCTATGTCCACTGCAAACAGCGCTCTGCATGTCTGACTGTTCCACTGTGTTCCACCTGTGTGTGTCAACGCTTTGGTCCAATCACATTTAGCATCCAGTCAGCGTTTTTTCCCCCCAAACAATCTGCGAATCAGAGGCACAGTAGGGCGGGTCTTCGCGGAATGCGGGTGGGAAAAATGTGTGTGTCTCTTTCAACCTGTCTAAGTCAGAGCGAGAATTAAAACAAAAACAAAAAAATAATTTCAGAGCGAGAGTTAACAGCTCATCTAGTTCCATCTGTACTGTAGCTAGTAGCCTAGTTTCACCTACCGGGGTGGCAACTGACACCCTAAAAATAGGCCTTGCCACTCCAGCTGCCACCCCAGTTGGCAGCTTTGTTTTGAAAGAAAAGTTGTGGCTCATCGGACATTTATGAGAGAAAGTCTCTAATGTCCGAGTGCAAGTGAATGCAGCACAAGATGCACGTCATGTAACCCCTCCCCCGGTCCTGGCGCGAGCGTGGACATACGATTTGGCGGCAATTTCATTTTTAACTGGACGGCGCAAAACGAGAAGCATTCGGACCCAAGCACTGAAGGAATGAGGTATTTGCGGTCTACAATGACAGAGAAGAGACTGTCAGTTTGGCTGTACTCAGCATTGAATCAAAACGCACTAAAGCTGTTGATCTTAATACGTTTGTGAGGCGTTTTGCTGAACAAGATGGTAATCGCCGCATTCAGCTGTAATAGACATGCCAACTTGATGCTCTGCTCACGGATGAGCATACAAAACTATTAAGATGATGACCTTACGTGTGTAAATATATTGTTTTCTTTGAGGGGGTCTGCCCCCAAAAAACTGCTTTAAGTCCTGAGAAAGTCAAATAAGACGGTGTGTAAAACTACACTGCCCAGCCAAACAAAAGTAACCACTTTGATTAGGCCAGTAGGTAAGGACTTTCCACTGGATAATAACTGCAGTATAAAAGAATGCATGACTGAAGTGATGGAGACCATGTTGAAGGCAAACAAAAAGAGGAAATAACAGGTCAAATCAAGCAAATCCCCTCTCAGATTGCACAGCAACCAGAAGAACATAAATACTGGCTGGTGATTTGATTCATCAGCTTTGTGATGGAATAAAAAATGCACAGTGCATTTCCTTAGCTGTGGGTGAGTCCACTGACACCACTGACAATGCTCAGTTGCTGGTGTTTGTGAGTTTTTATGATGAGGCAAAGGGGGAGTTTGTTGAAGATGTGTTGGGCCTGACGAACCTCAGTGGACACACAAGGGGGCAAGACCTTTATAAAGCAATAATGGGAATGCTGAATGAAAGAGGGTGCAGCTGCCTTTATTCATAACTGTGCAGCTCTTACACTGCGACTCTGAGGGGTCAAGCACAGACACAATAACAATGAAAACTGCTGCATACAGATTATTTTTGTTTTTGCAACCTCGTGTTAAGAATCTTGTTGCAATTGTTTAAAAGTTTGAATGACCGTGATAAACGGACCTTTGTCTTATTGAAACATTTATTTTGGACCTTTAAGATTTGTATTTGAGTACCCCTGGTTTAGAGAGTACATTTGTCATTTCTGTATTTTATTGTATACTGAATTTTGAAGTTTGGTATACAGGGTTAAAAATGACATATGTTACTGGTAAAATGGATGAGGACAATGTTCTAACTGACAGTTTTAGTTTCGGTTTTGGAAGAGGGAAACCCATCAGCGGGTACCCTTTTATACCAGTCAGAGGTACAGCTAATGTAGATTCGCCAGCTTTTTGTTCTACTCGCTTGCCAGGTCATGTAGCATCACCTCAGAGGGAGGAGGATTCACATTCAAGCCTTCCAGATACAAATGATGCAGCTTTAAATAACCTGATAACACACATTGCTCAGCAGGTAGGACAGACTATAAGAGATCAGTTAAGGGGGGGAATGTGAAGAGAGGGGTGTTGGAGCCACACCAGCTCAGAGCGGTGTTGGCCAGTTACCCAGTGACCACACTTACCTCAACTTGACTGGTGCAAAGTTAGTGTTGCAGTCAGATGTGAGAGAGCCTCCAGTCTTCAGAGGAGATGGATCTGACAAGAATACAGTCTGTGAGTGGGAAGAGTTAATGGGAGTGTATTTCAGGAAACGAGCCACACCTCTGAGAGAACAGCACATTGAGATCATGTCTAAGTTAATGGGCAAGGCTAAAGACATAGTGAGGATAACTCTGAGGAGCTGCCCATCCATGAAGCCTCAAGATAACCCACAATTGATCTATGACATCCTCAGACAACACTTTAGTGATGTGACCTATTCATGTATGCCCATGGCTGATTTCTACAGTACAGTTCCAGTGGCAGGAGAGTCCCCCGTAGAGTACTGGCTTCGGCTAAACAAGGCAGTTGATGCAGCGGAGGAGGGCTTGAAGAGGCTAGGGCGGAAGATGGAGGATTCTTGTCAGGAAGTAGCGATGATGTTTGTCAAATACTGCCCAGATCCCACCCTTGCTGCTGTTTTCAAGTTTAAGGCACCAGATAAGTGGACAGCTAGTGAAATCCAAGAGCATATTGATCGCTACCAAACTGAAATGAAAGAACAGGTGCTTTCCAAATCAAAGAGAGTTAAACCAGTGACAGTTCATGTCCAGGTTTCCGCACCTGACGTTTCAGAGATAGTATGTCACCCACGGGAGCCATCTATGCAAGGTGAGGACAGCACAGCATCCAAGCCCTCTTGTAATGATGACTGTATGAAAATGTTAGTCAGTTTATTTGACAGAGCATTGTTACAGAACAACCAGGTTACACACAAACCACTCCCCTCTGATCCATTTCAACCGAAAGCCTGCAGGGTCTGCCAGTCTCTAGATCATTCCACCCTTGCACACTGCAGGCAGAAACGCCTCTGCTTAGTGTGCTTCGAGCCAAACCACATCAAGAAGAACTGTCCTAACCGTCAGGCTGGCCGAGGTTCTCCGGCTTTCCCGCCACAGAATTCTCAACCTTTAAACTAACTGGCCCGCATTTAGTGAGGGAATGTGTGGGAAACAGAGAAGAAACCCTCAACAGTGGTGATATTGAAACTCATTATATAAAAGCATGCGCAGCAGCACCAGCCGATGCTAAGGTAATAGTGCAAAATACACAGAGAGTGGGCCCTTTTGATGAGTTGTTTTACACCCCTGTTAGCATTAACAACACATTTCAGGTGTAGGGGATGCTTGACTCTGGTTCCATGGCTTGTACTCTCAGCGAGCAGGCAGAGCAGAAGATGTTGAGTGAGAATATACTCTCAGAATCCATTCCTTTGACTCAAGAGATTGTGCTAATAGGCTGTGGAGGGACACTTAGCAAACCCAAGTGTATGTACGAAGTGTAAATGAAACTGTATGGGGAGAGCTGTATCGTACCTGTCCTTGTGGTGCCTGGCCAACGAGATGACTTAATCATAGGCACAAATGTCATCAGATTTATCATGCATCAGCTGAAAATAACCAGTGACTATTGGTGCCTGGTTTCCAGTGGAAATCTTCTCCCAGAGTGTGAACAGTTCCTTGATCTCATGGCAAACTCATCCAGGTGGAGAGGCGAGGAGCTTCCAGACAGAATCGGGACCGTTAAACTCCAGCATGCGGTTACGCTGTTGGCTAAGAAAGAACATCTTGTTTGGGGTAAGTTGCCAAATAACGCTCCCATGTCTCCAGGCAGCACAGTAATAGTTGAGCCCACCTCATCCAAGTGCATGCCTCGTAACATCATGATCGGTCGTGTTATTACACCATTGTGGGGTGACAGATGGATCCCAATGAAAGTCACAAACGTGTCAGACAAGCCTATCACCCTGAAAAGAAACAGCAAGTTGGCCGACGTGTTCCCCTGTCTAGCTGTTGAAGAGTTTGAGGTTTTTCAAGGTACCAGCCAACTCAACAACGTTAAGGAGGAGGAAAGTCATGGCAAGGCTAAACCTACAGATTTCAAGCAGCGACTACAACAGGTTGGACTGACTGAGGTTGATATCGATCAGTGCCAGGCTGGCCAAGGAGGAAAGAAGAGGTTGGTCGCGCTGCTTGAAAAGTACAATGACATTTTCTCCAAACATGCTCTGGACTGCGGTGAGGCAGAGGGCTTCATGCACCGCATCAGGCTCACTGATGAGAGACCATTCCGTCTCCCTTACCGGCGGGTGCCACCAGCTCATTACCAGAAACTGCGACAGGTCCTTTCAGAAATGGAAGAACAGGAGATCATCAGGAAGTCAGTAAGTGATTATGCCTCTCCCCTTGTACTTGTGTGGAAAAAAGATGGCAGTTTGAGACTCTGCACAGACTTCAGGTGGCTGAATGCAAGGACGCTCAAGGATGCGCACCCATTACCACACCAGTCAGACTGCTTGGCTTCCCTGGGTGGGAACACCTACTTCAGCACAATGGATCTGACCTCTGGCTTCTATAACATCCCAATGGCAGAGGAGGACAAGAAATACACTGCATTCACTACTCCAATGGGACTGTATGAATTCAACAGGATGCCCCAAGGTTTGTGCAACAGTCCTGCCTCATTCATGCGCATGATGCTCAGCATATTTGGAGACCTGAACTTCAGCAGTTTGCTGTGTTATCTTGATGATCTGCTTGTGTTTGCTGCAACTGAAGAAGAGGCGTTGGAGAGGCTGGAGGTTGTTTTTCAGCGGCTCAGGCTTCACAACCTTAAACTGAGTCCAAAGAAATGCCACCTGATGAGATCTTCAGTCAAGTTCCTAGGTCACATTATAGATGGTAATGGAGTGGCTATGGATCCAGCAAAAGTTGAGGTCATATCAAAAATGTCAAAGTTGGACCTGATGGAAGACGATGGTTGCACACCATCAGTAAAGAGGATAAAGTCTTTTCTGGGGATGGTGTTCTACTATCAACATTTTATCTCTAACTGTTCTGCTATGGCCAAGCCACTGTTTGCTCTTACTGCAGGCCAAAAGAGACGAGGGAGAGTCAAACTAAACTCCAATACCGGCTCCTTCAGGAAACTGAAACCCTCTGATTGGACAGAGGAATGTGATGCGGCTCTTTGTAATCTGAAAGACAGTCTCTTGAGCTACGTCGTCCTCTCACACCCAGATTTCTCTCGCCCTCTGATTCTATCTATTGATGCCTCTCTGGACGGGCTAGGGGCCGTGCTATCACAGATACCAGCTGGTGAAGAGAAAGCACGTCCCATTGCATTTGCAAGTAAGACTCTCAGTGGCTCTCAGAAGAGATATCCCGCCCATAGGCTTGAGTTTCTGGCCCTGAAATGGAGTGTGTGTGAAAAATTTAGCCATTGGTTAAAAGGCCATGAATTTACAGTATGGACTGATAATAACCCTCTTACCTACATCCTGACGAAACCGAAGCTTGATGCGTGCGAACAGCGCTGGGTGTCTAGGCTCGCTCCTTACACATTCGACCTGAGACATATACCTGGCACCAAGAACATAGTGGCTAATGCTCTCAGCAGAGATCCTTTCGCAAGATCAGTAAGCCACAGGCTCATCACAGAGCAGTACAGTCACCTTCTTGCTGAAGCCGAGGGTGTTAGTCACGACGGCATTCAAGACACTTTCCGACTCAAAGTCCAGTGTCAGCAGATGAAGAAGTTACCTGGTGGCAGCATTAAGTCTCAATCTGACCCCCTCATGTGTCACAGTGATTCTGTAGCTGTCAAGGCTCTTTTAGATGTTCATGCTCAGTGGGAGATTGCTGCCGAGACGAGAGCTGTGGAGTTGGCTCAGACTGTCCAGGATCTGTTGCTGCCGGGCCAAGACTCCCTTCCTGTGTTCTCGTTAGAGGAACTCAAGCACAGTCAGGAATTTGATCTCATTATTTCAAAACTCCTACCATTTGTGCTTCGCAACCGCCGTCCTTCCAGACGTGAACGATCAGGACTAGATGCCAAAGTTATGGTTCTCATCAAACAATGGGAGAGACTGAAGGTTCAGAATGGTGTCCTCTATCGGGTCACCAAGGATAATTTCAGTAAACAAAAGAGGCATCAGTATGTTCTGCCTGACAGTCTTAAAGAAAAAGCATTACATGGCATTCATGATGTTGCTGGGCATCAGGGACAGGCTAGGACCTTGCATCTAGCAAGACAGCGGTTCTTTTGGCCGAAGATGGAGTCTGATGTCAAAGAGTATGTCAAATGCTGTCAAAGGTGCATTCTGGCGAAGACACCAGAACCCTCGGCTCGAGCCCCACTTGAAAGCATCAGGACGTCTGCCCCCATGGAGTTAGTGTGCATAGACTTCTGGAGTGCGGAGGATAGTAAGCAGCACTCAGTGGATGTTCTTGTCTTGACAGACCACTTCACAAAGCTAGCCCACGCTTTTCCATGCACTAATCAGACTTCAAAACAGGTCGCCAAGAAGCTGTGGGATCACGTGTTTTGTGTGTATGGCTTTCCAGAGCGTGTTCACTCCGATCAGGGAGCTAATTTTGAGAGTGAGCTCATAGCAGAATTGCTCAAACTTTCCGGAGTCTCCAAATCACACACTACTGCATACCATCCAATGGGAAATGGAGGAACAGAAAGATTCAATCGAACACTTGGGAATATGCTGCGGTCTCTCTCTCTAAAAGAGAAACACAAGTGGCCTCAACAGATACAAGCTCTGACTTTTGCATATAATGCAACAGTACATGAAACAACAGGATATGCACCGTTCCAGCTTATGTTCGGCAGAACCCCGAGGCTCCCTGTGGATGTGATGTTCAAGCAAGTGTTGCATGATCCAGTGGTTGTTGATTACAAAAGCTATGCCAAAACGCTCATGTCACATCTTCATGAAGCAGTAAGAATTGCCCAAGAACACAGCATCAAAGAACAGGACAAACAAGCAAGTGGTTACAACAGAAAAGTGAGAGGCATTCACCTGAACTTAGGGGACAGAGTGCTCATTGCAAACAAAGGTGAGAGAGGAAAGAAGAAACTGGCTGACAAATGGAGTGCAATTGTGTACACAGTTAAAGACAGAAACCTGCAGACACACACATACAAGCTGGTGGACAGTAGTGGAAACACTAAGATAGTTCATCGAAACCTGGTCTTAGACATCAGCTTTTTGCCTGTGGTGACAACTGGAGAAGAATTGTGTGATACTGAAGTGGAGGAAAGGTCGTATACGACTGATTCCCTGGACTCTTTGGAGGAGGAGGAGGATTCAAGAGGCAGGACCAGTACGTGGATAATGAGTGGATCAGAGGAAACCCGGAGTCAAATGATTATGAGTGAACGATCGTCTGAGGTGGATCAGTCAAGTCAGGGCATTCCAGAAGTGGACTGGTCTGCAGATGGTCCAATTCAGTGCTTCCCAAATGACCAGAACCGGTCCAGCAGAGACACTAACTTCGACAGTTTAGTTGCAGGGGCTGACTCAGACTCATCATTCATGTCACATGTACATTCAGGACACCTAAATACTCAGTCACATCCTGCAGACACAGGTCATGTCACAGTTACACAGGTACAATCGACAGTAGAAACTGAACCTGTAGTCAGGACAAGGGCAGGCAGGGTTAGCAAAAGAATCAATCGACTCATTGAGTCCATGGTCCAAAAGCCTTTTGATTTAAGGGGTTTTGTGAGTTCAGTTAACAAGAGATCTCAGTCACTACTTACACTGTTTTAAAGTGACAAGCTTGTAGTTTTTTGTTTTTGTTTGTACCTCTGATCTGGTAAATATGCCTTTTTAAGGGACAATGTCTAATGTATGTGTTTTGTGTAATATGTTACATGTTTGAGAGTAGCAGGGAGTTGTATGGTGTACAAGGCATCATATTAATCTAGGAGGGACTAAGGCTTGATCTCCCTTATGTTTTCTCTGAACCTATATAGTAGGTGGCTTTTACAGCCGATGGTAAAGCTAAGAGTTTTTCAGTTAACCCTGCACAAGTTTGATGTCAGTTGTCTTGGAGGTCAGAATGGTTTATTCAGAGGTACACTATGGTCTGGATTTTTGCGAAATATAGGAGGGGTGTATGTAACCAATGTATAACTTCACTTGTTTATATTTCAGTAAAATCATTGTCCATACTTTATTTGTAAAACTTGTCACTGTCACTTTATTTTTTAGATGCTTTTATTTTGAAAAGTACGTTTTATTTTGGTACTCATGGCACCGGCACATTTCTGCAGACTCGCGCTACTTTCCTCAGTTAGCTTCAGGCCCCACTGAGGAGAAGTAAGTGGAACGAGTGGTGTCATAAATGTTGTATTTTATATGTTAATAGATTGTTTAATGTTACACTTCACACAAGCCAAACCTATTTGCAGTTAATATCTATATTTTGCCGTGTGTGACTGTAGTTTATATAATGTGCAGCGCTTCAAACAGTGTTTGGGAGCTTTCTAAAGTTTAGCTATATGCTAACCTAACATGTGCGTGTTTTCTTCCACTGAAGGTGTGAAGTTAGAAAGCTGATGAAGCCATTTCCTGCTTTAATTATTATATTCTGTTTTGCACAGGTATGTGGGTATTCTTTTTGTATTTTGTAACTGTAAATTGTATTGTTTGTTATGTAAGTGTAAATTAATGGTTATATTTGTGTATATTGGTTTACAAGGAAAAACTGGTTTGCCACCATGGATAGATGTATATCTGTTAATTGTATTATTTAGAACTCTGTATACTTTCCTGAGTTAGCTTCAGGCCCCACTGAGGAGAAGTGTGAAGTTAGAAAGCTGATGAAGCCATTTCCTGCTTTAATTATTATATTCTGTTTTGCACAGAGAATAAATCCTGGTTGGCAAGAAAGAAGTCGTTCTCATTTACACAACATAACACAACGCAGAGATCACATGTGGCGTCAAACCAGACCGGTTACACTAACTCTAGCTAAGTGTATCCCGCCTTCTTTGACTGGTTTGGTTCATTGCAGATTTTGTAGATCTGCACATTTTGACAATGCTGTTTTATTTGATATTATACATTTCGAGAACATTCACAATTGTCAATTATCAGATGGTCTATGCCGAATTTACATTAAAAGCAATGTGTTGCAAAAACAGACATGGTCAAGAAAGAAAAGCTTCCTGTTTTCTTTAGATTAGTAGATCACTTGTTTGAGCATGTGCCAGACAGCATGTGCATATTTGCATAGGCAAGGCAAGGCAAGGCAAGTTTATTTATATAGCACTTTTCAACACAAGGCAATTCAAAGTGCTTTACAAAAAATGAAAGACATTAAGAAAATGGCATTTAAAATCAGTCATTAAAAAGAAAAGCTAATAAAATAAACATTAAAAGAAAAAGTACATGGATAAAAGTTACAGTGCAGTCTAAGATATTAATAGTTCAATTAAAAGCAGCGACAAAAAGAAAAGTCTTCAGCCTGGATTTAAAAGTAATCAGAGTTGCAGCGGACCTGCAGGTTTCTGGGAGTTTGTTCCAGATATTTGGAGCATAATAACTGAACGCTGCTTTACCATGTTTAGTTCTGACTCTGGGGACAGAAAGCTGACCAGTCCCTGAAGACCTGAGAGATCTGGATGGTTCATAATTTAGCAGGAGGTCAGAAATGTATTTTGGGCCTAAACCATTCAGTGCTTTATAAACCAGCAGCAGTATTTTGAAATATATTCTTTGACACACAGGAAGCCAGTGTAAAGACTTCAGAACAGGAGTGATGTGATCCACTTTCTTAGTGTTAGTGAGGACTCCAGCAGCGGCGTTCTGAATCAGCTGCAGCTTTCTAATAGATGTTTTAGTGAGACCTGTGAAGACACCATTGCAGTAGTCGAGTCTACTGAAGATAAAAGCATGGACAAGTTTTTCCAAATCCTGCTGTGACATTAGTCTTTTAATCCTAGATATATTCTTTAGGTGATAGTAGGCTGATTTAGTAACTGTTTTAATGTGACTGTTGAAACTCAGGTCAGAGTCCATGACTACACCTAGATTTCTGGCTTTATCTGTTGTTTTGAACATTGCAGACTGAAGCTCAGCGCTAACTTTTATACGTTCTGCCTTCGCTCCAAAAACCATTACCTCAGTTTTATCTTTGTTTAATTGGAGAAAGTTCTGACACATCCAGTCATTGATTTGTTCAATGCACTTACTCAGTGTTTGAATTGGAGCATAGTCTCCTGGTGAAATTGTTACGTAAATTTGTGTGTCATCTGCATAGCTATGGTAACTTATTTTTTTGTTTTTCATTATCTGAGCCAGTGGTAGCATGTAGATGTTAAAAAGAAGAGGCCCCAAGATGGAGCCTTGAGGAACCCCACATGTCATATTTCTCAACTCAGATGTGTATTTACCTATAGAAACAAAGTTGTTTCTGTCCTTTAAATAGGATTCAAACCAATTTAGAACTGTTTCCGAAAGTCCCACCCAGTTTTCCAGTCGGTCTAGTAATATGTTGTGGTCAACAGTGTCAAACGCAGCACTGAGATCTAATAATACTAACACTGAAGTTCTGCCAGTGTCTGTGTTTAAGTGGATGTCATTAAAGACCTTTACAAGAGCAGTCTCAGTGCTGTGGTTTGGACGAAAGCCTGACTGGAACACATCGAAACAGTTATTTAAATGCAAGAAATTACTCAACTGTTGAAAAACAACTTTTTCAATGATTTTACCTAGAAATGGGAGGTTTGATATGGGCCTGTAATTGTTCATTACTGAAGCATCTAGATTATTCTTTTTTAAGAGCGGTTTAATGACTGCAGTTTTCAGGGCCTGTGGAAAAATAACTGAGTGAAGAGATTTGTTTACTATATGAAGTAGATCTGAGGCCATGCAAGGCAAAACATCTTTGAAAAATCCTGTTGGAATAATATCAAGGCAGCAAGAGGAGGATTTCAGAAGTTGTATAATGTCCTCTAGGTTTTTATCATTAATCTGATGGAATTGTGTCATGGTGTTTGAATTGATGTTAAGTGGACACAGAGACAACACATTTGCTGTACCTGATGCAGAGGTACTGACTGCTTGTCTGATTTTCTGAATTTTGTCAGTGAAGAAGGCAAAATCATTGCACGCCCTGGTGGATAGAAATTCAGAGGCTACTGACACTGGGGGGTTAGTTAGTCTGTCGACGGTAGCAAACAAGGCACGTGCGTTGTTTTTGGTAATGATGTCAGAGAAGAACGATTGTCGTGCGTTTTTCAATTCCAAATTATAAAGGCCAAGTCTCTCTTTATAGATTTCAAAGTGAACCTGGAGATTTCTTTTTCGCCACCTACGTTCAGCTTTTCGACACTGTCTTTTTTCTGCTCTCACGGGCATGGCCTTTCTCCATGGAGATATTTTCTTCCCAGTCACTTCCTTTACCTTAGTTGGAGCAATGGCATCTATAACATTTTTAATTTTTGAATTAAAATGATCTACTAGCTCATTTACTGAGATGTTAGCAGGGGCAAGTGTGGAAGAAAAATTCTGAGTAAACATTTCCCTAGTATTTTCAGTTAAATATCGCTTTGTGGTTACCTCTTTTTGAACATTTTTGTGAACAGAAATAGAGCTCTCAAAGAAAACACAGGAATGGTCAGAGAGTGCAACATCAGTCACCACAACCGTAGAGATATTCAGACCCTTTGAGATAATTAAGTCCAGAGTGTGCCCCTTATTGTGCGTGGGCTCCATCACATGCTGAGTCAGTCCATAGCTATCAAGAACACAAAACAGTTCTTTTGCCCCTCTGTCCTGGGGTTGTCAACATGGATGTTAAAATCACCAACAATGACTAGACGGTCAAAGTCAATACACACTATAGACAGCAGTTCAGTAAAGTCATCAAAAAAGCTTGCACAGTATTTGGGTGGTCTATAGATATTTAGGAACAGAGCTCGAGAGGAGCATTTCAGCTGAAGGGCCACATATTCAAAAGAATCAAAGTTCCCATAAGATGTCTTCCTGCATTGAAGGGAATCATTGAAGAGAATAGCAACTCCACCCCCTTTCTTATGCATTCTTTCCTGACACATAAAACTAAAGTTGGGAGGGGTTGATTCGATAAGAACAGCTGCACTGTTATTTTGTTCAATCCAAGTTTCTGTTAAAAACATAAAATCGAGATTGTGCTCAGTGATAAAATCATTGATTAAAAATGTTTTTCCTGCCAAAGACCTGACATTTAATAAAGCTAGTTTAAGTTTGTTAAACACACTATCAGTCATGTTTTTTGTAACAAGCTGTGGCTGACATGGAATCACTGCTAAATTAGATAAACTCACACAAACGTTTGAGCGCTTCCTGTATCTAAGATGATTCACCGCTCTTAATCTATTACCTATCAACACAGATATCGGCAAAGCTACTGGCAGGCAGGGCCCCGGGATGTCCTGGAAAGAGTTGAGAGTGCCATACGCCCTTGAGCCTGGACCCAGCACATATCAGTAAGAGTTAGTTGCATTTTGTACACACACATCCTTATCAGGCTTCGGAGACTGCAGATGCTTTCTTGATGACGACGGGGGAGATGGTGCGCGTCTCTGCTTCAGTGATTTTGGTGGGCGTCGTTGAGGAGCGGGGGTAAAGGACATGCTGCCAGCCCTGCGTATCGCCTTAGTTTGGTTATTGAACTCCAGGAAGGAATCGGTGCCAGCCCTGGGTGTCGCCTTCATGCGGTCATCGAACTTCAGGGGGGTGGGCGAGGGTGAGCGGAGAGTAGAGAGAGCTGGGGGATGAATGCAGAGTATCTTCAAAGGCGTTGACAGGGGGGGGGGGGGGGTGACGGGCAGTGGAGACTCCTCCATGTGTCTCATAGAACATTCCTCAGGCGGGTGCAGTGATAATTCCTCAGGGTTTTCTGCGCGATGTGTTGTGTCTTTCTCCTGTTTTGATTCCTCTTGCCGCTTGTCCTTGGCAGAGGGAACAGATTGATGCCGCTTGTCCTTGGCAGAGGGAACAGATTGATGACGCAGGCAGTTGAATATGTTAGAGATAAACAATTTCACTCCTGATTTGTTCAGACAAACTCCATTTGCCTTGAAAAGATGTCTGCGATCCCAGAAAAAGTTAAAATTGTCAATAAAATGAACAGAATGGTCAGTACAGGCCGTTGAAAGCCAGGTGTTCAGTGCAAACAATCTGCTGAATCTCTCCACTCCTCTTCTGACTGGCGGTAGAGGGCCACTGATGAACACCTCTGCATTTAGAGAGCTGGCAGTTTCCAACAAACATTTAAAGTCTTTTTTCAGCACTTCTGACTCTTGTTTCACAACATAATTTGTTCCAATATGTAGTACCACATTCTTCACAGTCAGATGTTCAGCCCCAATATGCAGGATCTTCTCAGCCAAGTCAGAGACCACATCCTTGGGAAAACAGAGTACTTTGGTGTTGTTCTTACTACACAGACCTTTTACATCTCTTACAGCAGAGTCACCCACAATCAGAGTTTCAGGCCCACTTGTTAGCTTTCCCTCTAGCCTTTTACTTTTGGAGTAGCTATTGGTCCTTACCCTGCTGTGTGAAGAGGACGGGTTATCCAGGTCATCAGAAAGAGATCTCCGGCCCTCGGTCAGCGGAGCGTATCTGTTCTGGATTGGCACACTTGGTGGTTTAGGAGGATTGTTTGTAATTCTCCCTTTAGCAGCTGTCCACGGTTGTTTAGGGGTTGAAGAGGCGCTCTTCCTGGGTGATAACAAGGCAGGCCAGCCGGTCGCATCAGAGCGCTGGGCTCTGCCTGTTATCCGTCCTCCCAAATCCCATGGAAATGATTTACTCTTAGGCTTTGCACCCAGAGAGTTCCAGGGAGGACTATCACTTGTAGATTTATTACCCGGTACACAGCCCTCCTGTTCCTTGGAATCCTTGTAGCTGCTAACTAGCTGTGAGTTAGCATACCCTTCTCCATTATTTTGCAACACTGGTAAAGTGGTGTCATTCCCACGACATAGTCCATTCACTTCCACATTAACTTCCAACCGTTGCATTTTCATTTCCAACACAGCCATCTTCTGTATAAGTTTGTGGAAGTCATCTGTAGAGAACGGAGGCATTTTGCTACCAACTAGCTTAAGCTAAATAGCATGCAGTAGCCTACCAGGCTTTAGCTGTTGCTAGGCCACGCTACTGTAAGACTGAGGTCGTCGTAAAAATGTTGAAATATGGCTGAAACCCTCCGTCTATTTACGAAGATGAACTGTCCCAGTGATAAGTTAATGTCCAGGAGCCGCTGCTCGAAGTTTTCAGAGAATAAGAATAGGAAAATCAGCATAAAAAGTAAGCAGAGGCAAGAGCAAGCAGAAAAAGCGTCTGCACTGTAAGAAAGATAAGCAGCATAGACATGTATTGAGTGTGTACATCATCAAATACTCATTAGCTGAGTCCTAGAAGCTTCGTAGCCCAACAGTTTAGTATATTCAAGGTAATTTTATCTGGATTCCCAAACAACATGGTATCATTTTTTTATCTCACCGTCGAGCGGTTTCAGTTGATGCTCTGGGATGGTGGTCCTGAATAATTAAACATTTCTGACAGACTGGTAGGGGTCCGTTTCCATAACAACGCATCTCCCGGTGGCCTGCCTGCCCTGAGGAGTAATGTAAATCTCCTGTCGGCTTAATGTCACCGTAACAGCAGAAGTGGCAAACAAAGACACGCAGGCTGGGGTCAGTGGGAGGTTTTGGTTGTGTGTCCTCTGTATCCTGCTCAGTGCGGAGAGGAAAGGTGTGGCAGACCACCTGTGACCTCATGAGGAAGAGGTTTCTGTGTTATCATGAATCTAAAAGTGGTTTTCAGGAGCCAGGTACACTACACATCCTTGTGCTGTGTGTAATACAGTTATAGGAAGCCAAACATGATTTTTTTTCTTCTTGAACTGGAAAAGCATTGTTTCCCAAACCTTTTTTCTGCAGGAGTGGACCCAACTTTTTATTTTTCGAGGCCCACTACCCCCCTAAATACATGTACACACATAACCCATGGCTTGCAACATACTATATAATGTATTTTAAAAATGTCTGTGATGTGTCTGCAACTGTTGTGCACGACTCTCAGATCAAGAAGAAACCAGACAGGTGGATTCAGGTGCAGCCAAACAGGATTTATTCAATGCTTATACTCAGTACAGGGCAACAATACAAATCCTGACACTTCTTTTATAGCCTCATATCAGCTTCTATTCATATCCTAATTTGTTATATGGTATCTATTGCTACCAGGGTCACATTGACATGTTCCTACTATCCACTTACAGTTTTTCTTGATTCAACAGTTGAGTTGCAGTGTGTGTAACCTTGCTTAAATACCTTTGACTCGTAATACACTGATACTTATTTGACTCCACTTCATATTGATGGCAGCGATGGGATGTCAGTGTATGTCATCCTACTGAAGACATTTTTATTTATTTTGGAAGCATTTAAAAGCGCTTCTGTTTTTTTGCTCCGCAGGATTTACACTTCGAGTCTAATTATAACTCCCCCTCCCCCAAATGGACCCTAAAAAGCTTCTTTAGCCCAGGTACTGATGAGTCAGTGCAGAGGTAGGTGGGATCGCTTTAAGGTCACAGAGGGAATATTTTAATGATGTCCGTAATCTTTTATGACAGTAGGCTATACTCACACATAAACCTGAGGTCCCCTGATCTCCCCTCACACACAAATCTACTCAGACGTAGTCAATTACCCTTTAACATCAAATGGTTCATCAGCTCCCCAGCCCATCGGTGAGTGAATTAACCTTATCTACCTGCAGATGAAGAGGTATGGGTGTGACGGTTATAGGCTTTCCCAGTCAGAGCCATTCCTTGCCATATGCAGTGTATTTTCCACACAGCATGATACTGGCTTATCAGGCCCCAGAAATGCAATAAAGAAAGGATTATGATGCAGTTGTTCATTTTCAAAAGTGCTTATTCTGTACTTTAATCATTCACTCAATTAATATGTGGCTACGTGTTGTGTTCGGGGACTTAAAGGGGCTGTGGGATGTTTAAATGCCGAAACTCAGCGTGGGATTTTTAAAGCCAAACTTCCAGTGTGTCAACTGATTTGTGCTCTGTGTTTCAGCACGAACCATCAGATAATCTCAGAGGACTGCAGATGAAATTGTGTGTGTGACAAACATTTAAACGTCCTTTAATTCAGTCTGTTTGGCCGTAAAGGAACCTTGTGAAGGCTAAATCACAGTCATTGCTGATGACTTACGGGAGGATTTTGTTGCCGATGTTCATTGGTTCCAACAAAAACAGCGCTTATGAGGCCAGCCAAATGATCATGGTTGTATTCCGCCATTATCATTTGGCAATCACGATGAAACTGATGACTATAAAGATGATGATAATGATAGCAGCAGCAATGACGCCCGATCCTGCCTCCCTAAATCTCCAACTAAACTAATTATTGCTGTGAAACGAATAGTCTGCTGAGACAAATCAAGTTGAGACGTGTGGTTACCAAACCAGATAATCATTGTCCCCCGGAGAAACGGTAATAGATTTGAGTCTGCAGTAACTGACCAAACATCAGGGCCTGCTGTTCTGCTGAGATACCGCTCCAGGCTGTCAATGATACATCTGATCCTTTAACCCGGGCTAAAACTAACATTTTCAGCCCCAAGCGCTCAGGATTTACCCCGTGAGGGATCACACTCGCTCAATATTTACAGACCCACAGTTAGTTACCAGACACCTGCCTGCCCTGATAATCATTTATCTGACCAGATCAATGCAATTGCTCTACAGTATATTTGTGAGTCCCAATAACCACATCTATTTCATTTTTCTGGTTGTGTGCTCTCAGTATCTAGGAGGCCGTGCTATCAGCCAGAGCCATAAGCGTCACCATACTTTCTGATTAGATATAGATTGTGTGTGTATAGGTAAGATCAAGAAAATCGTCTTATTATTTTCATCTTCTGCACTGTGTTGATCGATTGTCCACCGTGGCCTTCAATCACATATCAAATATTTATTATACCACATTTATATGGAAATACATGTCAGTTTAATGTGTTTCTCCTTCTTCTCGTCTATGAGCTGTGTGGTCTATACAGAGAATGGGAATATGAATAAAAGGTTTCTACAATTACTCAAAAAGGTTTCTGTCCTGTACTTTTCCTTTCTCTTTCTGTGTTAAAAAGGCAGTAATTATCTTCACAGGCAATCTTTAATATAATGGCTTTTTGCCCTTTGCTGAGGTTTATTCGACATTGATTCCCATTCAATTTCACATGCTTGTCCACCTTTTAGCTAATGTGAAACACTTTATTCTTAGTTTTACCACCTAAGGTCACAAGCTTTTATCCTCCTTTGTTCCTTCACTTTTCTGTCTTCCCTCTCAACCTCCCCCTCATTACCCAGCTCTTTTTGTATTGTCCTTTCTAATGTGTGCCCTAAAGTACATGGAGTATTTGCAATTACAAGTTTGTTGAAGACAACCGCCCACTCCCAGCTTCCCACGGTAAGGTAATTGATTACTAATTGCCACGATGTTATGCAGAACTATATTGTACAAGATTGTACGCCTCTCTTAATTGCTTTATCTTGTTCACGCAGACTTGTCTTAGAGCTGTCTTTTCTCACTGATTTGAGCACATATATGGCTCATTTACAGGGCCCATGTTTATGGTGTGTATTTAAAGCAGCAGGTGTGCATAATGTGCGCTGTGGAAATGAATGAAGCCCTGATCAGGACCAGTTTGTACTTGATGTGACAGGCTGCGATTGGATGAGCCACGTTGCAATCTAACAGCTGCATCGGTGCAGACAGCCATGACAGGAGAAGAGACAAAGTGATGGAGACAGAGAAGAAGGGGCAATGTGAGAAGGGATGGGAATGCAATACATGGAACAAACCAAGTTAAATATTTAAAGGCAAATTCGTTTTATGTCTATAGGCAAAGCACGTTTATTTATATAGCATCTTTCAGCACACGGCTATTCAAAGTGCTTTACAAAATAAATAAGACATTTGAATACAGACATACATGAATAAAAGCCGTACTGCAGTGTGGATATGAACAGCTCAATCAAAAGCAGCGGCAAAAAGATACGTTTTAAGTCTGGATTTGAAAGTAGTTAGAGTTGGAGCGGACCTGCAGGATTCAGGGAGTTTGTTCCAGATAGTCGGGGCATAATAGCTAAACTATAGTCTTTAAGAAGTTATTACAAGACTGGGAAAAAAAAGGGAGAACATTGACCTAAAAAATAAAGAATAGTCTAATATGAAATTAACATTTAACGAAAAATGTAAAAAGACATTTTTTTTTTTTGGCTGCGTTAAACCAATGAGAAGGCGCGGCCTATCTGATGACGAATCGAAACCTAAAATCGATGCGGACCAGACAGACTCAATGCAAAGATATACTCTGAGGGAGTCCATCATCCCAGAATACACGAGATGGGTCTGGCTGCAGACCGCAGCAAGGAGGCGGATCGTATAGGGGCGGATCGTATAGGGACGTTTCCTAACTTTTTTTATCCAATAGAATAATGACACTCAGCAGAAATACATACTGTACGTGGCAGTAATGCAATTTAAGGGATTCCAGCTGCTTTTATAAATCCTCGCAGAATAAGTCATTCGTTCTTTCACGATGGCCGAACAACAAGTTGAAACAGCGGTAATAGTATTTTCCAGAGATGCATGTTCATATTTATTGTAATGTCATTTTTCTTAACACACAATTGTCTCGTTATCAAAGTACAACATCGACTGTCCAACCTCGTTAAGCGTTAATAAAGTAAATAATAGTTGTATGTGGTAAAAATGTTTGTGGTATTAAATGCTAACTTAGCATGATGGTATAAACACGTTGGCCTATAGTCCCGTTTGCAACCAGGCCTACTCTACTGTTGTAATAACGTTAAGCTTAGATAGGTCAATAGATTATCAGGCTCGGTAACAATACTGATTTGTGTTACCAAAGCTGATCATCTAATTGACCTAAGGTTAGCGTATATGCTGTGATGCTAACCATTACTTAGCATGATGCTAGTGTACTGTTGTGTACTGTTGTATTATCTTGGAAATATAAGTAGGCCTGCCCTACATACTGTAACTTAATCAAATAATATGGTATGGATTCGGATAGACAACATGGCTAGCTTGGTTGGTTGAATTGAGTAATAAGATGTGCGGTACTGATTAAGGTTGTAACTGTAACAGTTTGTAACTACTAGTTGTAATGAACCAGACGAGAGACGGACGCATCCTTTCAGTAAATGTCGGCTGCTAATCAATATGTAAAAATAACACTTCGGATGTGTCTTCTATAATTATGTAACATTAGTTATGGCATCATCAGAAATGTGGTAAAGTAATATGATTAGAGAAGAGTCACTGGTCATCTAACACATGCTTAATAGCTCACCTAACACTATTAAAGACAGGTTAAAGAATGTAACATAATAAAAACTTCCTAATATCGATAAGCAAAAACACTAGTTATATTATACAAATTATGTGACCCCTTGAGCTGCATAAACTAATAAGCAATCCAATTAAAATATGAATATCAAAGCTCATTCAAAAACTCGGAAGGGGACATGGGCGCAGAGGACAACTCTCTGGGATGTACTCGGAAGATGAGCTGGCAGGATTCTGCAGCATTGACTGTTTCTATGATGCTGGAGGCACCTTCCAAGAATAAAATGTTTGTTTAATAAAGACTTTCCTCTTTGTATGTACTGTATATATTTTTTATTTTTTTATTAATCTTACCACCAGACACAACATGAACAAATGAATGATACACATCAGGACAGTAACTTAAACTTCAGTATTTTAGGTGTACAGAAACCTCTACTCATGTTGTTAAATGATATACAGCAATATCTTCCATAAAATGTAGTTGATTGATTTGAATAATAATTACTACCACTGCACAAACAGTGAAAAATGATATGCCTACAATTTATGAATTTGTCTTCTCTGTGGGTTGTATACTCTTCATTCTTTATGCAAATTAATTATAATTATTTTTCAAAGTTCGTTTATGATTCATTCAAAGCATTAAAATAAATGAGAAACAGAGAGCGTCATATACCTTTAAGAAATACGTGGGGGCGGGGTTCATAACCCTTTAGGAAATGCCCCTATACGATCCGCCCCTATACGATCTGCAGCCAGACTGTTGGAATAAACACTACACAAGTCAACACCAACACCCAGTGGCGGCGCCAGAGATTTTCTCTAGGGGGTGCTGTGGGGTAGCTTGACGTTTCATAGAGGGGGCTCAAACATTAAGGGTTTCCCATTAATGCACCAGCGCTACAGTGAATTTTCTACTGCAACACTCCCCACACGCACACACACACAGTGCACCCGCGACTGTTACAATGAAGGCTCGATAATCAGCTCACGGCATATAGGTGTAATCAGGGGTAAAGTGCTATTTTTACAAGTGGGGAGTGGACCTCACCTCCTATAGGAGGGTCCTCACCTCCTCTAGTAGGGTCCGGGGGCATGCTCCCCCAGGAAGATTTTTTTTTAAATATTGAAGTTAAAAGCATCAATCTGGTGCACTTGGAGAGCAACATTAAGAGATCTGTGGATACATCTCTCAACACCCATGAAACAGAACTATAAACAGATTTTCTATTTCTTTATAGATATTTTACAAATCACTCCCCTTTTAAAACAAACCGTTTGAGACCCACTGAGATAACTAGACTAAAGTGAACTATCTAAACACTGAGAGAGTCCTTTACTTCACCTGAGCTGAGGCTATCTGAGACTCTCAGTCTGACAGGAGATAGTTCTCCCTCCACCTTGTTGTTGAAAAAGCTCCTTATATCCGTTAGCTTGGCTAGTTAACACCATATGCTAACCACAACGATCTCCGGTAGATAGTAGATACCCACCGGTGCGCGAGCTCTCTCTCTCGCTCGCACACACACACACACACGCTCGCACACACACACACACACACACACACACACACACACACACACACACACACACACACACACACACAACACACACACACACACACACACACACACCACACACACACACACACACACACACACACACACACACACACACACACACACACACAACACACACACACCACACACACACACACACACACACACACACACACACACACACACACACACACACACACACACACACACACACACACAGAGCAGAGCTTGAATAAAACACAGACCCAGAAGCAGGGCCGGACTGGGACAATAAGTCAGGCCGGGAATTATACACCCAGCCAGGCCACTACCAGTTTTTTGTGCCATTTTGCTGGATTTATTTGTCAATTTTTACAGCGTTGCTGCCCGTAGTGATAGCCCTCTAAATCTACTACCCAAAAATAAACATATGGACATGGGTTACTATTTTTAAAAATGTGCACATTTATTTAGGAATCTATGTGAACATATTTTAAGTGAGGGTGGACCTCAGATCCTCTAGGGGGGTCCGGGGGCATGCTCCCCCGGTAAGATTTTTTTTTTAAATGTTGGACTTAAATGCATCAATCTGGTGCACTTTGAGGGGGAAATAAAGAGACTACACCCATATGAAACAGAACTGTATACATTTAAATAATCATAAAATCATAAGAACATGGCCATAACCTTTATATATACAGTATATGGCCATAACCAATAACATACAGTACCATATCCAATATGAAAAAACATTGAAACTTGTTTATTTATTTGTTTTTGGTTCATTTATAGTTGTGAGTGGTGTCTGTGCTCCTGAACCAGCCTCTCCCGTCTCCCTCCTCTCCCCCTGCTCCTCTTTGAGGCAGAAGCAAAGACTAGTTCTAGCTCTCAACAAGTTTTAATAGTTTATCTTACCTTTTTTCACCTAGTTAACGTTTTTTTTTTAAATTATTCATGCATATTTTGCTAATCACTCCCCCCTCAAATGGAAATATGTGTTTACATAAATGGTGACCAAACCGTTTGAGACCCACAGAGAACTTAGACTAAGTGAACTATCTAAACACTCAGAGTCCTTTTCCTCACCTGAGCTGAGGTTATCAGTCTCTAAGTCTGTGTTATGAACTTGGTTACACAAGGATAAGGACTCAAATGCACGACCCCGAAGCCAAAGGTAAAGTACAATTAAGATACTTTATTTGCACAAAAAAGGTAACAAAAGAAGATCACTCTTAAGAGATGACAAAAAAGGTTTGAGCAAGGCAAAACAGAAAATCACTCACAACGTGAGGAACTAAACTTATAATAAGTTTCAGGAGCCAACATAGGCTTTCAATCAAAGCGAGCTGAAGAGCATAGCTCTGTCATGGGGACAGGACAAGACGAACTGACACTGAACGCTGGGAGACTGGGGAATTTAAACACTCAACAACAAGACACAGGTGAACACAATCAGGGGCAGGGCTGATACTGATGAGGGCGGGAGAACACATGAGGAAAGGGAGTCAAGGGACCTAAAATGAGACGTGACAAAAAACAAAACAGGAAGAGAAAAACAATACAAAATAAACATGAAACATGATTGACTAGCACTTTTGACAGTGCACAACAGTCTGACTGGAGAGGACTCTCCCTCCACCTTGTTGTTGAAACAGCTCCTTATACGTTAGCGCAGCTAGCTAGCACCAGATGCTAACAACAACAATACACGTAACCGGTGCGCACGCTTTATCTCACTCCTCGCGCCACACATACACTAACACACACCCTCCCGAGCTTGAATGACACACAGAGACCAATCGAGGGCATTAGTGTATGATCTGTATGTAAGGCCATGTCGGCAGGCCACATCATGTAGACAGCCAGTCACCCTCTGTGAGGCAGAGTCAGACCCACCCACATTTGCGCAGCGTTGCGTTCACAATACATACATAAACAAATAATCCTCAGGCCAGCAGGCAATTTATCAGGCCAGGCCATCGGGAAACCTCCCGGTCCTCCCGATGGCCAGTCCGGGCCTGCCCAGAAGTAAGCTACTGTACTCACGAAGCATATTATGTGCAGAATCCCTCTCGCTTTCAGGTGGTTTTGATTGAGTGTCCACACGTGGACGTTTAAGGACTAAAAAAACGATACATTTTTCACTTTACTGTTAGCAAATAATTTGGCGCTCTTGCTAACAGGAAGTCACTCAAGTGTCACAAAGTAGGCTTGTTTGAGACAAGCGAGACCTGCGCAGACCTGCGCAGACCTGCGCAGTTGCGATCAACGTCTTGCTAGTGCGTTGCATGATGGTTAGTCATTTTGTCCGACTTGCTCTGGAGGCCCGGCTACATGAGACGTTGAAATCTCGCGGGACAAAGACGCCCGCAGCCTTGAGAGCGAGGCGCGGCGAGGCGGCGCAGTTCCTCTCCACGGGCTGCGGAAGCGAAATGCTTGATGGGAAACGACTAGCTGGTATCTCGAGCTGAGCGCTCATTGGTGGTTTTTACCACGTGCTGGTGATGAAACTCTCCAATTGGCTCGGCAAAAGTTTGTTGTTGTTTTGTGTCAGTTTTACGTCGCCACATCCATTCCCATTTTTCATCATTGTTCCACAATGTTTATCATCATGAAATTAATATCCATATATTTTATACTATACTTGCATTGCTTACCGTTTTCATACTTTATATATCTTAGCATATTCATACACACTGTTCATACTGCTCACAGGCTGATATCTAGTGTATTCACATACCCCTCACTGTTTATTCATCATTCAATTAATTTTATATTTTATTCTAGATTGTGTACATTACTTTTCACTTTACTGCTTGTTGCACTCCTGGTTGGAAGCTAAACTGCATTTCGTTGTCTCAGTACCTGTAATATGTGCAATAACAATAAAGTTGAATCTAATCTTGAGCAGGAACAAATGTATTTACTTAGTACATATCTGACATTAATGATTAAACACATGTGTGCATTCTTTATAAATGCAAACCGAGTCAAGCCGACTCCGGAAGTGGCGGTATGCACCTTAAAGTTGTTTGCAATCCGCCAAATAACCGAGAGAAGAAGAAGAAGAAGGCGAAGAAGAAGATGAAGAAGAAGAAGCCGACTCGTAGCTGTCCGACTTCAGGCGAGCTTTTTGAGACCTCCCCCGGCTGCGATCGGCTACTCTCGTCTACTTTCGAGGCGAGCCGCAACGCGTCTCAAACAAGCCTAGTAATTTAGCCTATGGATAGGTCAACTTTTGGTAATGGGTGCTGGCCATTGGCCTAATCATATCACCTGTGTTGACTTTATGTTTTTGGTCAAACATTTGTTTGTTTCACATTTGCATTGATGTAATCAATAATTTTTCTAATTTAATTTAATAAAAATAATTTTTAAAAACCCCCTAGCTCCCCCCTGGCGCCGCCCCTGCCAACACCACACAAAGAATCAACACCAAAGAGAGGTTCTGGTGCACTCTGAGAAGTGTACTTTATGTCCATTCTACTCCAAAGTGTAACAATTTCTACTCTGGTCATCAGTACTCTGGGATTTTAACACTTTGGTATTTGCTGTGTAGGTAAGAATGTAGAAACCAGCTTGAGTGCGCTAGAATTTGAAAGTACCTCCTTACAGAGCCCCTCCTCCAACACACACGAACGCGCACATGACCAATGAGGGCACGAGATAAGTTTGTGCACAGATGGAAGGCTGACAGGCAGGAAGGCCATCCAGTTACTTTAGCCCAGCCGGCTCAAATGATTGGTCGTGATTTTTACAGCACTACGGCTTCCACTGATGACATTTTTTAATGTATTTATTGTCAAAGCATTTAATGTATTAATTGCTATCGGGATGTTAAGAGCATTCCATGGAATATAACAAAAAGTGTTTCTGAAGTGAATTACCCACCTTCAATGTCTGAATCTTTAAATGTTAATTTCCCTACATGTCCCATTGCATGTCTACTGGGTCTCTCAAGCCAGATGGCAATGTTGGAAGGACTGCCGATCGGCTCTGGACATTGGGCTGTTTAGCCACAAAAATACATGTCCTACTAAATTGGAAGGAACGCAAACCAGCCTGCTTCACTAGGGACTCACGGCTGGACCTGCTGAATATGGAGCATGCAGCTTCTCTGCTGGAGGATTTTGAGGCGAGACAGGAGGATTACGGTTCACTGTCCGCAGCACTCCAGGGCCGTCCCTCCCTACAGGCCGATCATGCAGACTGCGTGGGGCCTCATCTTGCGGAGGGTGCCTCAACTGAGCCGAAAATGCGGCTTATGCGGCGCAATTAGTGTGGCGCGCTCGCGAAACAGAGGGCCTCATCATATAACACATAAACGTGGGGCCTCATGTTGGCTAGGGACGGCTCTGCTCCTATCTGACCCTGTCAATATGGCATCTCCTGTGTAATGTCTTGTGTATGTAACAATTTGCTGTTTTAGGAAGTCATCCTTGCATCCCCCTGTTATGTCTAGTTTAGTTGTTGTTGCGTGTTTTGTTGTTTTTTACGTTTTCTGGGGCAATGTCTGTGTTTATCTTATAACTGAAACATTTAAATATATTAAAAAAAAAAGAATGAGAACAAAATTCACATAATATGAAGCAAAATGTACAAAGCTCTGCTCTGTAGATGGAGCGGGGCAACACAATCACCCAGGATTATAACACCTTAGGGAACCCTTTGCACCTTCTTTAGCTCATCAGACTTTTTGTTTTGCAAATATATAATAAAAATATATATTTATCCATGCTTTGGGGATGGACTATTATACCAACCGTTTTTCATCAGCTGTTTTACATTTCTATCTTTTCATTTGTGAAAAGGGTGTACTATTTTGAGATAGTGAATGTTGAGTATTCAAACCTCCACTCAATCAGAGAAATACAATTAGACAAAAAGAAAAAGTTGTTTTAGTTATGGATACCAGTGAGTCAAATCCTCAGTTATGTCGTGTTCATGTTTCCAGACAACAGAGAGGCTTCTCAGGGCCCTAAAGTGATCGTCGGCCTGACAGGGGCCCCTCAGCGTCCCCCGCTCCTCCCCTCTGTTGCTGTGGCATCCGAGTGATCTCGTCATTAATTCATAGCAGCGCACCGAACTAATTTAGCACTTGTTAGCCTCCCGCTGTTTACTTTTCTTTATTTGCTATCATTAACCCTCTTCCCTTCAAACTGTGCGGTGTGTGTGTGTGTGGTTGTGGGGGGTGTTGAGGGATTTGGGGGTGGGCATCATAACATCCTCACCTAGCAACATGCCTCGGTTAGATGCTCAAAGGGTCCGGATCACTGGGGGTAACACACACACACACACACACACACACACACACACACACACACACACACACACACACACACACACACACACACTGAGCCCCCCCCCCCGGCAGCCCCTCAGAGTAACTGTGAATCAGATGCTTGTGTTGATGACTCTGACAGATGCTCACCAGGCCCAGACCGCAGCCACATCTGCAGGAAAAGGTCCTCCCTGGCACACTGATTTCAATTCTCTCTTTCAAGCCGCCTCAAGAACTTGCCAGAAATCACAGACTGATCAACCAATGAGGAACAGAAAAGAAGACATGTCATCACTGAACTTCATCACCTCGGACATTCATTCAATCTTCATGGCTTCCAGATGAGAGATGTTTTGAGTAGAGGTGAATCTAGAAGAAATATAATTTTTCTTTTCTTCTCTATCTTCATCTTCTCCTTCTGCTTCCTTTAAGGCGTGAGAACAAAGATAACCTTTAAAAGTGCTCAAACAAATCAGCAAACCCTTATCAGAGAGTTTTTAGATTCTTACTTGATGATTAACAATTAAGGAATTGTTGGTTGGTTCTGATTTCAATGAGATGATTTTAGACTATTTGGATCCTCATCTCCTCAACCATTTCTCCTGAACTTACAGATGTTTTTTAAGACTGATAGTGACACACACACACACACACACACACACACACACACACACACACACACACACACACACACACACACAACACACACACACACACACCACACACACACACACACACACCACACCCACACACACACACACACGTACACAGACTGCGTCACACCCTCCACTGACAGAGGGACGTCTTGCCCACCTGTGGCTTCGGACTCCTGGAGCCAGCCATCTTCTCTGGCAGCCACCATTTCTCTCTCCTACCAACCATCCTCTGAAACTCCATCTGGTGTGAAATCATCCATTTTTACAACTTGCTGTTCCAACTTTTTTTTTTTTTTTTAAGGAAAGAAGGACTTTGTTTAGAAGAAGATTCAGAAGTTCAAGAGAAGTAAGGGGGCGAGAAGAAGAGCGATTCCCAAAGGAGCCTCGGAGAACTTCAGAGTGGTAAGACATCGGCCATTTTGAATTTCAAATACTCTCTGAGTTGAAAGTGTTTAGAAAATATTTTAAAATGGGTAAAATAAAAACGCTTATTCAACACTTACGAAGTTGGGATGGTAAAAGTAGTGGAAATGAGGACAATCACTTAAAAAGTACAGGGATCAATGTTCATGTGTTTCATTTTTATTGGGTGATAATAAAAAATGCATAATGTGAGCCGTAGTAACAGATCAGTGCTGAGAAGTGGTCGGCTGCTGGGGTGCTAAATAAATTATAGTGGTCTCCCCATATTCCCTCTCTTTGTCTTGCTTTGCGCCTCCATCTGTTGGTTGTTGGACACTGAAGCAACCATATGCTCTGTATGTATTAATCATCCACAATAGCCTGATCCCTGTTAGTCTGATAAAACATTTAGAACATTTCTCCAGAACAAGCCTTTGAGGGATTCCCTGCCCCCTTAAAATAGTATTTATCTTTCTTTACATCTCTGCTATTCTTTAGACTTTACCAGCAGAATAATGCTATCACCTGTCATGTGGGATGTTAAGCTTTCTCCATCACACTTTTAACAAATGCCATATAACAGAATGTCATGATCTGATACACATTTGACATTTTATAAAAGTTTTAGTTGAAGAGTTTCTCTTTATGATCGTCTGGGATGGCGTCTAGTTATTATTTGGCATACAGTAGCGTCTTTTCCCTCTTTGAGATTGATGTATTTTAATGCATGGTCTTTATTCAATTAAAACATAATAATAAAAATGCAAAAGAGGTTGAAGACACGACCTGGGCTGTTATCCCTCAGCTGAGATTTAGTGACGACTTGAATTTGTGTCTGTGTTTTTATTTTATTTTCAATATCTTCTTCATTATTCAGTGATTAGTGTTTTGTCTCCAAGCCTGTATCTGTTCAGATGAGTTTTCCCTCATTAGTGTGTGTGTGTGTGTGTGTGTGTGTGTGTGTGTGTGTGTGTGTGTGTGTGTGTGTGTGTGTGTGTGTGTGTGTGTGTGTGTGTGTGTGTGTGTGCTGGAGTGTGGGCATTGTGAATATTTTCATGAGAAGGATAGAGCTATGGCAACACGAAACTGAAATGTGACACGTCCATAGTTATTTTATTTTTCCATTTTTGTTTTACTGGATTATCTTTCCAACCCTTCTTGTAAAGGTTAAAGATTAAACATGGACACATCTTGCCCTGAAGTTAAAATAATTTGGGTTTTTATGATTTGCTGGGCAAGCTGAAATAGTAGTTATAACAACATTAATTAATTAATGAAATGTATTTGATGTATTTTACACTAATTATTATTTTTAAAAGGGGAAAGAATGACATTGACAGTGTGTGTGTGTGTGTGTGTGTGTGTGTGTGTGTGTGTCTTCCAGAAAAAGCCAGCACATGTTAGTCATTCACATACACACATAGACACACACATCGAACAAACTAGCATGCATCATCTCATGGACATATTGTGAATGTCATTGGCTGCCATTGAGAGTGTTGTCAGAGTGTGAGATGTGTAGGAGTTTGACTTTCACTATGGACAGTTTTTGGTGACACCTCTCTATAGGGCTGTTTGATCTTGGCTCATCCACTCATTAAACAGCTGAGTCTTTCCCATGCAGCTGAATTGCAGACAGAAAGGTTGAAACAACAGAAAAAAGAACATTTTTCTAATCTTATCACCGGTTTATTGATTTTTGAAGTGCAGGATGATTACAATTGTTAACTCACAAAGTTCACACTGTAGCTGCGATGTTGATTTTGTAGATGTTTTTTCTCTTTGAATACTCCACCAGAGTAATAACTGTACATCTGGACCTGGTGCATACAGCAGATGTATAGAAATGGACAAATTCGGGTAAATTGTTTGTGGATGCTGAGAGTGAATTATTGATGGCATCAGCCTGCTTAAAAATGCATCCCCAACCTTTCTGTCGCACAGAGAGAGGAAGCAGTAATTAGTGTGAGGATATGAGAGGAGACAGAGGATAATTATCAGTGGGGTAAACACAGCAGACGTCATACTAATTTTTTTGATTAAACATTTCATTTTTCAAAGATTCTGCACGCATATTAATTTGGCAAAGTGCCATACTGTTTATAATTGTAACCACACAATTAAACTGGTTTGGTTTCAAGGCAGGGATGAGAAATCACAAGAGATGTATTTTCCTTTTATCTTAAAGGGACCCTATTATGCTCATTTTCAGGTTCATATTTGTATGAACCAGCAATCTAATATACTACAGGAAAGAGAAACCCATACAAAGCATAATAGTGCCTCTTTAAATCTACTGACAGATGTTGAAAAAGGTGCTACTGATGTCTGATTATAAAAGTATAAAAGCAGAGTTTGAGGAGAGGCTAGGATGAGCCACTTATCAGAACATTCCACATTCGAGGACAGTATGATCCTGAGTTAATTTCACCAATTTGCTACATTGATTTTCTGATTTAAAAAAGGTGGCTGTGTGCCAGACTTAGAATAAATCAAAAAAAATAAAGTATGAAGGAATTATTTAGAGAGGGAAATGCAGAGGTGAGAGAATGAGGAGGAGGTGGAGAAAGTGAATTCTACCTGGAGGTCATGGTCAGATGGTGTGAAGGGAAAAAGGAGTGACAGGTGAGAGCAGAAACTGTGCTGCAGCGTGTCACACCTGCCTCCTGCTATTAGTACCAACCATTTATAATAGGAGCCACCTGATGGATCACATTTAATGGTTTCTCACTCTCTGAACACATGAGCCTCTTCCAAGGATTGAAGGTTTAAGAAACACAGACCACAAATCAAAACACTTATTAGTATATTCATTTAAATAACCATGTATTTGTGTTGGTTTCAACTGGTTTTGCAGATATAAATGTCACAATCTGGCTTGTTTCCTGTTTTATTTTGAAAAGTGTTCACCCCTGTGTTATGTCTGTTTTAACTTCCTGTCTCTGTGTTTCCCCTCCTGTTTGATTACCTGATTGTGTTCACCTGCTGTCTTCTTGTCCTTGTGATTAGTCCTGTATGTATTTAGGTTCTGGTTTTCTGTAAGTTGTTTGTTGTTCATTGTCTCATGGAGAGTTATGGGGTGTTTCTCAATGTCGAGTAAAGCTGCTCCAGAGCCACTATTTCAAGTATACGTCATCGAGTGCCGCCGAAGTACTGTTCCAATGTCCAGCATACTTGGAATTCTACCGAGCCCGGCGTACTTCGTATAGCTAGAAATGTCGAGGCTGCACATGCACATACATGCATACATGCATACATACATACATACATACATACATACATACATACATACATACATACATACATACATACATACATACATACATACATACATACATACATACATACATACATACATACATACATACATACATACATACATATACATACATGCATGCATGCACATACTCTGCGGTCTTAAAATCCCCACAATGCTTTGCGCACGGACCAATTTCCCCAAATCACTGGGTGTTTCTCAATCGCGAGGATGCTGGCTTGGTAGTCGCGTACTTCCAAGTCACTTCCTTCAGAAACGAAGCAAGTATACTTCCAAGCCACGGATTCGGAAAACGAAGAAGAATGGAACAGGCTAACAAGTGTGCCACTCTCTCTAACGGTTTTCAACATATTACCGAAAAATAAATACCTCATTATGAACTTGCTTTGCTTTCACGGAACACATTTTTGGTGATAACAAATGTAACAAAGTAACATATTTACCAACACATGTTCTACGCCACTACTTACATTTAAATGTGTGCTGCGTCGGTTCAGCCATTCTCCGCAAGGGTTTTTGAAATTGGTCGGTGCGCAAAGCATCGTGGAGATTTTAAGGACGCGAAGTCTACCCATGTGCAGCCTCGAAATTTCCCCCAAACCAAGGACGTGGCCTCGGTGGAATTCCAAGTATGCTGGAGATTGGAACAGTCCTTCGACGGCACTCGAAGACGTAGCATCCTTGAAATATTGGCTTGGAAGCCAGTATCCTCGAGATTGAGAAACGGCCTGTGACGGAAAATGTAAGGCAGGGCCTCTCATATGACGCACACCTGCACACTTGCTCGCCTATTCCACTCTTCGTTTTCCGAATGCCAGGAAGTATTCTTGCCTCACTTCTGAAGCAAGTGACTCGGAAGACATGTGCTACCAAGCAAGCGTACTCGACATTGAGAAACACCCATGGTGTGTTTTTGTGTGTGTTGGAGAGATTTCTTACCTATGTTTTGCTGTTCTGCTTAATTTCCTGCAATTAAAAGGTATTTTTCTGTTCAAACCTTGTCAACCCTGCTCTACTCTCAATCGTGAGAATGAATCCCATCTGGTGTCTATATGTGTACAATCAGTGATAGGATAAGAAAACAGACACATAGCAGCAGGTAAAAGAAAATTAGCAGCATCACAATCAATGTCACCATGAATTTCAGATCTCTGAAATCAAATAGCGTAAGCTGTGCGTGCCAAATATTTTCTTCTCATTTTCTTTGGTCCATTTATAACACCTGGTCATGATTGTGTTAAGTTATTTTAAACTATTACATGTTTTAAAATAATGTGTTTCCAATATATTCTGCATGTGCACCCTCCAAGTGTTTAGAAACAAGTCCTTAAAGTGTTGCAATACTCTCATAGCCCCTGAACCAAAATCATCTTTAGATATGTTCCTCGTGTCAATTAGTTTCCACCTAATCTTGTTTGAGAGGAAACACTGAGGCAACGCTCAGGAGGACAATTTGCCAAATCATTCAAATCCAGCTGGCAACCAACAGAGCAACAAAACTATCCTTTCCTTTGGCTTTGGAAAATATTCAATATCAGCTCCATTTTGAATGAAAAAGACATTCAATTATGAAAGTAATGTGTATGTTTTAAACACATTGCACTGCTTTCATTATGAAGTCTGTAGAATTAGTACATAAGTTGTACAAAACATTACAAAACCACACTTTCAACTGCAGGCGTAAAATCCCACATTTAGGAATTCCAACACTAATACATTTTTACGTTTGTTAGACATGTCACATTTCATCTTTACTGTTAATTGCGGGAAGAAAAGCCTTATACTGATATCCTTACCGGAAGATGCATGTTTTTTAAATAAAAGCTCCAGGTATCCAACCAGGTAGGTAAGGTTGAGGGTCATTTTTCCAAATAAAAGCCCCACAAACTTTATCCAAACATGTAAGCCTGCATTAGAATTATTTTTCAAAATGAAAGACCCAGAAATTAAATCAATCCTTACAGAAAGGAATTTTCCCGTGAGATGTATATCAAAGATTTGAAGCGCAAAGTAATTTTATGAGTAATAAACTAACCACCTTCTCTTGAGATATTGGATTCCTCACAGCAGCTTTTCTTACTTTCTTCTTCCTCTCTCTTTGATTTTGTCCTCCAGAGGAAAATGCCGAGGAATTCTCACGGCAGAAGAGTTCTGACCCCGCTGTGCACAGAACTAATAAAGGTAGGAAACTCACTTCCTGTTCTTCCGGGATACTCACCATAATAGATCAGAAAAAACAACAACATGAGATTGAGTTTCTAACTATGCATGTACGTATAGGCTGGATCACATCTGTTTACACTCAAAATAAACTGATTAGGATCTGAATTGTTTTTAAAAGCTCATTTGTTAAATTGTCTGAACAGCTGCTTTTATAGCTGCTAATTCATTTCAGAAGAATACTTAGTTGGCAACATTTCAAGATTTTTTTTATTTTATTAGATTTATTTTGAATGTGTAAAACAATAATACACAAATTGAACATGACAATTATTATACAATACAAAATTAATCAGTGTCAAATTGATATACAAAAATATTACTGATTCTAAATTATGTATAAACAAATAATCTACTTAATTACACATCTGAAAAAGGGTAGGAAGAAGTTTACACTTATATAATCCCACCCCTTCTCCTAAAAACTAAATTACTAACATATACTGTATATATTTCTTTTTTTCTTCAAACAACAAATAAATAAACAGATAAATAAACAAATAAGCAAATAAATAAACAAACAGGTAAATGATATTCAAGAAAAGATAAAATAACAAACCAAATACATAAATAAATTAAACAACGTCATCTTGTTAAAATGGTGTCCTTATACCTTTTTACAAATGTGCAGAATGAGTACACTCTTGATTTGAAGTACAAGTTAAATGAGATCCAATGAGACGTGAAAGCAAAAAGGCCTTCAATCATAAAGAAACACTTACATATTATGTGTTAAAATGTAAATGGTTGCAATCAGGCTTTTAGGAAAAACATGATTTAATATTTTCATATATTTGACTGGCACCTACATTGTAGATGTAACGATGTCTTCAACTGGCTTGTTTTTCTTAGTGACAAATACTGACAACATGTTATGTGGAAAGATTTGTCATCTAAGATCTACAGTAGAGAGATAAATAAATTGTCTTTCAGCAAGAGATGCATTTGGATAAGCTGCAGATAAGAGTGTCTTGTTGAAGGTCTGGTCATGAATGTTTGTTTTGGAGATTACAAACCAACTGAACAATTTTCACAAGCATTTTCCTTCATTTTGTGTCTTGTTAGAGTCAGAGCTGCACAAAATATTCCACCACTCAGACAGCCAATTAAAAAAGCCTCTGCAAAAAGGTTGCTTGCAGACTAGAGATTATTGTGTTGCTACATTTCTGTCAGATAACAACGCTGTGGGTGTTTGTAATTGCATAAATGAATTGTGGTGTTGGGTCGTTTACATGTCAGCCTCACATGAACTGAACAAGATTTCCTTTTATGTCCTTTGCTATACTCACTCAGCTTTATCATTTTTGGCATTTGCTATTAAATCTTTTTCCATGCTGCGTATGAGACAATGTGGCCATTTCATATTTGTATTAAGCACTTCTGGTGTGTGTGTGTGTGTGTGTGTGTGTGTGTGTGTGTGTGTGTGTGTGTGTGTGTGTGTGTGTGTGTGTGTGTGTGTGTGTAAACGTGTGTGTGATTGTGTGCGTGTGATTACATTCATATTTCAAGCAGGCAATTGGGTGTGGGTCTTCTACTGCTGCCGTGTTTTCATGGATGTGATGTGTTAAATTGTATGTGAGGGCAAGTGGGGATTCATGGGAGAATTATATCAATGCAACACAAAGTTTTTGGTTTAGTAACCATGACAACCACATAACCCTGTGTGGGTGGATGTTAAAGAAAAGGGTGTTGTACGGGGACGAGAGGAATGCACATGACAGCTACACACTGACTCCTAAAAATGTCACTGGTGAAATACACAATAATATTATTTCCCCCTCTGTTTTTCATATTTTTGATTTTCTCACTCGAAGAGTTTCTCACCTTTTTGCACTGTCACCATTTTAATCATGAACATTGTAATTTGTAAGTAATATAGCCTACTGTCTATTTGAGTTGAGCATGACATACGGTTTTGTGTTCGAAAGGTAGAGAATATTTGGAATAACCTCTACCTTTTTATCTTGTTTTTTGTTGTTTTATAAATATAAGTTTTATTGACGGATAAAAACCCTATCCTGAATTTATTTTTTCTATTATCAACCACAACCTTTCCATTATCCTCAGCGTTTTTACACTAATATTCAAAGTGTTAGCCTACATTCTCCACTATATTTATAACAAAGAGCACAAGCTCTTTAATAACCATCTAGGCTACAGCTACGGACATATCTTTCTTTGGAGTCGGTGGAGACCAAATCCAGAGCTGAAATAGGAGTAAGAATATTTTAATGTTTACACAATGGACCAAGTAGAGTAGACATCAAGACTTGTCATAGCAGAACAACGCACAGGTGTAAACGATAACATTAACGATGGCTCAATTCCATTTTGTGTAGTTTTTTGTGTCAGAAATCATAAATGCAGGTTGGGTCCGGCCACGTTTTGGCTCAGGTGTTAGTATATTATAATTCTCGATTTTTTTTTTAATGTTTTGAATCAGGCGACTCCTAGTGGTAGTTTAAAAAAAGACACCTCGGCAAACGGCAGTGAGACAGAGCAACATGTGGACTTGTGTTTTGTCACTGTCATTTACTGCCAGGTAAGATAAAGTCAAACATAAAGTAACATATTTTGTGCAACATATTTATCGTAGTTAGTTATAATTGCGTCGATTTGCTAACGTTCTTGTGTTGAGGGGTTCATTAGCATGATAGCCAGCAATGCTAAATGCAGTTAGCATTTGTGAAGTAGCCTAATTAACGCCACATGTCTCTGAAAGCCTACAAACCTATCATTCCTACATTTCCTGCAAATATGCCTCTTCTTCAACATTAGTTGTTGTATGCAAACAAAACACATATCTAGCATAACATGTAAAGTTAGTAGCCTCATTAAACACGTTTTAGTACTTAGTCTGTGACACATATTAGCTCCTCCATTTTAGTAGACTGTTAAGCAAGCGTTTATTTTGTCATTTAACTTAATATGTTATATAATGCACATTTACTTGACTCCTTTCGCTATATGAAAAGGAACCTAAAAGGACATTGGATAGTATTACTGAATGTTGTTGGATACTTTTTTGTTTTACTCTTTAGTGTGTAGAGATATGCATTTTTATTTTATTGCACTACATTTCAATAATGCCAATTTGTACAAAGGATGACCACTGTCTGAGATACAGATATAATGTACAGTGCCCTCTTGATACATTGATCTTCTTTATTACTTATTGATTAACTTGCTGAATATTAGCTTAATCAACTCATTGTAAAACAAAATAGAGAAAGCTGCAATGGTTATTTCCAAGAGCCCAAGATGAGGTCTTCAAATGTTTTGCTTCGTCACAGAAATATTGATTATTTCTCAATTATTGATCAATAATTTCATATTGACTTATTGTTTTAGCTCTTTTGTCAAAGTAGGATTTATTTTGTCTACATTAACACACCATTACTGGGTGACCATGCCAAAACTCTTATCATTATTCAGTAAATTCATTTGCAATGACCTAAACATTTCTACTTGTAGAGTTGCTTTGTAGCATTTAGTATTTTGCCACTTGCATTCAACTTATTTAATGAACTACTTCACACTTATCATCATGTTCAAAACAGTAGTACGGGCTGACTTTGAAGTCCCCATGGTGTCGTTCTATGTTTGTTCAAAATCTGTTATTATCTCCCTGCTCTCAGCCTTCAGGGAATATCTGCCTGGCTTTTTCACTTTCATTGTCTTTTAGTAGCACAGTAATACAATCTCACACACACACACACACACACACACACACACACACACACACACACACACACACACACACACACACACACACACACACACACACACACACACACACTGGAGCTACTCCCAGTTGGTAGGTGGTTGCTGGGAGCAACGACGGCGATGTCCATGCTGTTTAGACACTGTCACCTCTCCTTACTCTGTCTCCTTGTCTCCACTATTTCAATGTCACATCTCCTTTAAGCAATAACTAAAAACCCACCTTTGGTCAACTCCACCACTCCACAGCATGACGACCCTTTAAGCACATCTGAAAGCTTTGATTGAAAAGTTTGAGAGCAAAAGAAGAAGATGAAGATGATGCAGCCGGTATAGATATCATCACAAGAGTCAGTTTCATTTGCTATCATCATTTACTCTTCAATTGCAACAGAGACACGGAGGCTCAGGTGGCTTTACTCATGGACTTCTAACCATGTTCATCAAAGAGAAAGAAGGAGAGACATGTAGCCCGCACGGTAAGGAGAGCTAGATTGTGAATGAAAGCTCGGGGAACAAGAGGAAGATGAGATTTAGTAGCTGTGGGTATTCAAGCTCAGCGCTCGCAGTGTTTTTCTTGTCTGAGGGCTTTTTATCTTTTCCTCCCTCCACCTGTCGTGCTGTCATTTCCCCCTTCTATTCCTGTACTTTATCAGCCCACCCTCTGAGCTCCTTGTTATTATTTTGTCTCTGTTTTGAAGCCCCCTTCACCCGGATCTAAAAATCGTACCCCCTCCCTTCCTCCCTCCCTCCCTCCCTCCCTCCCTCTCTCTCTCACTCTCTCTCTCCCTGCGAGGAGGGAAAACAGCATCACCCCGCCGAGCCTCAGTAACAGCACATTCAACAGGGTGCAGGCAGCACCTTCTGCTTCGCCGCCTCTCCTCTCTGACTCGCATCTCTCCTAGAGGAATGCTCCGAGGGAAAGAAGAAGAAGACTGCAGCCGGGCAAACGAAGATCTGTTGTCCCACGCAAATCAGAAGAGGTGAAAAGTAAAAGAAGAAAGGAGATTTTACAGTCTTTCAAAGTAACCAAGAAGACTTGAAGAAAGTACAGAGACACTGAGCTACGCCGGCTAGTTCAGAAGGAGTTAAGAAGGGAAGATGCCACCTGTGGCGCGAGTTTGATTTGAACAACCTCCTCACTTATCACTTGTCTTTGACCACATTTTCAACACCAATGGCTTCCAAGAAGAAGTGGTCCGAGCGGAGGGAGCTGCGCAGGGATCGGCCGTTCTCCACGCGGGACGATTCATCGGTTGCGTCCGGGACATCTGGGCCGGGGCGCCCCACCACCAGGGGGCGTTTCTCTGAGTCGTGGAAGAGGATCAGCTCCAGAGGGGGGTCCACCAAGAGGGGGGCGCTCAACTCTCAGCAGCCACCGGTAAGATGTTTGGATGATACACCGGCCCCCTCTACATGTTCCCCCAAAGATTAATCAATGACCTGGGTGCTGGGAGGGAACAGGAAAGGCTGTCAGGGTAGCACCTTCTCCTGGGAGGGAGTTAAGCAGCAGTGAGGGATTAGGAGTTAAGAGATTAATTAGAATTATGAGCATTCAAACATCAACATCCTAGATGATTCACTCTGTAGTGCCTCTTGCTTACACTTGAGTGCTAAAAGGCACATAGTATTATCTTAAACTATTCACTGTCTTCCACCCTGTTTCCTTGGAAACCAGGTGCTGCAGTCTGATGACAATGTGTTTTCACATTTGGGTTTGTTTTGCCTCATATAGTTCATAAATAGTAGTAATGGTGGTACAATGCTTATATGCTAATCACCCTTTTTAGAGCACCACAACACATTATCCACTATTAGTGATGATGGTGTCTGTGCTCCCTGGAAATAATGCGTACATTGACCACAGGGTCAGTCCATCAAAAGCCTTTAACACACAGTGGATACTTCATTGTGAACTGTAGGCACAACTGTAGCATGCTATAGTGATTCAACGTATGAATGAACTACTTGGTGAATGAACAACAGGTGAGACAGCTCTGAGGAGAAATGTGAGCCACTTGCAAGTCAGTTATCCATGAGAGGCAACTGTCTCTTTTATGGCTTTCCTCTCCATAACGAACCGTGTTTGAGTGGCTGTGATATTACCATATTTATTGTCACTTGGTGATCGGCTAAAAATGTTGAGCCACTATAAAACTTGTCCAAGAAAAGAGGGCATGACGAGGAGCAATGATGGCTCAACAAAGTAACTGCCAATATCAAGAAATGTACGATTCTTAAGGGGTATTCTAGTGAAATAAACATCAATCAAGAAACATGAATGACACATCAACAGGACTGACAGCTGGGAGGCTTTATGTAGTTTTTCAGTTTGCATGGTGCAATATCCCATTTGTAGTATTGTTGTGTAATAGCAGTTCTACAACTTGAAAGACTGGAGAGGAAACACCCCCCTTGCCAAACGTGTGAATAATACATCTGAAGACAGCACAACTGGTGGTATTTACACATTTTGAGATTTGCTGTCAAAACAGTTAACGTTATCGAGAGAATTATGAAAGAGCAAACCACTTACTATTTTGGAAACTGCTTGCACACATAAAGTCAGTCTCTGGTTTTCTTCTCTTTTGTTCTTTCACTCCTTCCCCATTTTCTCCTGCACCTGCTGTGTGCTGGGGTGTTTTCAGTGCTTCCAAATTGAGTCATCCTCTGTGTCTTTGGGCTGTCTGTCAGTAGAGAAAGAGTCTCCATATGGATCTGGGGACCCAGCCACTTGAGATGTAGCACTTGCAGCTAGCTGGTACACATATCTTACTCAGCCAATGTGTGTGGTGATATTTGGCTGTGATATATCAGCTGGGAGATGCGTGGGAGACAGAGATATGCATGGTTGGAGATACCAGATCCATTCCTGGGGTTTCAGTTGTGCCCCAGTAACCAGCGCTATTTTGTATTGCACACATATCGTGTTGAAAAATATATATAGTTTTTTTAAGCAATACTTGAACTAGTGGGCTGTCAGACAGTTCTGTCACAGAGGTGAAATTCCAAAGATACGGAGCGTCTAAAAACAAAATCAATATATTTTCTAACAGTATAACAAGTGTGTGTGCTCATGTCTGCTTCTATAACTGCAATTTTGTGTCTGTGTGTGTGAAGCTAAGCTTGATCCCCTGGGATTTGTGTTGCTTGGTTATGATGAACCACAGAGTGATACTGCCACTGAGCTCTATATTCTTGAATCATTAGACACTTTGAATCATTACTTAGGTGTGTGTGTGTGTGTGTGAGAATGAGTGAAACACAGAGTGAAGTTTAGAAATTGGAAGAGAAATGAAGGCGAGAGAATTCCCCCACAAGCTCTTTGTGAATCCAAACCTCAATGATAGACTGAGAGAGAGAGAGAGATGAGGGAAATTAGAGGTAGATATGGAGAGTGAGGAAGAAGAGCTTTAACACCACTGTGGATTTAGCTTTGTCTCTTTAAATCCAAAGAAGTCTGTATGTCTTGTTATGGGTGTAAATCTGTTCCTCTAAAAGTATATATTTGCTCTTTATTTGTATGCAGGGTGTCCGCGGGGTCTTAAAAAGTATTACAAGTTGATAAATCAATTTAGCGAAAATTAAGGCTATAAAAAGTATTAAACGGCATTTTCCAAGGTATTACATTTTATATCTTGTTTTCAATAAGTATATAAAGTGTCCAAAGAGGTTGTATTCTGCAGTCTGCCTGAATGTAATCATTGCGTAGGTGTGTAGTGTGATTCTGTGAAGTTTATTTATGGCATCCCGTTGGGTTTGACGTCATCTGAACACTGCTTGATAGCGCGAAGGTCCGTTTACGCCGGTTGTTAAACAACATCGTTATGGGGAAATGCAAGTTTGCGTCCAAATGGTTGGAAGATAAGGAGGAAGGACCATCAATACTGTATATAGTCAATGTGAGGTAAAGTGTGTCGCCAATGTAACCGGTTAGAACTCCAAGTGACGATGAGGTCTTAAAATGTATGGAAAGGGTCTTAAAAAAGGCCTTAAAAAAGGTCTTACATCTGACTTCAGGATTCCTGCATATACCCTGGTTTGGTTTCTACTTGAAAAGTAAGTAATTGCTGTTGAATACTCTGCCCTCCAGGGATGCCAGAGTGAGGACATTTTCACAATGGTTAATAAAGCAATAGACATTTTTTAGGAAAAAATATTTGCTGTGAAGCCCAATTCCTGTAAAGCACTTACTTTGATCCTTAATGTCGGCTGCTTTGTTACTGGCCTCTGCGATCAAGCTTTCCCTGCACGGCCGCTAATCGATAAGTTGATGGACAGAAAAGCAATTGCCAGATTTGATTTATTTTTAAGTTAATAATAATTAATAATTCCTTACATTTATTATAGCACTTTATCAATGACTCAAAGCGCTTTACATATACACACATTACACATATATGATACATGCAATGGTCAGATACTGTGGACAATACCCACAGGAGCAAGTTCAGGTGAAGTGTCTTGCCCAAGGACACACCGGCTTTACAGACGCAGCAGCGGCGGGTTTCACCCCTTGATCTGATGATCATTGCACAGCGCACTGCGCCACACCGTCCATCGAGGCGCTTTTACAAGTACACATTGGTATTATACATGTACTGTGGACAATACCCACAGGAGCAAATCCGGGTGAAGTGTCTTGCCCAAGGACACAACGGCCTGACGCAGTGGCGGCAGGAGCGGGTTTTGAACTGGAGTTCCCCAGCACTCCCCCTTGATCTGATGATCGGATGCACAGACCACTGCGCCACCCGTCCCACAAGTTTTAACACTTAAGAGAAAGCTGTGTTAAGACTCTCGGTTATGAAGATTTCTCT
This sequence comes from Gymnodraco acuticeps, assembly GCF_902827175.1. NCBI lineage: Eukaryota > Metazoa > Chordata > Actinopteri > Perciformes > Bathydraconidae > Gymnodraco > Gymnodraco acuticeps. The sequence goes on from NW_022991187.1 coordinate 2,565,144, forward strand.
GTTTCAGATCACAATAAACAGACATTTTGGCGGTTTTGGAAAATCCCAAAGCATGACATTTCTAAAGACATCACTTGGACATTTAGAAAGTAAAGTGGATATTTAAAAACCAAACAATTAATAAATTAACCGATAAAATAAGTAGCAATTGACATGAACATACTCATTAGTTGCAGCTCTATTGCACACTGCACCTTTTTCTTGAGATTTTCCACCTGCTGGAACTTGTTTTCTTTGTATGTTAGGGTCTGTAGAGATAGACCCTAGACGTAGAGACGTCCGATTAAGTGTTTGTCTCAGTTTGTGTCATGCTTCTGTCGTTATCACATGAATGCCCTGCAGTTCAACAAGCCATCTGTGGATACAGTAGGCCCTCTGCATAGCTTCAGAAATCCCCTGTCCCTTTTTTACAACAACATGTTTTTAAGATTTTAATTGCGTGTGTAATGTCTGTTTTGTGGGTTTTGTGTGCTTGACTGTGCATGTGTTTGTGAACCAGTTTGCCATGTGGACTCTACCTTAGAGAATATGGCAATTTAAAATAGGGGATGCTTTTGGCTGTAATAAGTGTCATTTTGGGACCTCAGTGTCTTTTAAACAGACATTCTGCCCACAGCTTCGGAATAAGACTTTAAAAACAAGAACATTCATCTTTGTCCTGTACTTGTTTTTAGTTACTCTCATTGGGCTCATTGGTGCTCATATGTTCGCCACTGTATCCTGTGTCATGTTGATAAAAATATGATTGATCAGTCACAGACCCTTGTTAATGCTTTAAAATCGTGTGGAAATGGTCAGTTAATTCAATCAGCAGGTGGGCAGCACAGTCCTGCTTGACTAAGTAACGATGCTAACCCCTAGATTCCACCGGGTCCGTCTGCGCCGTGTTACGGCTGCAGGCTATCCCTCCGTAGTCTTTCAAGGATGAGGAGAAATGCCAGCGTTCTCCTCCGGTTTACAGGCACTGTGTCAATTATATATATAGAATAATTATGATGATGAATGCATTTTTTTACCACTAAAATACAGAAACACATCTTTGATTCATGTCGTTTAAAACTGGAATATTACAATTATTACTAACTTTGTCTGTACAAAGTAGCCTGTCCAGGAAATATGCACAAATCAACAAAACCGCGGCGCAGCCGTAACGCGGCGCAGACGGACCCGGTGGAACCCCGGCTTATAACTAAGGTTGCATTGAGTTATATTATGATGCATTAAACCTCTATTCAGTTAGAATCAGTATAAGGCAAAGGTTGAATATTATTCATGCTTTAAATTCCCATCCCTAATTGTATGTTTTTATTTGCACTGCAAATACAAAGCAATTTTAAATTGTACAATCTCAAGCACATTTTCCAGAGGTTTTCCCTGCCTGACTGTTAAGACGTTGGTATTCGTCAGAAGGTGAAATCAGGCCGTTTGTTGCCTTCCTTGGTAAGGTGTGGTGATGCAGAATGAAGCGTTGTTCCATGTTGACTGCCTTGTCCTCTGATCTTTTATATGCAGTGTCTTTTGGACACCAGTATGGTTTTGGAGTGATTGTGACACAAGAGAGCGATACACAGTCTCTGCCTGGAGCTTTCTACTTGTTATAAGTATAAACAATAAACCACTTATAGTCTTAAAGCTTGACCTGGGTCAGCACATTTGTATTAAATGAGAGTTTAGGAATAGAGCGCTACAGCTGTCTGGATGGAAACTTGTTTAGTGTTAATTGTTTCTTGTCCATTGTGCATTATAATTGGTCGTGCAGGCAGTTTTTTTTATCCTACTTTTTGAAAAAGGCCTTTTTGTCCTTTGATTTTTCACTTTGCTGCAATGAGTATCTTCAGGGAAATATCTAATCATCAGTATGAACCATGAGCAAAGAGTGAGGCTGCAGCTCCATGCTGGGCTCACAGTAGACGGTATAAGGCTCTCACTAACACATTGTCCCAAACACTGACACTTTGAGTATAGATAATGAAAAACAAGCTATAAAGTGTCCTCTTTATAGCTTTGAGTATATCACAATTTCACAGGATCAAATTATTTATTTTGCTTTTCTTTTTGTTTTCTGAAATCTTTTTAATAAAAACATTCACTGCTCTTAACTATACTCAGTATTCACTCTAGATACTGACTTCAGTTTACAGAATGGTGTTCCCCTCATCATCACTAGCAAGTAGTGCTGTAGCGACGCGTCGACGTCGTCGACTTCAAAATATCGTCGACGACATATTTCCGCGTCGACGCGTCGCCACCATAGACTGTATGACGCCACACACACGTGGGTCACCCAAAGCAACAAGCAGTTCGCAATCACACTTCAAACACAATGGAGACTGAAACGGCTACCAACTCCTCCTCACAGGATTGCGCACGAAGCCCTCAAACGAAAACATCTCGCCCCAGGTCTTCAAAAGCATGGGAATATTTTAAAGTTAGTCCAAAACGCAAAGATATTTATATATTTATATCTCACTGAGACTGCTGCTTGACCGGAAGCAGCAGCTAGCTGCGGTGGCAACCATTAGCAGCTAGCATTTGCTCTCCGATTTAAAATGGAATTATGGATTATAAATTCAATAATTTTTTTATACATAGACGTTAAAAACCTATGGATTAACCGATTCAGCCGCGTTTTTTCTCATTTGAATGCCATTGAACACGTATTTTGATCAGATTGACAGCTACGGCGGTGAGACGATCTCCCTAGAACAGGGGTGGCCAACCAGTCAGAGGTTAAGAGCCACATTTTTTTCTATGTTACTGCAAAGAGCCACATCAAACACATAGTCACTGATACCGCTTGTTTCCGTTTTTTTGTTTTCTGGAGACAAGATTTCAACCACGTCACTGATGCATCTTTGTGGCATTGGGATATATTTTTTTTAAATCCTCTGGAGCAGAGAGAGGAGCTGTGGATTATTGTTATTGATTAATGCATCAGTGTTTCTTAGGGTTAAAAACACTAAACTCACAACTTAAAATGAAAGCGTTTAGTTTATTTAATAAAAGAGCTCATGTTCAATGTGAAAAGTGACAGTAGTTATAGATTATTTGCAATTTGGTGCTATATATATATTTAAAAAAAAAATTATATATATTTTTTAAACACCTTGAATTTCAGGGGGGGCGCGGGGCTCCGTTGGCGGGGCGCAGCGCCCCTCCAAAACAATGGTAGGGGAAACACTGGATATTGTTTAATCAAGGATAGGTTTCCCCCCCCCCTCAAAGGTGATTGGTTCATTGCATCACAGGTATTATTTTGATTGGCTCTTGGGCCACATCAAAATTAGACGCTGTCATCCTCTCATACTGACACCTGACACCACACATACACACCGGGAGCCGGGACGAAAGTAACACGTGACGAAAGTAACACGGGACGAAAGTAACGGAGCGATTTTATCCGAGCCCAAACAACTTTGACAGGCCAAATTATGTTAATACTTAACAGACCTACTAAATATCAGGTTTAACTGTCAGGAGTAGCTAGTGTTGTCACGATACCAACATTTTGGTTTCGATACCAAGTCAAGAATTGCGATTCTGATTCTTTTTTGATACTTTTCTTAAAAAAAGGGAAACAGTCTTAAATGTAATTATTGTGGTTTATTTCACACCAGAACCATAACACAAACTTTTAAACAATGAGAACAATAAATAAAATAAATGACAAGATTTCCTATTAAATAAAATTAATACATTTCTTACAGACAGGCCTCGTGGTGTCCGTAGGCTTGCCCTCACTGTCAGAGATATAGCTCAAATACTTCCAAATTTCGCTTCTGGCGTCTTTTTTGTCAACAAGCCGAGGCGCAGCGGCAGTTGCACTCCCACTTGCAGCCATGCTTCTCGTTTTCTCACATGCTCTGGCAGCTAGCGCGTGCACGAGAGAGGGGAGGCACTTGAGCGTGCTTGAGAGGGGAGGGACTGCAGGCACGGCTGCAGTGCAGGGAGTGGAAGCAGAGCGCTGAACACACACGGCTCTTATTAAAACGGCGCTTTCTCACCGGAGTACTTTCCCCGTCATTCTTAAAGTACCGATACTAATTAAACGGAGGAATCGTAACGTTTTTAACGGCAGGGTATCGCGGTACCTTTCAAGTATCGGTACACCGTGCAACACTAGTCAGGAGTCAGTGTCTCTCCCCCAAACTCACACATATACAATTCGATATGAACTGAAGAGCCGCATGAAACTAGGCAAAGAGCCGCATGCGGCTCGAGAGCCGCGGGTTGGCCACCCCTGCCCTAGAAGCTCTGTGAAGGTACGTGTTGTGATGACTGTATTTGCTTCCCCTGTCGCGAGTCCGGATCACTCAGTGATGATACTATGTACCTACATAATCTGTGGAGTCTCAGCTTTAATCGGATATCTTGTATGTGCAGCTACGATAAGTAATAAGGGTACTTTTATCTTGAGATCTGTGCCAATGTCCGTTAGCATTTTTCGCTCAGGGGTCATTTAGATGCTTCTTATGAGACTTGTGTTTTGTTTTGATAAACATGGTTTGTATCGTCAGTTAGCTGAGATTATTTCCGTTAATCTGGTATAACACATTAATAGGTTCTTAAATATTAAGATCCCCTGAGACACAGTATCGTGAAAAAAAAAAGTTTTACATTACGTTTTTTTTACATTACGTTTTTTATGAATTGAACAACAGAAAAATAATCGTTCGATTAGTCGACTAATCGATCAAATAATCGCCCGATTAATCGTTTTCAAAATAATCGTTTCCCCCCAGCACTACTAGCAAGTAATATCTAATTTGAGTGAGACACTTAATGAAAAAGAGGGCTTTCCAAATCTACTCCACATTCTGTTTTTCTCTTGACTGCCAAGTAAATTACAGCAGCAGAGCTTTGGCTGAGTCTGTGCTCTTACCCAGTTCCATGCAAAATATGTTATTTTTCTCAGTGGCTCCGAAGTTGAAATTGATGAGTGGTGCTGCACCAACTTTTCCCAACAGCTTCGTCCCGCTGAGTTCTCAGCTTTGCTTTTTGGCAGTAGGCGGAATATGACAGTGTGTGGTTCCAGTTTAATATGAAGATGAAACATGGGCCCACATTTTGCTGCTTTAATGCTGTTGAATGACTCGAGGTCTCTCCCCTGTGGCTCTGCTTTTTCTGTGCCGTGGTGAAGTTGTACTTGATGCAAATTGATTCTCAGATCTGCTTGTGCATTTTGAAGCGTTTTTATACGTACAAAAGTGGAGGGGCACGAACAACTTAGATGTGTAAGCTTCTGGTGCTATTTTAAATAGCAAATAGCTGTAGGCTATCCATGGTTCCCGATAGAAGGGGGGGGGGGGGGGGGGGGGGGGGGGGCGGGGGGGCGTATAAGGACAACAGACACTCATCACGAGGTCACGATATCAATCGATCCAGCAGAGCAATAGCCTATAGGCAAAACACAGAAGATCAACAAAAGATGACTTACCAAAGCTGAAGTAGACGGTCAACTTCATTCATTTTCTTTCCGTTTGATTTGAATCGCTATACGCTGCTCTCTCTCGTCTCCTCTTCACAAACAACTACTATTTTCGCGGCACACGTACTTACAGCCAATCAGCTCTCTGAATTATGAGATGACGTTTGGTGGGTATGGCAGCACAATGCCCCTATGGTGATTATTTTGTTGGCGCACACATTGAATAGAAAAAGACTCTGAGCATGCGCAGTGTAGTTTTTACAGCACCCATTCATTTAGACAGTGAGAGAGAGGGGCTAGACCCACGTCGCTCAACACGGCTCAATAGGCACAATGTAGACACTAATTAGAAGAACGCAAACTAAAACAGCTATGTGCAGATAAATCAGATGATTAAACATGATCTTAAAATATATTTTAAGATGTATTTAATTTGCATTTTTAATTATTATATTAACTTTGTGTTAATTAACTTTCTGCTGACACTAGGTGGGGCCATCTAAGTGTTAATACAATCTAACCCGTACATATCAGTTTCCGAAATATCAAGTATAAAATATCATACAAAATATATGTTGCATCTTAAGTGAGCACATTCTTGCTGCTATGATGACACAGTAGTCTTCCCTTGTGGTTTTTACTATGAACATCATCCTTTAGAGACCATTGAGCACACAATTATGTTTCTAACAGGAAATTGTGTTAGATAGCGAAACTAATAATAGCTGGTTTACCGTTATATGTGGGAGATGTGGCTTGGCCTGCAAGGTAGTCAAAAACAAGCTGTGAAGAAAGATGAACCGTACAGATGGCCTGGTGATGGATGGTGTTGCTGTAATCATAATAACATTATTAATGTTTCAGCAAAACAACAATTGTGCTGTGCTTCTCAAGTCTTCTGGTTTGATAACAAAACAAAACAAATTAGTTTTTATTTGACAAAAGTTGCTTTTTTGCAATTAAATTCTCTTGAATTTAAATGTGAAGATCTGGAAGAATTGACAATGACATACGGCTATCTAACTCTATACTTTGACCTTTCTGTTGGCTCTCGCTAGACACAATACACATTAGTAGACACACAGCAAGGTGACAAATCACTTTCTGTCAGACAAGTACAGACTGAAGAATGTATTATTGCATATGGTTTGAAGTTCTCATTCATAACACTCCGTTCGATGTCTCACTATGGGATGCGCCTCATCGCGGAGCAAACAGAAGCATCAATCTCATTACGCCAATCCTGATTGGCTGGTGATCTTGACGTCAGCGTCAGGGAATTCACCCCCTATAAGTAGCTTGCGCCACGACGCATGCGTCATTCAAACACCTCTTCTCGCTTCAGAGCACATCTCTATAGTAGCCGGACAAGCTTAACGGTCCACAGACTGAACCCAAATATAACCATTTCGGTCGACGGGCGCTCGCCGGCTATTCCTTCTGCTTCGCAAGAAGACGGTAATACTAACGCCAGTTAGTATTAAAATCGACCTCGCCGTTTCTTTCCCCGGAAAGTAAGGTAAGGTTTTGATTTTTTCTCAAGCTAGCTACGCACCTGTTGCTAGCTAGCTTCCCCTTACTACCGACACCACGGTAGCGAGGACGCTTTTCTTTTTCTCTCTCACGGAGGAGAAAAGGATTAGAAGTATATTGACACACCAGTCAATATTCTTTGAGAACAAAGGACCCACACCGTCCCTTTTTCTCCGGATTAAGGACGGGTTGGTAACACTTTTTCTCTCAACGACGTACCTGTTACGAGCGGGTCCTCTCCACGCCACGAGGCAAACAAGATGGACGCCTCTCCCCCTCACACCAGAGGAGTCAGGGACTCGGAGGCTCGGTCATGCGGCTGCGGGTTGAAGATAGCAGGCACAGACTCACACCAGGTCTGCTCGTCCTGCCTCGGGCTGGAACACGCCCAGGAGGCTATCGACAACCCCGGCTCGTGCGGGCATTGTGCCCACTTCACCCGAAAGAGCCTCCACCGACGGCTAGCACACCAAGCTAGCTTGTTGGAACAGGACTCCCTCATGTCCACTGATTCGCCGTTTGGCAATCAAGACACGGGGGCGTCCGCCGCAGAGACTGAGCCCCTCACTGTGTCGGTCTGGGGCTCACTAACAGCGGCAGCTGCGGAACCGGGATCCCACGCCGTGTAAGGCCGGGACCCGGTGGCGGCAAGAGACGCGGGAACGGAGCCCCACGCCTCACCAGGCGGGAGCTCCCGGCGAGACCTCACCATGGTCTCGCCCGCAGAGGCTTGGCCTGCTCCGCATACCGCCGATGGAACTGCTGGTGGCAGCCCACCTCCTACCGAGGATGGGCCCGTCACCAAGCAGGAACCCCATGCTGCCAGCGAAGGTGGACCGTTTCCAGTCGACCATGACTGAACGGTCCTACAGAGCCGCAGCGTTGTCCACCAGGGCTCTGAACGTTTCCTCACTGCTAACCGCATACCAAGCGGAGCTCTGTGAGGATATGTTGAGTAATCCTGGACCGGCCGTTCTGGATGAGTTGGCCGCGGTCACAGACATTTCTCTCCGTGTCCAACGCTGCGCCGTCCAGGCCACGGGCAAAACAATGGGGATCATGGTGGTGCAGGAAAGAGCTAGATGGCTCAACCTCACCAACCTCCCAGACCGGGAAAAGGAGGATGTGCTTGACATGCCCATCGTTCCCGAGGGGATTTTCGGCTCCGCTCTTGCCTCCATGCAGAGGAGATGCGAGTCGAAAAAGAAGGAGGACGAGGCCCTCCACCTCTGCCTCCCTCGAAGGGCCCAGCCGCTGCCTTCGCAGCGGCAGCCCTTCGCAGCGGCAGCCCTTCGTCCAAACTGCTCCGAACCCTGCTCGGTTCAAAATACCGAAAACGCAGAGGTCGCAGTCCGCCCCGACTCCCCAGCCCAGGCAGGGGACGAGGGCGAGCTGGCCTAGAAAATCTCCGGTTCCGGCTGCAGCCCAGGCGCAGCCAACCCAGAATTTCGGCCAGCAGTCGAGGAAGAAGAAGCGAGCGGCGTGACAGCCCCTCCTTCTCCCCTCTGTGACAGAGCTGGAAGTCTACGGTTCCCCAGCTCTAAATGTGTTCCCGCCGCCTCGAGAGATGCCTCAACACCATCCTCAAGTCCGCGTAAACACATGTCACACACTTATTGATTTTTCTGTCATAAAACATTTTCCGCTGACGCATCCAGGCTTCGAGCCAAGGGCGCAGCTCGAAAAAATGAAAAGAAAAACAATAAAAACAATAAACAGCCTGTCAACTGTTCCCCTTCTGAGAGCAGCGACGGCCTCTCTCAAAGGGCGGACAATTGACGGGTCTGTGAAGGCACCACCGTCACGCACATGCGCAGTGCCGGCTGGAGCTGTAAAGGCACCACCGTCACGCGCATGCGCAGTGCCGGCTGGGGTCGTGAAGGCACCACCGTCACGCACATGCGCAGTGCCGGCTGGAGCTGTAAAGGCACCACCGTCACGCGCATGCGCAGTGCCGGCTGGGGTCGTGAAGGCACCACCGTCACGCACATGCGCAGTGCCGGCTGGAGCTGTAAAGGCACCACCGTCACGCGCATGCGCAGTGCCGGCTGGAGCTGTGAAGGCACCACCGTCACGTGCATGCGCAGTGCCGGCTGGAGCTGTAAAGGCACCACCGTCACGCGCATGCGCAGTGCCGGCTGGAGCTGTGAAGGCACCACCGTCACGCGCATGAGTAGTGCCGGCTGGTGTTGTGAAGGCACCACCGTCACGCGCATGCGCAGTGCCGGCTGGAGCCGTAAGGGCACCACCGCCACGCGCATGCGCTGTGTCGGTGGGGATTGTCGAAATGGGGCACCACAGTGCTCAGACACTGGAGGGCCCCATAACACAACAAATAGAGACTCAGAGGGGAAGAGACGTGACATCTCAGCTGGCTCTAAGGAGCATACAGCGGGAGATGCTCACGACAGTTACACGGAGCTACAGACTCCAAGTCACCGTTACCCCCCCTCGCTTCTCGGGCATTCTGCATTCGCAGGCCCGAGGAGAGTCAGCCCATATTCTGGAGAGAGAGATTCTCTCACTGCTAGAAAAGAGGGCTATATCTATTGTACCCGCCGAGCAGAGTCAGGGCGGCTTCTATTCCAAGTACTTCCTCGTTCCCAAACGGGGAGGGAACGGAATTCGGCCAATACTTGATTTGAGGGCTCTGAACAAATATCTAAGAAGATATAAGTTCAGAATGCTCACTCACACATCTCTGCTGCGGCTCGTGCGACAAGACGACTGGTTCACATCAGTCGACCTGAAAGATGCGTATTTTCACATCCCAGTATATTATCCACACAGGAAATATCTGAGATTCGCATTTCAGGGGATCTGTTATGAATACAGAGTACTCCCCTTCGGTCTGTCTCTCAGTCCAAGGGTGTTTGTACGATGTACGGAAGCCGCGATAGCCCCGTTAAGACAACAGGGTATTCGCCTGGCGACCTACCTGGACGACTGGCTGCTTCTCGCACAGTCGGAGCAGGAGGCTGTTACGCAGACAAATGTCCTCGTAAAGCACCTGCTCAACCTGGGTTTCATAATAAACACAGAGAAGAGCATTTTGTGCCCCGCGCAGACTATACTCTTCCTGGGTTTACGCCTGAACTCGGTGCCCTTTTCAGCTCGCTTGTCAGCGGAAAGAGTGAAAGCTTTCAGAGCTTGTCTCGCTCTTTTCCAGCTGCGCAAACATGTTCTCTTCAGATCATGCCTGCGATTGCTGGGGCTCATGGCGTCAGCCATCCTGGTCGTACGACTGGGACGCTTACACATGAGGGAGTTTCAGCGCTGGGTGGCCGCCCTAAAACTAAACGAGTTATGGTTACTGTGAAATGCGTAATGGCACTGCGCCACTGGCTGCACCCGACTTTTCTAGTACGAGGTGTGCCTATGGGTGCTGTCCTTTCACGGAAAGTGGTCACCACGGACGCATGTCTGACAGGTTGGGGAGGTATTTATGAAAGTCGCCCGGTGAGGGGTCTCTGGAGCAGAGACCTCCAGCGGGCGCACATAAATTACCTGGAGCTTTTAGCGGTGTTTCTCACCCTAAAACGCTTTCTGCCTTACCTCAGGGGACATCACGTCCTCGTGAGGACAGACAATACGACCACAATATCGTATATTAACCGCCAAGGGGGTTTGCGTTCTCTCCAGTTACACACACTGGCGCGCAAACTGATCCTATGGAGCGGTAGACGTCTCCTCTCTCTGAGAGCGACGCACGTACCGGGAGTGATGAACCTCGGGGCAGATCTACTGTCCAGAGGTATACCACTTTATGCAGACTGGACTCTACATCCAAGGATTGTGAGCTAGCTGTGGGTGCGTTACGGCAGAGCCGCGGTGGATCTGTTCGCATCGAAAGACAACGCTCAGTGTCAGCTGTTCTTTTCGATGCACGATCTAAATGCACCGTTAGGCGTGGATGCACTCGCGCACGATTGGCCCCCGGGCCTTCTGTACGCGTTCCCACCCCTGGCTCTGATACCCCAACTCTGGCCAGAGTGAGAGAGCAACGCCACACACTTATCCTGATAGCTCCGCACTGGCCAGCTATGTACTGGCTAGCGGAGATATATCAGCTGCTGTGCGGGCAGCCATGAAAGCTCCCACTACGCAGGGACATACTGTTCCAAGCGGGGGGGGCGATCTTTCACCCACACCCAGAGCGCTTGGCTCTATGGGCCTGGCCCGTGAGTGGTACAATCTGAATACAGTGTGACATGAAGCTGACCCTGGCAGCTGCCAAGCGAGCCAGTGGCACTCATGCACTATCTGTACAGTCTTCATGCACTCAGTTCGCCCCAGGGCAAACAGAGTGTGGTTGAAGCCCAACCCTACCTTTATCTTAAGGCGGTTGGTTCAGGTACCACATTTGACATTGAGGCATCCTCCCCGCCACTGTATTCCTCCGGGGAACATCGGCCGGATTTGCCGTGTCCAGCCCGTGCTTTACGCACGTACAGGGACAGATCAAGGGTGCTTCGTCATAATGACCAACCCCTTGTGTCCTGGGCTAACCCTTATAAGGGCAAGCCTGTTACTAAGCAACATCTCTCCCACTGGTTTGTGGAAGCAATTGCTTTGGGGCCCATACGAGTCAGAGTTCGCAGGCACCCTCGGGTCCGCGAGCTCTTTCGACTCAGGGTCTGGCTGCATCCTGGGCTCTGTCCAGGATGTCTCCCATCCAAGACATTGGTGCAGCGGCGAGCTGGTCCTCGCCGCTCACTTTTGTCCGCCTCTTAACAGGCTGGACGTTCTGTTCCCAGTGTGACTCAAGCAGTGCTGGGCACCTGGTTGAGTCAGAGCTCTACCTGTTAAGTTCTGGTTGGTTTGGTGATTTTCGAGATAAGCTCGTCTGACAATACGGGAGCTACAATTTCCCATAGTGAGACATCGAACGGAGTGTTATGAATGAGAACTATAGGTTACTTACGTAACCCCAGTTCTCAGAGTAACATGAAGTGAGATGTCTCACCAGACGGCCCTCCTTGCTATGGTGAAGCGAGAAGAGGTGCTTATTTTGAATGACGCATGCGTAGCTACTTATAGGGGGTGAATTCCCTGACGCTGACGTCAAGATCACCAGCCAATCAGGATTGGCGTAATGAGATTGATGCTTCTGTTTGCTCCGCGATGAGGCGCATCCCATAGTGAGACATCTCACTTCATGTTACTCTGAGAACTGGGGTTACGTAAGTAACCTATAGTTTTTTGTATGTTGTTTCTTTTTATGGTAATGTTTTTCCTACAGGAAATTGTCAAGAAATGACAACCAGTTTTTTCATGTAAGAAATATGAGGTCTACATTGAGAGTGTGACAAGTGAGCTGCATGAGATTTATTGGGTATGCACATTTTAAAATATCACTTTGTTAAATGTCTTGAGGCGCGACAGAAGTGCAGTATCCTGAGGAGTGGAGTTGTACTGTCCATTAAGTTTAAAGGCTTATTAAATCCGATGGTCTCACTCAACTGTGACCGTGTTTTCAAGCATCGTCGTTAATCTCCTTCTGAATACAACTTTACTTAAAAAAATATATCACATTTATTGCTGAGAAGTCATCGGCATCAGTGAGTCCACTTAGCCTATCAGTGGACAAAGTGTTTGTTCACTGAGGTGTAGAAGTGAGTTCGTACTTAGTACATATCGACTTTTCCCTTCCTGTGAGAAGATATGTGTTCATGCCTCTATGGCTTCCAATTTTGAATGAGAATGGTACATTGTCCATCCTGCAGATAGACGTTGTTCCTTAGACAGAGAATATATTCTCGTATTTTCTGTGGTGCTGTATAGAGGAAGGCTAGAAACCACATATTCTGCAGTCACTGTATTACAGCAACATCACACATTTAAAAGGAAACCTTGGATGCTTTTGGGGTTTTCCCATTCCAATACTGTTATATAGTTTTCTGTGCATATAAATGGTCTGCAAAGGAGGACATCTCTAAATCATTAGCCCATCCTAATCAACCTTGTGCTAATTAAATAAATACAAGGCAGCAAAGAAACCAAATGGATGATAGAGCCATCTGGAGAAAGGTTAGCGGGTGGCAGACAGAAAGAGACAGATGTGTGGGAATGTGTACACATAAATCCCCACAGTGCCCTATAACCACAGAACCAAATAAAGCAGGGATAAACGCAGCAACACCAAAAGCCAGGAAAACCACATAGTGATCCATCTAATAGTATCTATTAGTCTCTCTCAGTAGCTGTCATGCCACTCCTGAGACTTTCCTTCACTATTTGTGGAGTCATAACAAACCTGCAGCTGGGGTTCTGGCATACCAACAAGGCTAAATCCTCAACATTTTAATCAGCTTAACACGTTTGAGAGGCAGACCTGTAGTGCAAATAAGCTCGTTATTTGACGGCAGTTATGTGTAGTGTGGATGGTGTTGACTGGCATCCGTGGAAACTGTAGCTTGGAAACAGCCAGAAGTATCATGTATAGTTTGCTTAAGCATGAGCGCAGTGGGAGGTGTTTGTGGGGGAACGTGCCGAGGAGACGAAGCATCTTTAGGGAGGATGAAAGGACTTATTTGTACGATAGTGAGTGTGTGATGCAGAAGGAGCTATAAGTGTGAAAGCATTGAGTAGGCAGGGTAATCTGAGACGTCTAAAGTTGTTACAAACGAAAGTGGTACATTTGATCTGTTTCTCTCCATCGCCCTCTCACACATAAACATAGAGGGGTTTGGGATGATGACCCTTTTTTTGTTTATAGGCTAACTGAGGAGATCTTCTCCCTGGATACCATTCACAGGGATGATGTGAACTTTTCAGGGGGGAATAGAAAGGGCAAAATGAACTCAGGCCATGAAAAGGAAAAAGCAGGGGAAGGGAAAGCAAAAGGGACAGGGTTTGATAAGGTCGCATGGCAGACTTTTGTTGTTGTGGCCATGATCCCCCCCCCACTCACCTGGCTGATATAATGACCACAGCTGACCTGACAGACATTATCTGTGTGTGTGTGTGGAGATAATATGTGTGTGGAGATTTGGCCTGCCTGATGGAAGGTGTATCCTGACCTTAAAAACCCCATTGCTTCAGTTCGCCTACAGCTGATGCTACAGCCACCAAACTATAAATAGTATTGCATGACTTAACCTGTTAAGCCCGAGAGGACCCTAATCCGGGTCCTGCGGGTAGTTTTTTCACGAAACTGTGTCTCAGGGCTTCTTAATATTTAAAAACCTATGAATGTGTCATACCCATTTAACGGGAAGAAACTCAGCTAACTGACAATAAGGAAACAATTTTTTACCGAAACAAAACACAAGGGTATAATACCAAGCCTCTGAATTAGCCCTGAGCGAAAAAATGCTAACGCAATTAGCACAGAACTCCCGGTATAAATACTTTATTACTTATCGGATCTGCACAGACAAATTTAAAGCTGAGATTCCACAGATTCCAGAGGTATAAGTATCATCACTGTATGACCAAAACTCAGGGCAGCGAAGGCGAAACCAGACAACACACAATTTAGCTTTACGGAGCCAAAACGGCAAATATGTCTTACCTTTGCTGTTTTTCTGATCAAAAGTTGTGTTCAATGTCATTAAAACTATAAAAACGGTGCTGAAGGTTAATCCAATGTCTCTGTGTCCCTTTGAAAGGATTACTGATAATTCATCATTCAAAAACCCTCAAAAACTGAGATTTCATATAGTGTGTGAGGAATACAACCCAGCTTCCGGTTTTGGGCGTGCTGGCATGCATTCACCAATGGGTAATGTTTAGATGGATTTTAGGAACTTCCCGTCGATTCTATTGGCTCTAACGGTTCAAAAGAGGTGTCAATCATCAAAATCGACCAATGGGTTCCAGAGATATGGCAAATCCACCCAAATGACCCCAGAGGTGGGTTTTTTTTTCTAAACCTCTCTAAAAAAGTCAAATGTCACTTGTTTTGCATCAATATTCATACAGGGTACTTATTATATGTTATAGTTTGGATTCCTAAAGCTTTTAGTCTACTATCCCATCATTCAAGGGTGGCTTTCACTATAAGTAATGTTTTTCTTTTGGACGGACACTATAATTTAATATTTTTTACATTGTTCAGTCTGAATTGACTTTAAAATAAAAAAATGCTATATCGATTCTGACTTTTCTACATCCAACTCACAGGTTTATCATTGCTTTGAGAAAAAAGATTATTAATTTACCACTTTTAGAAGTGAAGATATAGTCATTTGTTCTGGGAATGTCATTTTCAAGCCTGAGACCTGAAAAACAGGCTCAGGGCTTAACAGGTTAACACAGATAAAAAGGAGCTGAATACCACATCCTACGCTCCTCGTTCGTCTGGTATTCCCTGAAAATGCCATGCAGACACGAACACATGCTTAGGTGTCAGAACTAAATCATAGATATAATTGTCTTTTATCTATAATAATATATTATTTCACCTTGTTTTATTTAACCAACCTGCAGATCCAATTATCCTCCTCTAAATGTCTCTCCATGAGACTTTAAGAAGCTCTGTGTGCAGAAAGTCATTGTTATTAATACCACCTCAGCAGTAAGGATCATTGGTAGTACTCACACTCTGTTGATTGAAACTGTGACGTTTTATCAAAGACTAAATTGCATAATTTACCATAACCTCTATAAGCAATCGGCACTGATCAAAACACATGGTTTGCATTTCTAAACGAATATGAACTACACTGTAGGCACTTTTCAAGAGAGACGAGGCTATAAGTAGAGTTTATTACATCTCATTCTTTGGGATTTACTTGGAAAATCTGGCCAGTTATAGGAAACCGGGAATGTCGGTAAAGTTCTCACTCATTGGCCATAGGACACGATTAAAACACGTAAAGCGCTTCCTCCTTAAGAGAGGGAAAGGTATTATGTTAGCTCTATAATCCTTCCTCTACTCGGGGCTTTCGGATCATTTGTTGAAGTGAACCGCAGGAAAACACTTTGAGGGGCTGATGGATTAAATTAAGAAGCGTTATATCCTTAAATCACTCTGATTGAAGTGTGATTTTGTCTTCTAGTTAGCTTTGTCCACACTGTGCTCCTTACCTTGCACTAACTCTGAGTGGCAGGGATATACAAAGTAAAATAATTAGTTTGCGTCGTTATTGTGCCAACGTGAAAGAAACAATGACATCTGCTCTACCTGGAGTGCAAGATTACAAATAAGTGTGGCTTTCTTATCTACTCAACAGCTGGTTGGATTATGCACACACACAGATAAACATGAACATTTCGAGTAAACCAAATAATACATTTTAATGACTTAATGACTGAAAATAAAGTAATTAGAGACACTTGTGTTCATTCTCACCTGGAATAAACACAACATTATAAACACAGGGCAGGCTGGTATCCTACATATCCTCCTACAAAAGGAATCATTTGAGTTGCTCACTTTATGGATTTGTCAGATTACGGCATGGCTCCAGAGCAAACCTTTTTTTCTTTAAACCCTCCTCTAAGCAGCCTTGCTCTGAATTCTTCCTGCTAATTTATCCTCACTCAGACAGAGGAGGAGAGGAACAGAAATGGAGAGAGAGACAGATACGTTTCAGTGATGCTCAGTCATGCCTCAGCTGAGACGTCCTCCATTAGACACTCCACATTAGATTAGAGCTGTTTAGTATGCAGAAAGAAATGATACGTTTTAGTTGTGCACTTCCCTCACTAACAGGAAAGTCTGCACCTTTTTCCTGCAGATTTTGAAGTCTTGATGTCTTGAACAAGGCTTGAATGTGAGATATCTCATGGCCAAACAGCCACACTTAAACCTGAGCTCTTGTTTTGCCTTTTTTAGGGTTTACCCCAGGAATTGTTTAGATATTGATCAGATAACTTGGCTTGTCTCTACAGATGATGCTGTGGGAAACCCTTGTATTTTTATAATGCCAAAACAGTCAATATTTTACGAGTAGAGAGCAGTCGGGTGTTATCCGCTCTCTGTTTACACCTGGCCCTCCTCAAACCTGTTGCCAAACGTAGAATTAGGATGCCCTATAGAAGGGAGTTCAGTCTTTTGTATGTAAATGTAGACATCTTTGAATAGAGGTCCGTTGATGTGACACCTTGTTGCACCCTGTCTTTGAACTGTGGCTTTGAAGCTCTTCTGTGTGACGTCATCATCTCCTCCTATGTATTTCGTGATGTAGCCGCGTGGCAATAATGATCGCCATAAAATCCATTACCAGGGGCCCCGGGGCCACTGTGCTGTGGGTCTAGCTTTATTACACCGACCCGCATGTTGGTAATTACACCATTTGTTTGTTGCTACAGCAACATGGAGGTTCTAAGCGGCTAATGCAGAATTTATGTTAGGGGGGTTTGGCATTTTGTTGTCATACACACCATTGCAGGCAGACATTCAGTTTGTGTGTCAGTCTTTGTAGCTGCACATGTGTGTTTGTGTGACACCCTCTCAGTGGGGGCTCATTTAAAAGACGCAGGGGCAAAATGGAGGAGGTTGACCCATTAGTTGTACCATTCACTATTTCACCTCACTGCCTCCACTTAGCTAAGCACTGAGGTCTGGTATTTAGGACCACCTGCAAACTGTCCTAAACACACGCTACGTCAAACACTTAGCAGCCAGCAGCTTTTAGACACTAGCCAAAACTAGACCGATCCAAACCATGCCTTCTTGGCCAGAGGGAAATTATCTCATCAAAATCACAGTGGCCTTACTGTATGTCTTGCTCTCGTAATGAAGTGGTAGAATTTAATAACAATATCCTACACACCAGCCTAGAACAAATCTGTCAAGGTGTCACCGTTTCCTAACTTGATCCTGGATTAAATTCATGAATTAAAAGTGGAAAAGCCACAAAGAGAGCTGAGGAATGGGCTTTAGTTTTTAATGCGGCAGCCTACCCTGCAGTGTTGGGCTTACATGAGTGACTGTTCATTATATTGGCTGCTGACGCTGAGCCATGTCGGCAATGCTCTATTGACTCAGAAGATTAGATCGGCTGGCACGAAAGGTAATCTGGCATCTATAGATTTGTCTGTGTGTGTGTTTTCTCAACTCCTCCATTGAGCACTGGACTGACAAGGACTTACAGGCACTGTCCAGATCTAATGTTGAGAGAGAGAAAGAGGAGGCATTACGTTACCCAGCGTTTCCGCCAGGAGGGGCGTCTTTCCGTCGAAAATAATAATTTGAGAGAAGATCGAGAGTTTTTATCGCTTGAAATGACGAAAAGGAAAAAGGACATGGACATCCCTCTGTTGGAGGGGCAAAGGAGTCTGGTGGGATTCTTTTCGCCGCCAGCAAAGCGTGTTCTTGTGACGGAAAGTGTACTGCCGGCGAGCCTTGACGGGGGTGCTAGTGGAGCACGCGTGTGAACTGCGAGCGCCGGAGCCTCGCAGCGGCGAAACTGAGGCTCCGTGGTAAACTGAAGAGCCGTTTAGGAGCCGGCTCTTCTTAGTGAGCCAAGCCAAATGATCCGGCTCACTAAAAAGAGCTGGAATATCCATCACTAATACGTAAAGAGATAGTATCTATAAAGGGACAGCACAAATTAAAATTCAAGTCTATAAAGAGTATAAAAACCCAGAACAGATGCTGGCGAAAATTCAACGGATCCTGGCCATATTTGTGTAGCATATAACATTAATTAGACACTCATGTGGCTTGCTAGTTTTGGACCCCATCTGTAACCCCAATACACAATAGGGGACTGAAGCAGATTTGAGCAGCCAGTAAGGGAGGCAGAGAAGAGGTTAAGTGTGGATTAGGGCTGCTCGATTATGGCAAAAATCATAATCTCGATTATTTGGGTCAATAATTGATATCACGATTATTAAAAACGATTATCCATTTATTTTGAAAACATCAATTTATTGAAAAAAAATGTGTAGTATGTTTTTAACAGTTGATCACCCTGAACTTTAAGTATAATTCAATTGAAAAACCAATAAAATAAATTATACTTTTTTTTCTTTTTTAAATAAATAATAATAAAAGATTTTTTTTTAATAATCGTTTTCTTTCGATTACGTTGTTTTCATAATCGTTGCAAGCCAAAATCGTAATTGCGATTAAAATACGATGAATTGATTAGCCCTAGTGTGGATGAGATGATAGTGGGTTAACCAAGTCCCCAAATAAAGACTGTGGATGTCATCTCTCACCACGCATGTCACGACATCCCCCCAATGTGTCACAGACTGGGCTTTGGCCGAAAGTAAAATCAGATGTGATCAAACACACAACAAATGCATTGGACTAATGAGCAAGATAAGATAAGATAAGAAAGTACTTTATTGATCCCAATTTGGGAAATGTTTGTGTTGCAGCAGCATAAAAAGACATGGCATTGTACAATAAACATTTAAAGACAAGAAATAAACTAGGGATGCCAGAAACTGACCATGATCAAATTCGAAAATCGGACAGCCCTGGCGAATATTAATCGATTATTCGAAAAAAAACTTTCCGAGGGCACAGACGTGGCTGGCACACACAAATATGACCTCAATCTATCAATCAATCAATCAACAACTTTATTAATCCCGCAAGGGGCAATTGGTTATGAGCAGCAGCTTATGTCATGTACACAGGCAGGAACATACAAGAAGAAAACACACAGATACACCCGGGAGCACAGATGTGAATAATTCTAATTTACACTATAAATAGTTCAAAGCATCACAATAATAAATAAATAATCAAGTTAAAAGCCTTTTCAAGAATTTAAAAGTTTGAGTGCAGAAGGGATGAATGATTTAGAAAAGCGATTAGTCCTTTGAGCAGGTAGAGCAGATCTACGCCCTGAAGGCAACAGACGAAATTCATGTGAAAGAACATGACCTGGAGAGTTCAGAATGCTCTCTGCTTTCCGCAGAATCTGTTGCTTACAGAAGGAATTTAAGTCTCTCTGTTTCACGCCGATGATCTTGGAGCAGGTTTTAACAATGCTGTTCAGGCTGTTCCTGTCTTTCAGTGTAAGGCTGGAACCAGCAGATAAAAGAAAAACAGCAGTCTGCGCAGCCTGCACTGCTGGCTTCCTCCAAGTTTACAGTAAAACAAACTGGTGGTGTGACCAATGGCCATTTACAATTATTAATACTATTACTATTATTGGCATTAGTCTATATTTTGGTTGAAACTAAGCCAGGAAAAAAAAGAAAAACATAAATAATAATAAAAATATATATAAATAAAATCGAATTTTAAAAATAATTTTCGATTATGGAGACTGTAACGAATATTCGAAAAATCGAATAATCGCTGGCATCCCTAAAATAAGCAAGAAAGTAGAAAATATACATGTTGAATTTACCAATGAACAATAATACGGTGGCCCTGAAGTGCAAGACACCACAGCATTTCACAAAACGCCGCAGCATTTCACAAAACGCCGCAGCATTTCACAAAACACAACAGCATTTCACAAAACACAACAGCATTTCACAAAACACAACAGCATTTCACAAAACACAACAGCATTTCACAAAACACAACAGCATTTCACAAAACGCCGCAGCATTTCACAAAACACAACAGCATTTCACAAAACACAACAGCATTTCACAAAACGCCGCAGCATTTCACAAAACGCCGCAGCATTTCACAAAACACAACAGCATTTCACAAAACACAACAGCATTTCACAAAACACAACAGCATTTCACAAAACACAACAGCATTTCACAAACACAACAGCATTTCACAAAACGCCGCAGCATTTCACAAAACGCCGCAGCATTTCACAAAACACAACAGCATTTCACAAAACGCCGCAGCATTTCACAAAACACAACAGCATTTCACAAAACGCCGCAGCATTTCACAAAACACAACAGCATTTCACAAAACGCCGTAGCATTTCACAAAACACAACAGCATTTCACAAAACGCCGCAGCATTTCACAAAACACAACAGCATTTCACAAAACATCGCAGCATTTCACAAAACACAACAGCATTTCACAAAACACAACAGCATTTCACAAAACACAACAGCATTTCACAAAACACAACAGCATTTCACAAAACACAACAGCATTTCACAAAACGCCGTAGCATTTCACAAAACACAACAGCATTTCACAAAACGCCGCAGCATTTCACAAAACACAACAGCATTTCACAAAACATCGCAGCATTTCACAAAACACAACAGCATTTCACAAAACACAACAGCATTTCACAAAACACAACAGCATTTCACAAAACGCCGCAGCATTTCACAAAACACAACAGCATTTCACAAAACACAACAGCATTTCACAAAACACAACAGCATTTCACAAAACACAACAGCATTTCACAAAACGCCGTAGCATTTCACAAAACACAACAGCATTTCACAAAACGCCGCAGCATTTCACAAAACACAACAGCATTTCACAAAACATCGCAGCATTTCACAAAACACAACAGCATTTCACAAAACACAACAGCATTTCACAAAACATCGCAGCATTTCACAAAACACAACAGCATTTCACAAAACACAACAGCATTTCACAAAACACAACAGCATTTCACAAAACACAACAGCATTTCACAAAACACAACAGCATTTCACAAAACGCCGCAGCATTTCACAAAACGCCGCAGCATTTCACAAAACACAACAGCATTTCACAAAACACAACAGCATTTCACAAAACACAACAGCATTTCACAAAACACAACAGCATTTCACAAAACACAACAGCATTTCACAAAACGCCGCAGCATTTCACAAAACATCGCAGCATTTCACAAAACACAACAGCATTTCACAAAACGCCGCAGCATTTCACAAAACACAACAGCATTTCACAAAACACAACAGCATTTCACAAAACACAACAGCATTTCACAAAACACAACAGCATTTCACAAAACACAACAGCATTTCACAAAACGCCGCAGCATTTCACAAAACGCCGCAGCATTTCACAAAACACAACAGCATTTCACAAAACACAACAGCATTTCACAAAACACAACAGCATTTCACAAAACGCCGCAGCATTTCACAAAACACAACAGCATTTCACAAAACACTACAGCATTTCACAAAACGCCGCAGCATTTCACAAAACACAACAGCATTTCACAAAACACAACAGCATTTCACAAAACGCCGCAGCATTTCACAAAACACAACAGCATTTCACAAAACGCCGCAGCATTTCACAAAACACAACAGCATTTCACAAAACGCCGTAGCATTTCACAAAACACAACAGCATTTCACAAAACACAACAGCATTTCACAAAACACAACAGCATTTCACAAAACATCGCAGCATTTCACAAAACACAACAGCATTTCACAAAACACCACAGCATTTCACAAAACGCCGCAGCATTTCACAAAACGCCGCAGCATTTCACAAAACACAACAGCATTTCACAAAACACAACAGCATTTCACAAAACACAACAGCATTTCACAAAACGCCGCAGCATTTCACAAAACACAACAGCATTTCACAAAACGCCGTAGCATTTCACAAAACACAACAGCATTTCACAAAACATCGCAGCATTTCACAAAACACAACAGCATTTCACAAAACGCCGCAGCATTTCACAAAACACAACAGCATTTCACAAAACATCGCAGCATTTCACAAAACACAACAGCATTTCACAAAACACAACAGCATTTCACAAAACACAACAGCATTTCACAAAACACAACAGCATTTCACAAAACGCCGCAGCATTTCACAAAACGCCGCAGCATTTCACAAAACACAACAGCATTTCACAAAACACAACAGCATTTCACAAAACACAACAGCATTTCACAAAACACAACAGCATTTCACAAAACACAACAGCATTTCACAAAACGCCGCAGCATTTCACAAAACATCGCAGCATTTCACAAAACACAACAGCATTTCACAAAACGCCGCAGCATTTCACAAAACACAACAGCATTTCACAAAACACAACAGCATTTCACAAAACACAACAGCATTTCACAAAACACAACAGCATTTCACAAAACACAACAGCATTTCACAAAACGCCGCAGCATTTCACAAAACGCCGCAGCATTTCACAAAACACAACAGCATTTCACAAAACACAACAGCATTTCACAAAACACAACAGCATTTCACAAAACGCCGCAGCATTTCACAAAACACAACAGCATTTCACAAAACGCCGCAGCATTTCACAAAACACAACAGCATTTCACAAAACGCCGTAGCATTTCACAAAACACAACAGCATTTCACAAAACACAACAGCATTTCACAAAACACAACAGCATTTCACAAAACATCGCAGCATTTCACAAAACACAACAGCATTTCACAAAACACCACAGCATTTCACAAAACGCCGCAGCATTTCACAAAACGCCGCAGCATTTCACAAAACACAACAGCATTTCACAAAACACAACAGCATTTCACAAAACACAACAGCATTTCACAAAACGCCGCAGCATTTCACAAAACACAACAGCATTTCACAAAACGCCGTAGCATTTCACAAAACACAACAGCATTTCACAAAACATCGCAGCATTTCACAAAACACAACAGCATTTCACAAAACGCCGCAGCATTTCACAAAACACAACAGCATTTCACAAAACATCGCAGCATTTCACAAAACACAACAGCATTTCACAAAACACAACAGCATTTCACAAAACACAACAGCATTTCACAAAACACAACAGCATTTCACAAAACACAACAGCATTTCACAAAACGCCGTAGCATTTCACAAAACACAACAGCATTTCACAAAACGCCGCAGCATTTCACAAAACACAACAGCATTTCACAAAACATCGCAGCATTTCACAAAACACAACAGCATTTCACAAAACACAACAGCATTTCACAAAACACAACAGCATTTCACAAAACACAACAGCATTTCACAAAACACAACAGCATTTCACAAAACGCCGCAGCATTTCACAAAACGCCGCAGCATTTCACAAAACACAACAGCATTTCACAAAACACAACAGCATTTCACAAAACACAACAGCATTTCACAAACACAACAGCATTTCACAAAACGCCGCAGCATTTCACAAAACGCCGCAGCATTTCACAAAACACAACAGCATTTCACAAAACACTACAGCATTTCACAAAACGCCGCAGCATTTCACAAAACACAACAGCATTTCACAAAACACAACAGCATTTCACAAAACGCCGCAGCATTTCACAAAACACAACAGCATTTCACAAAACGCCGCAGCATTTCACAAACACAACAGCATTTCACAAAACGCCGTAGCATTTCACAAAACACAACAGCATTTCACAAAACACAACAGCATTTCACAAAACACAACAGCATTTCACAAAACATCGCAGCATTTCACAAAACACAACAGCATTTCACAAAACACCACAGCATTTCACAAAACGCCGCAGCATTTCACAAAACGCCGCAGCATTTCACAAAACACAACAGCATTTCACAAAACACAACAGCATTTCACAAAACACAACAGCATTTCACAAAACGCCGCAGCATTTCACAAAACACAACAGCATTTCACAAAACGCCGCAGCATTTCACAAAACACAACAGCATTTCACAAAACGCCGTAGCATTTCACAAAACACAACAGCATTTCACAAAACATCGCAGCATTTCACAAAACACAACAGCATTTCACAAAACGCCGTAGCATTTCACAAAACACAACAGCATTTCACAAAACGCCGCAGCATTTCACAAAACACAACAGCATTTCACAAAACATCGCAGCATTTCACAAAACACAACAGCATTTCACAAAACACAACAGCATTTCACAAAACACAACAGCATTTCACAAAACACAACAGCATTTCACAAAACGCCGCAGCATTTCACAAAACACAACAGCATTTCACAAAACACAACAGCATTTCACAAAACACAACAGCATTTCACAAAACACAACAGCATTTCACAAAACACAACAGCATTTCACAAAACGCCGCAGCATTTCACCAAAACGCCGCAGCATTTCACAAAACACAACAGCATTTCACAAAACACAACAGCATTTCACAAAACACAACAGCATTTCACAAAACACAACAGCATTTCACAAAACGCCGCAGCATTTCACAAAACGCCGCAGCATTTCACAAAACACAACAGCATTTCACAAAACACTACAGCATTTCACAAACGCCGCAGCATTTCACAAAACACAACAGCATTTCACAAAACACAACAGCATTTCACAAAACGCCGCAGCATTTCACAAAACACAACAGCATTTCACAAAACGCCGCAGTATTTCACAAAACACAACAGCATTTCACAAAACGCCGTAGCATTTCACAAAACACAACAGCATTTCACAAAACGCCGCAGCATTTCACAAAACACAACAGCATTTCACAAAACATCGCAGCATTTCACAAAACACAACAGCATTTCACAAAACGCCGCAGCATTTCACATTGGATGGAAAGGGTATTCCTTAGGGAGAACACTTCTTGTTTGTGATTGGACAGAGCCAGCCATCGAAGCACTGCTGTGATTGGTTGTTTTTGCTGCCAGTCAAGAAATGACGCTTCGTGATTGGCCCAACACATCAGCCGTTAGCTGTTAGCACACACTCAGAGCTCACAGCTCCTCATATCTGTTCAGAAACTGGACAAAAGTTCAACATATAAAAAACACAGACTGTCTATGTCAGGGGTGGCCAACCTGCGGCTCTCGAGCCGCATGCGGCTCTTTGCCTAGTTTCATGCGGCTCTTCAGTTCATATTGAATTTTATATGTGTGAGTTTGGGGGAGAGACACTGACTCCTGACTAGTGGTGCACGGTGTACCGATACTTGAAAGGTATACCGCGATACCCTGCCGTTAAAAACGTTACGATTCCTCCGTTTAAGAATGACGGCGGAAAGTACTCCGGTGAGAAAGCGCCGTTTAAATAAGAGCTGTGTGTGTTCAGTGCTCTGCTTCCACTCCCTGCTCTGCAGCCGTGCCTGCAGTCCCGCCCCTCTAAAGCACGCTCAAGTGCCTCCCCGCTCTCGCGCACGCGCTAGCTGCCAGAGCATGTGAGAAAACGAGAGGCATGGCTGCAAGTGGGAGTGCAACTGCCGCTGCGCCTCGGCTTGTTGACAAAAAAGACGCCAGAAGCGAAATGTGGAAGTATTTTAGCAATATCTCTGACAGTGAGGGCAAGCCTACGAACACCACAAGGCCTGTCTGTAAGAAATATATTCATTTTATTTAATACGAATTCTTGTCATTTATTTTTATTTATTGTACTCATTGTTTAAAAGTTTGTGTTATGGTTCTGGTGTGAAATAAAGCACAATAATTACATTTAAGACGGTTTCCCTTTTTTTATAAGAAAAGTATCGAAAAAGAATCGGAATCGCAATTCTTGACTTGGTATCGAAACCAAAATGTTGGTATCGTGACAACACTAGCTACTCCTGACAGTTAAACCTGATATTTAGTAGGTCTGTTAAGTATTGAATGCTGATAATTCTGACGTAATTTGGCTGGTCAAAGTTGTTTGGCCTCGGATAAAATTGCTCCGTTACTTTCGTTCCGTGTTACTTTCGTCCCGTGTTACTTTCGTCCCGGCTCTCCCTACGTGTGTATGTGTGGTGTCAGGTGTCAGTATGAGAGGATGACAGCGCGTCTAATTTTGATGTGGCCCAAGAGCCAATCACAATAATACCTGCGATGCAGTGAACCAATCACCTTTGAGGGGGGGGGAAAACCTATCGTTGATTAAACACTACTATCCAGTGTTTCCCCTACCATTGTTTTGGAGGGGCGCTGCACCCCGCCAACGGAGCCCCGCCTCCCCCCTGAAATTCAAGGTGTTTAAAAAATATATATATATTTTTTTTAAATATATATATAGCACCAAATTGCAAATAATCTATAACTACTGTCACTTTTCACATTGAACATGTGCTCTTTTATTAAATAAACTAAACGCTTTCATTTTAAGTTGTGAGTTTAGTGTTTTTGACCCTAAGAAACACTGATGCATTAATCAATAACAATAATCCACAGCTCCTCTCTGCTCCAGAGGATTTAAAAAATATATATCCCAATGCCACAAAAATGCATCAGTGACGTGGTTGAAATCTTGTCTCCAGAAAACAAAAAACTGAAACAAGCGGTATCAGTGACTGTGTGTTTGATGTGGCTCTTAACCTCTGACTGGTTGGCCACCCCTGGTCTATGTCATGGTGAATACAGTCGCTGCTTTATGTATGTCTGTATGACGTTGTTGTGAGTGTGGACGGAGCAGCTACAGGTTAGTTTAGCCTGATCGATCCGATTCCGATAGGATTTACATGGAGATACGCCCCGCCCCCTCTCCAGCGTCTTGTTTGAATGACAGGAGTAAACACATAATTAATGCTTTATTAATTCATGGTTTTTAAGGGGCTTATCTCCATGTAAATACTATGGTAGACCACCCAATATTCGCATCGCTCTAATCGCTCGAGTTTCACCGCGGCTGTCAGCTGTGTTTGCTCCTGTCATTCAAACAAGAGGCGCTGAGAGGGGGCGGGGCGTATCTCCATGTAAATCCTATGGGAGATACCAACTACAACAAAATGAACATATTTGACCGTGATTTAATTGTAATACACGTTTCAAAGTGATGCCGAAGTAACTACATACTGATAACGGTTAGTAAAAACCATGAATTAACGCTTTGACAAGTCTGCAGACAGACGGCAGGCGAAAAGCTTTTAAAATGCGTGTTTTCTGAATGGAATCGGATCCATCAGGCTAAACTAACCTGTTGCTGCTCCGTCCACACTCACAACAACGTCATACAGACAAAAATAAAGCAGCGACTGTATTCGCCATGACAGTCTGTGGTTTGTACATGTTTAACTTTTGTCCAGTTTCTGAACAGATATGAGGAGCTGTGAGCTCTGAGTGTGTGCTAACGGCTGATGTGTTGGGACATATTTCGCTGTCGGGTGTTGACCAATCACGAAGCGGCATTTCTTGACTGGCAGCAAAAACAACCAATCACAGCAGTGCTTCTCTGGCTGGCTCTGTCCAATCACAAACAAGAAGTGTTCTCCCTAAAGGAATAGCCTTTCCGTCCAATGTGAAAGGCTGTGGCGTTTTCTGAAAGGCTGTGGCGTTTTGTGAAATGCTGTAGTGTCTTGCACTTCAGGGCCACCGTACAATAACAAGATATAAAGCAAGGTGTTATATATACATAAGTATGTGACAGATGGAATATTAAACTGAATATATAAATGTACAGTGTGAGCAAGTGTTGTCTTCATCATTCTGAACAATAGGCTTTTGTCTTCTGTATCAGCTCCATAAGAGCAAGCATTGTGTCCTGTGAGTCCTAACCTGAGGAGCAGTGTATGAACAGCTCTTTGTATTCTGATATGTGGAGTGAACCCTATTATTGACTTCGTTGGCAACATTTTCCAATGGTTTTCATTCTTCCTAGCAGGAATTGCTCCATTGACAACCATGACTCCACCGTAGGCCATATGACCTCTAAAGTGCAGCAGGTTTAAATTTGAAGGGCAATCTTATTCTCCCCTGAGGCAGATCATATCTAGAGATGGCATCACCTTCCATTGGAAAGATGACAAAGACTGAATATCCCAAAATGTTTTAGGTAGAAAAACGACATTCATATAATTAATTCAGACAAATTGAAATACTCCAGTCTCTTGTTGTGCTTTTATTTCATAAACAGAAAGATGTTGTTTAACAAAAGACAAATTCAGCCTCTTACGCAGCCTTATTTCTGTCGAGAGATTCAGATGGAAAACTTAATGTGAGGCTTTAAATTGCTTCAGCTTCTTTAACGCAGCCACATTATGCAAAAGACCAATTCAGTTCTGGCCTTCAACATCGAAAAGCATGAAATTAGTACCACCGTGTTTATCTTAAATGGTAGTGTCCCTTCATTTATTCCATTCCTTCTCTCCTCTGTTATTTCCCCCCAGTCCATTCGCCCATCTTAGCCTTCACTCTCTCCTCTGTTATCTGCAATCTCAGTCAGAATCTGAGGGACTGCAGGAATCCTCTCTCGCCATGGTTCATTGTCACACTTCTTTATTTCATCGAATTGAAGACTTATAAACTCTTCTCTTCTAACTGTACTCGAGAAACTTGAAGCTTAACCTCACATTCTAGACCTTGAATATATACTCTGTTATATATTGGGAGTTTATTTAAAGGTCACCTATTATGCAAAATCCACTTGTTCATGTCTTTTCTTCATCAACATGTCGCCTCTGTGGAAAGAGACTCTGAACGTTTCAGGAACAAAGATTCTCTCTCTTTTTGTCCTGATCCATTTCTATAAAAACCTGTCTGAAAATGAGCTGATCAGATTTTGGCCACTTTATGATGTCATAACGATTTTTTGTCTTGTGTAACCATTAGCCAATCACCAACCAAGGTAACCTCCCCCCCACCTTATCACCTGAATCTCCTCCTAGAGCACCATTGTGTTCTTTGTAACCAAATATCTCTCAGAGGGGCTCCTTATTTTCATCTAAAGCAGGGGTCTGCAACCTTTTTGACCAAAAGAGCCATTTTGCCCCCTTTTCCACCAATCTTTTTTGTCTGGAGCCGCAAAACATATTTGATAGCTTGATATCTTATAAAGTTGTATATATTGTTACATCACAGACAAAAACTACAGTTGTTTTGCATTTATTATTTATTACATTATATAAAACTGTTTACCTCTAATAAGAAACAAAGAACAAAGAACTCTTATAAGGAGGCACAGGCCTACTTTAAAATAAATCCACACAGCACTTGGGAGTCCTCTGCACATTTGAAGAAAATGAATATAATTAAAATGGGCCCACTTTGAAATAAATAAAACATATAGCTGCACCCTAAAAAGAGTTAACTGATTGAATTATGACTGAAGGTCGTCAGCTGTCTTCCTCTTCTGTGTTTCTCCTCGATACGTAAAGCTGCAGCACCTTTGACAACTTCTCTCCACATATCAAACATACCGGTAAACCAGCATCGTTTGCTTGAAAGCAGATAACTCTGTCCACGCAGAATGAAACCCTCTGTGTTCCTCCGATACTTTTCTTTTCTTTGATTTATTCATAGTTCGCTCATCGAGCCGGGGGTCAGGTTATTCGCCTGCAAGAAAAGGCGCTCGCGCGGGACCGTAGCAGGATGTGACGCATATTTTAGTTTACCTAATTAAAACCGTTTTTTTGTGTCACAGTATCACCTCAAAATACAAGATACAAAACATTTTCAACCGTGCAGCAAAATAGAAATAGTCCTACAAATATTTTATTTTATTTCCTTCTTATTTTTGTCTAAGCTCAAGGGAGCCAGAGCAGAGGGCTTAAAGAGCCGCGGGTTGCCGACCCCTGATCTAAAGTAACAGACAGAGAATCAGCACTTTTGAAACAGGGCTGAATCAGAGAGGATTATGGGATGCTGCAATGATCTGTTTGGTGTTTGGAGGCAAACACTTCAGAGACATGTTTGTATATATCTGATGAAAAACAGTATATTAGGGAACTTTAATACTTGAGTTAAACATCATCTTCCCAATGTAATGTTAATTCGGCAAACAATGGCCTGTAACAAGCTTCACATCAAATGGATAACACACAAATAATTCATATTCAGATCAAAGATCCAAATGCTTTATTGTTATATGCACAATACACAGTGAAGATGTATTTGAAAATCTTATGCAATAAACAATATTCTTACGAACATGAATTAACAGAAATATAATAATGCACGAGAATGCTGCAAGGGACACAATAATGCAAATAATATGCAGAAATAACTAAACTACAGTGTATGTAAAATACAGTTTACTGAAGCTGTGATGTTTTTTCAAATACTTTAATATCTTGGAGTACATAAAGAATAAAGAATAACAGCACAATAGTTATGCCGTTAGAGAGGACAATTTGCAGGGAGGTTTGCCACAAACATCCAGTATTTCCCTTATTCAATTATCATTTACATAACTTACTTATCAATATTTGTTTTGTTTGTTTAGGTCACCATCAGAAACCGTTGTTGATTAATAGTGTCACTAGGTAATATACTTCATTCATGATATAGGGGTTTGCATTATTAATACATGGTAAATAAATAGTTTTCTTGTGATAAATGACAACTGAACTACAGACAGTATCAGTCCGTGAATACTAGATTATTTATTTGAATTAATGCGTTCAGTTCACAGGTTAGGTAAAATATTACTACTAAAATGATTCTTTCTCCGAGGACCACCAGTAGCCCTCGTGTATTATTCATTATTATTCATTGCCAATTACATGGACAGCGTTCCCATATTTATGCCACGCTGTGTGCTGTTAAAGCCTTCCTCAGTTCAAGGGAAGTTTGACACACACACACACACACACACACACACACACACACACACACACACACACACACACACACACACACACACAGAAATACAACTCCTACAAGTAAATGCTTCCATGCAATTTACATGTGCCTACACACCGGCTGTATCTACTTTGCACTTACTGTAATTGCCTTATCTCTTGTGAGCTGTATTCTAACCTTCACACATTTTGAAATGGTTGTGTTGCTGAATGAGATTAGTTTGCTCTTATTTCTTGGACGAAATGCTTTTAAATACAGAGCAGGGCTTCTGGGTGAAGGGTTTCACCTTTTTCCCTCACCGTTTACAAATATCCACTCTGACTGCGCATTTAAAAAATGTTATTATCTGTTATTTTATCTGATAAATGACAAGTTAAATTAGGTCTTATTTAGGGGTGCATTTGATGTGGTTAATGTGAGTGAAATGCAGAGTATCTAAACCACATATGTAATGATGCTTGTCCTTGTTCTTCTGCAACCACCAATCACGAGGTACTTGAGGTTTTACTACTTCCTATTATGGGGAATGCCAAATGCCACATAAATAATTTCTACTGCAGAGAAAAGAGGATTTGACTCTTGCTGTTTCTTTGTCAGACAACCTCACAGCATGAACTAATATGTGCTAAACTTAAAGGTTGAATTCATCTTGAGGGAAGCGTGTTGAACTTCTCCTTCCTTCTACAAGTCAACAAGTCAAAGTGTTATATCTTCTATTCTGTTATTGTTTTGGAGGCCATGTTTCTATTTATTCCAATCACTGGCTTTCAAAGTAGATGAGGAATGGCTTTGTCTTTATCTTTGTATGTCCTTTATAAGGAGAACTATAAGCACTAGCATTAGCATACAATTTACTTAAAATGAAAAGTTAAAATAAGGATTGATCTATAATTATTATACCTCCTGGCTGGAGGGAAATCTCCAGAGAGCTGAACGTTTACCGTTGGCTATACTATTGTGTTTGTCTTTTTCAGTAAACATCCTAATATAAAACATGTTTCTATATTGCTCACGTCCATCCTCTGTATCCAGGGTGTCCGCGGGGTCTTAAAAAGTATTACAAGTTGATAAATCAATTTAGCGAAAATTAAGGCTATTCGAAAGTATTAAAAAGTATTAAACGGCATTTTCCAAGGTATTACATTTTGTAGCTTGTTGAACGGGACATCGCACGCTCACTGCTTGATAGCGCGCGACGGTCCGTTTACGCCGGTTGTTAAACAACATCGTTATGGGGAAATGCAAGTTTGCGTCCAAATGGTTGGAAGATAAGGAGGAAGGACAATCAATACTGTATATAGTCAATGTGAGGTAAAGTGTGTCGCCAATGTAACCGGTTAAAACTCCAAGTGGCGATGAGGTCTTAAAATGTACGGAAAGGGTCTTAAAAAAGGTCTTAAAAGGTGTTACATCTGACTTCAGGATTCCTGCATATATCCTGGTATCACATCTCCTTTCTATTTGTCTGAGTTCCTCTTTCCTTCCCTTCCTATACTATTAGCATCACTTGTCTCTTCTATTACTAAACATTTAACCCCTGGCCCCAGCTCTCCGGCATGAGTGATGGATAGAGATGAAATCAAAGACAGGCAGAAAGACATGCAGGTGTAATCGTATAGGGCTGCTAACAGGAGAGTGGTGAATGGAAAAGAAGAGTGTCTTCACTAAGGGGCTAACAAAAACAAAAATATATATTAAAATGATATATTACATTATGGCAAGGCAAGTTTATTTATATAGCATATTTCAACACAAGGCTTTAGAAAAAAAACATTTCAAGTATTATATGGTGCGACAGTAACACATGAGATGACCTTTAAATACACTTAAAAACGGTAATTAAAAAGCAAAGAGAATACAAATTTAAAGAAGTTAAAATGAAATAAAAGTATTTTACTGCACTCTTACTTTTAGTGTTATATTTTATAATGCTTTATTGGATGTGTACAGAGCCCCTGTGTTAATAAAACACTATCAAAGACAAATGTAACATTTTTGAATTACAAAACATTCCAAGGTAACGCTATCACTGGCTTTTTTTATTTGTATACGTCAGAGAAAGTAGGTCAATTTGATCTGACGGGTAAATCTCGATGTGTCCAGAGGCTGATGGATCTAAATACTAAACTGGACGCAAGTGAAATAACAATATGTTAAGCTGTGCTAAAGGATGGACAACCCCTGCGAGTCATTATTTTGTTATTAGTAAAATCTCGGTCTGTTACCTCTCTTTTAACTGATAACAGCGCTGTTTGTCTACAGTTGTTTGCACATGCCAATAACAATTAGTGGGACGCCCAGAAGCCTAGCTGGCAGCGCTTACAAATGTGTAGCTGATGGCAGGGATGTAATGTTAAAGGCTCGTTGCAGACGATTCAGAAAGCATCGAACTGGGATATAACGTTGGCCTTTAAAGGTCCCATGTCATGGCCATTTCCACTGATCATAATTCCATTGTTGAGGTCTACTAGAATAGATTTACATTGTGCAATTTTCCAAACTCACATTGGTTTCGCATACAGCATCTCTGTATAGTATGTGTATTCAGCAGTATTCACTCTCTCCACTAAACGGCTCGTTGCAGCTCTTGCCCCCCCCCTCCCTGTGAGCCCAGTGTGCTCCGATTGGTCGGGACGTTGTGAATCGCGCTGAGCTCCGTGGAGGTGTGATTTCCTTGTTTAGCGATACACAGCGAAACACAGCCAAACTCATCCTGAGCACACACAAAGTCACAGCCGAAGTAAAAACAATAAGTGTGGCTTGATATTGAGTAAGAAAAAGGTTGATAAACGCTGTGAGAATGGGTCTGCAGTGAATGGTCTGCAGAGGAGAATGGGTCTGCAGAGAGAATGGGTCTGCAGAGAGAATGGGTCTGCAGAGAGAATGGGTCTGCAGTGAGAATGGGTCTGCAGAGAGAATGGGTCTGCAGAGAGAACGGGTCTGCAGAGAGAACGGGTCTGCAGAGAGAACGGGTCTGCAGAGAGAATGGGTCTGCAGAGAGAATGGGTCTGCAGAGAGAATGGGTCTGCAGAGAGAATGGGTCTGCAGAGAGAATGGGTCTGCAGAGAGAATGGGTCTGCAGAGAGAATGGGTCTGCAGAGGAGAATGGGTCTGCAGTGAGAATGGGTCTGCAGAGAGGGGGGCGAATGGGGTCTGCAGAGAGAATGGGTCTGCAGTGAGAATGGGTCTGCAGTGAGAATGGGTCTGCAGAGAGAATGGGTCTAGCAGTGAGAATGGGTCTGCAGAG
Organism: Gymnodraco acuticeps; assembly: GCF_902827175.1. Classification (NCBI taxonomy): domain Eukaryota; kingdom Metazoa; phylum Chordata; class Actinopteri; order Perciformes; family Bathydraconidae; genus Gymnodraco; species Gymnodraco acuticeps. Next base: position 2,599,659 of record NW_022991187.1, read on the forward strand.
AGAATGGGTCTGTAGAGAGAATGGGTCTGCAGAGAGATGGGTCTGCAGAGAGAATGGGTCTGCAGAGAGAATGGGTCTGCAGAGAGAATGGGTCTGCAGTAGAGAATGGGTCTGCAGGAGAGAATGGGTCTGCAGAGAGAATGGGTCTGCAGATGAGAATGGGTCTGCAGGAGAGAATGGGTCTGCAGAGAGAATGGGTCTGCAGATGAGAATGGGTCTGCAGAGAGAATGGGTCTGCGAGAATGGTGTCTTGCAGAGAGATGGGTCTGCAGAGAGAATGGGTCTGCAGAGAGAATGGGTCTGCAGAGAGAATGGGTCTGCAGATGAGAATGGGTCTGCAGTGAGAATGGGTCTGCAGAGAGAATGGGTCTGCAGATGAGAATGGGTCTGCAGAGAGAATGGGTCGCAGTGAGAATGGGTCTGTAGAGAGAATGGGTCTGCAGAGAGAATGGGTCTGCAGATGAGAATGGGTCTGTCAGAGAGAATGGGTCTGCGAGCATGGTCGTATAGAATGGGTCTGCCAGTGAGAATGGGTCTGCAGAGGAGAATGGGTCTGTAGAGAGAATGGGTCTGCAGATGAGAATGGGTTCTGCAGTGAGAATGGGTCTGCAGAGGAATGGGTCTGTAGAGAGAATGGGTCTGTAGAGAGAATGGGTCTGCAGAGAGAATGGGTCTGCAGAGAGAATGGGTCTGCAGAGAGAATGGGTCTGCAGAGAGAATGGGTCTGCAGAGAGAATGGGTCTGCAGAGAGAATGGGTCTGCAGAGAGAATGGGTCTGCAGAGAATGGGTCTGCAGAGAGAATGGGTCTGCAGAGAGAATGGGTCTGCAGAGAGAATGGGTCTGCAGAGAGAATGGGTCTGCAGAGAGAATGGGTCTGCAGAGAGAATGGGTCTGCAGAGAGAATGGGTCTGCAGAGAGAATGGGTCTGCAGAGAGAATGGGTCTGCAGAGAGAACGGGTCTGCAGAGAGAATGGGTCTGCAGAGAGAATGGGTCTGCAGAGAGAATGGGTCTGCAGAGAGAATGGGTCTGCAGAGAGAATGGGTCTGCAGAGAGAATTTCGCCGCGATCCCAACTGTCTGTTATCAGCCTGCAGCCAGGGAGGAGAAATCAGCAGAGCTGCCTGCACTGAGTGTGTGAGGAAGTCCGTGGGTTGGTCAATTTGGACCAATCAGCGGGGGCTTAACGTAACGGCTCCGCGGACGTAACATAACGGCTCCACGGATTGGTCCATTTCGTTCCGGATACGGATGACATCATGATGTACCAGGAAGAATCAAATGGACAATGACGTATCTCCAACGAGGCGTTTTGGGGAGGTATTTTCTGTGTTAGAGTTTTACTCGCTACAGGGTGTACTTTGAGGGTTTTGACTCTGCACACCGTTTACATGCATAAAAACCTTCATAACACACAAGGGGACGGGTAATAACCGGAAAAGCATGACATGTCACCTTTAAGTACAACTGTGATTGGTCGAACGACTCATTGACTGATAGTGAGTGATAGTGAGAAGCAAAACAAAAAAAGGTGGAGGAAAACACATTTTGAGGTAAAGTGCTTACAGTATGTGTGTGTGTGTGTGTGTGTGTGTGTGTGTGTGTGTGTGTGTGTGTGTGTGTGTGTGGGGGGGGGGTTTCATCCCGCAGGCTAATAATCATTGCCTTTCTCCAGATGGAGGAGTGTACCAGACTCAGCAGAGGTCTTCCTGCTTCCTCAGAGCAAGGGACGTAGGGGGTAGTAGTGTGTGTGATTGCGCAAGTGTGTGTGTGGTTGTGCAAGTGTGTGGGTGGTTGCGTGAGTGTGTGGGTGGTGCGCGAGTGTGTGGGTTTGTGCGTTTGCGTGTTTGAGTGAATATGGATGGAGATGAACTGTCACTTAACGTGAATCCTCCAGGGGACGAATATCACACAGAGAAGAAGGAGAGGAGGCAGAATCAGATTGAAGCTTTTGGCCACATCAATCTCCAACCGACAACATTGTTATCCGAGACATTCAGTCACTTGTTTTATTGAAAAACTGAAAGTGTCATATTCTGTTACTGTGTGTCCATTTGATGTACACACAGTTGTGTACACTTCTCTGTAACATGGACTTTTTTCCAGACAGTTGACCAGGAGAGAAGTCAGCTCCATTTCTCCTTCATAGAGGAAGAAAGTCTTTCATGAATGGTATCCTTGGAGTAAATGTAGATCCACACACATCTTCTTTTTGTAAGATTAGTGAACTTCTTGGTATTTAGAATTTGGAAAACTCCAAGACACTTCGGTAGAGCCTACGTTAAAGATTAAAAGGTGACACTTATGACACATCCTGTTTCTCTTTGTCCCCTTCTTCAGTTCAATTCAGTATTTTTTTGAAAGGGCTCTGAAATGCTATGAGCAAAACACAACAACAATATTCAATTCTATCTCTTTCAGTCAGACACACACCAGCTGAAAACTCTTTCACAAAACAGAGAGGATTCACATTTTCAGTGAGCGAGCAGCTTGTGGAGAGCTCCTGGCTTTGTTTGAATGACAGGTGGAAATGGACTTCTTTCTCACTACAGTGCACATAGGCGATGTCACAAGGTCTAAGCGTAGCAGAAATGTCTCAGATTAGAAGTCAGCTACTGAGAACACCCACTCAAGAGTTATTACACGTAAATGTGCTCACACACTTCCACTTCTACAGTACATACAGCAGATGATTACATTTATAGTTCCTTCATGACTTCTTGTGGGTCGTGAGTAAATTATTCAAACATTCCTCGATTCACACACACACATTTACACTATAGTTACTTTTACATAAAACCATATAAATTCACAACAACAGATTGTAGAGTTAAAGGTCACCTATTATGCAAAATCCACTTTTTTATGTCTGTTATATATAAACATGTGTCCCCTCTGTGTAAAGAGATTCTGAAAGTTTCAGGAAAGAATATTCTCTCTCCTTTTGTCCTGATCCATATAAAAACCTGTCTGAAAATGAGCTGATCAGATTTTGGCCACTTTATGTTTTTTTGGGTTGTGCGCACCATTAGCGAATAACCAACCAAGGTAACCCCCCCCCCCCCCCCCCCCGCCTTATCACCTGAATCTCAACCTAGAGCACCATTGTGTTATCTTCTCCACCCTCCTTGACGCCCCCCTCCTCCCTTCCCCCTCCTCCCTTCTTCCAAGCGACTTTGTTAACTACTTTGAAAAAAGGTTGATATTTGCTTTTCATTTTCCGACTCACCATTAGTCACCACTGGGTCACCAGTCCCACCGTTCACCCACACACTTCCTTTTCCCTTCTCTCTCCAAGTGAGGTACTTACCCTCATTACCTCTGCCCGCCCTACCACCTGTCCTCTGGACCCTATCCCCTCAAACCTCCTTCAGACTATCGCTCCTGATATTCTACCGTTTCTCACCCATTTCATCAATACTTCTCTAACTTCTGGTCACTTTCCAAACAGTCTCAAGAAAGCAAGAGTAAACCCTCTCCTAAAGAAACCCACTCTCAACCCGTCTGATGTTATAAACTACAGGCCTGTCTCTCTCCTCCCGTTCCTGTCTAAAACACTTGAATGCGCTGTCTTTAGACAACTCTCCTGCTATCTCCATCAGAACAACCTTCTGGATCCGCACCAGTCTGGTTTCAAGGCAGGTCACTCAACAGAAACTGCTCTCCTTGCTGTCACTGAGGAACTGCACACTGCCAACACAGCATCCCTCTCCTCTGTCATCATCCTTCTGGACCTGTCTGCTGCATTCAACACGGTGAATCATCAGATCCTCCTTCGCACTCTCCAAGAATATGGAGTTTCAGGCTCTGCACTTTCCCTCCTCACCCCCTACCTCAAAGACCGTACCTACAGGGTAACTTGGAGAGGGTCCGAGTCCGACCCTTGTCAATTAACTACGGGGGTCCCTCAGGGCTCTGTTCTTGGTCCCCTCCTCTTCTCTCTGTACACAAACTCGCTCAGATCGGTCATTAGCCCGCATGGTTTTTCATACCACTGCTACGCTGACGACACTCAATTAATTCTGTCCTTTCCCCGCTCAGAGACCCAGGTCGTCGCACGCATCTCTGCTTGTCTAGCAGACATCTCTCGGTGGATGTCTGCTCACCACCTCAAGCTCAACCTTGACAAGACTGAACTGCTTTTCCTTCCGGGAAAAGATTGTCCCACTCTTGACCTAACAATCAACATCGGCCCCTCTGTTGTTCCACCGACTCAGACTGCAAGGAATCTGGGTGTGACCCTAGATAACAAACTGCCCTTCACTGCAAACATCGCTGCTACAACCCGCTGCTGCAGATACACGCTTTACAAAATCAGGAGGATACGTCCCCAGCTGACTCAGAAAGCGACTCAGGTTCTGGTCCAGGCTCTCGTCATCTCACGCCTAGACTACTGCAACTCCCTCCTGGCTGGTCTACCTGCATGTGCCATCCGACCTCTGCAGCTCATCCAGAATGCAGCGGCTCGTCTGGTCTTCAACCTTCCTAAATTCTCCCACACCACGCCGCTCCTCCGCTCCCTTCACTGGCTTCCGGTAACTGCTAGAATCCACTTCAAGACACTGGTACTTGCGTACCATGCTGCGAATGGTTCTGGCCCTTCCTACATCCAGGACATGGTTAAACCGTACACCCCAGCACGTGCACTCCGCTCTGCATCAGCCAAACGACTCGCTGCACCCTCGCTGCGAAGGGGACCCAAGTTCCCATCAGCAAAACACATGGGTTTGCTATCCTGGCTCCAAAATGGTGGAATGAGCTCCCCATTGACATCAGGACAGCAGAAAGATTACGCATCTTCCGGCGCAGACTAAAAACTCATCTCTTTCGACTCCACTTCGAGCGATAAAATTAAAAAACAAAAAACAAAACAAAAAAACAAAACGAAATAAAAAGCACTTATATACTAATAAAGGACTGGCTTATCTAAAGCCAGTTGAGTAGCACTTGAAATGTTGTAGCTCTATGAAACCGAATGCACTTATATGATTCAGTTTGTATCTTCTTAGTCGAATGCACTTATTCTAAGTCGCTTTGGATAAAAGCGTCAGCTAAATGAAATGTCATGTAATGTAAATGTGTTTTTTAAAACCAATCATCGCTCAGAGGGGCGTGGCCAGCTGCAGCTCATTAGCATTTAAAGCTACGGACACAGAATCAGCACTTTTAGAACAGGGCTGAAACAGAGGAGCTTATGGAATGCTGCAATCATCGGTTTGGTATTTAGAGCCAAACACTTCAGAGACATGTTTGTATATATCTGAGAAGTTGAACTATAATATATTGTTGAAAAAGAGTATAATAGGAGACTTTAAGTGACTGTAGTTGGCACAGTAATAATGCAATGAATCCAGGAAAGAGCCTTTTAAAGTGGATAGTGTATTCTGTTTTATGCATAAAAATACAAGTCCCCTCAATTTCACTGTAAGCTAAGATTCTTGATCCCGCTGATCTGAGAACGTGAGCAACAAAACATTTTTAGAAACGTATTATACTTCATCATCAACCTCTCAGTGCACAATTCACAGTAATTGCATCCCTCATCTGCCAAGTTAAACTCCCACTGGGACAAAATGAATAAGGGGGAGAGAATTAAATCTCATCTTGTCTGGTCTTGCTCTGTGCTACTGTTTTAAAACCGTTTTAATGTTGTGATAATTAGTATAGCCAAGAAGAGTGAGAGGATAAAACAAACACTCTGTCTGCAGCAGGTGTGTTGAAGCACTGCCCCCTGGTGGTTTCAGTGTGTGTTGCTTGTTGCTTGTACAACAATGCAGGCTTTGACTTCCTCTGCTCAGTATCCTAATATATATAATAATAAAAAGCCAGTCTTTTTAGTTCTACTGAAGTGGAGCAACTTGTAGTTTGATAATGATTCAGAATTGTTATTGCAGCCTCATATAGGACTCGTTTTTGAATGATAGAGCCTAGACTTAGTGTGTATTGTGTATTAAAAGGTTGCCATCTACAGTCAGGATGCAGGCAGTGCAGAGTGATGGTCCATTTGTTGAACCCTTGCATGGGGTGTGATGGAGACATGTGAAGTGAAAGGCTTGAGGGGTCAAAGCACACTCTCATGCTCACTTCCTACCAACCCCTTCACTCTCACTCACACACACACACACACACACACACACACACACACACACACACACACACACACACACACACACACACACACACACACACACACACACACACACACACACACACACACACACACACACACACACACACACACACACTTCATTAGCTGTGTGATGACAGACAGATCTCCCAGAAGTCTCGGAGGTCCCCGGGGTATCCGGTGGTCCGTGAAGTGGATATTCTTAATGTCAGTCCCTGGCTGTGAGGTGGTGACTCAGGAGAGTAATTATAACATACACAGAGAGAGAGTCTATACTATCATTAATGTATTGAAATACCAAAACCAGCAATATTATAATATATATTTAATTGTGTGTGTTGCATTGCAGCAGCTATTGTTTTGGGTTTCGTTTAAAGCTCACCTATTATGCAAAATCCACTTTTTCATGTCTTTTCTACATCAACGTGTGTCCCCTCTGTGTAAAGAGATTCTGAAAGTTTCAGGAAAAAAGATTCTCTCTTTTTTTGTCCTGATCCATTTCTATAAAAACCTGTCTGAAAATGAGCTGATCAGATTTTGGCCACTTTATGATGTCATAACGATTTGTTTGGCTTATGTAACCATTAGCCAATCACCAACCCCCACCTTATCACCTGAATCTCCTCCTAGAGCACCATTGTGTTTTCTTTAACCTAATGTCTCTCAGAGGGGCGTGGGGAGGGGCTCCTTATTTTCATCTAAAGTAACAGACAGAATCAGCACTTTGGAAACAGGGCTGAAACAGAGGGGATTATGGGATGCTGCAATGATCTGTTTGGTGTTTGGAGCCAAACACTTCAGAGACATGTTTTGTATCTGAGACTTAATATATGGATGAAAAACAGTATAATAGGGGACCTTTAAGGGAGAAAAATACTTGATTCATAAAGTTTTACTCTTTATTCTTTATTTTTCTTTATGGATCGCTTGCTTCTTAGATTTACATATTTCCTCAAGGTTACTTTTAATGAAATCTCAAATGTATGACTATCTGCCCGCTTTGTATTCTATGTCCATTTTATAAGCTCAGCTTGCATGTGCACTGACTCATGTCACGGTAAAGTTATTTGGCACAAGAATATTCAGATATTTTATGCACATTTTTTACATCAACTTAAAACGTTTATTTTAGAGTAACAATGTGTAATACATCTTAAGCTCTTTATAGACAACAAACCGACATCTAAGAACTAGCAGTAACAAAGTGTTGCATCGCCTTTATCGCCTGCTTCTTGGTGAAGAAATCGCTCTTGAACACACCTTCAGAAGTACAGCTAATGGCAAATTAGTACGTACATTATGCGCCTACGTGAGAGGAAATTACTCTCCATACCAGCAGGCAGCGTTAGACTGTAATTGTAATTCAAATAAGGAAACTGGAAGACTTGATTGGAGATACAGTATATAAGCCATTTCTAATACATACTTGAAACAAAGCAGCATTCACCAAACACTTTCACTCCATACTTGCTCACCCACATCCAGATATCTGTGTTGTGAACATATCTGTTCCCTGGAATGATCAGATAAGTGGAAATATTAGAAAAGCCTTCTGTGTTTGTGCCCTCTATACTGTGGTCTTCTGCCTGGTTTCCTCACTTCCCGTTCTCTTTTCGTGCATTGATTCGCTTAAGCTGACCAGCCAACCAGAGTAATTCTCTCCACCCTCGATTCAACAAACTATATTGCCTTAAAAGCCAGTCTCAAAGACTGAGAAGTGCCAACAAATCAGGACAAATGGAAAAAACAAAAACCAGACGCTCACTGGCGGTGGACCGTTGACTTTCCGTGTTGAGCCGTAACGGGTTGCATCATGTTTTCAACACCACTAAACCCTCAGTGCATGTATCCCTACAGAATTACACTCAATCACTCCTCAGCAAGTCCAAACATGCCAAATCTATCACAAACAGAGTTGTTAATTTGTGTTTTTCAAATTATTGTTGTGACAAGCCTTTTGGTGTTTCAGTTTAATAGATGGGTCACTTGCCGGAGACCATAGCCGGCACATTTTGTTCATTTGTTGGTTTGGTTATAATCAGGAATTGAAGTCTTTGAGAGCTCTACCTCATTGATTGTACTTCCTTAAGTACAGTTTTTAGGATGGTTGTAGACATGAACCAATAATGACAATGCAAATTTCTAATGCAACCAAACAATGAGAATAACTATTTAACCTTTATCAAACCTGATTATATCGGGCTTGTGAATACATTAATACAACATATCTTCCATACTCGTGGATGCTTTCCATAGTGAGATGACTGCAGGAATCTGTGGCTGAGGTGCTGGTACAACGTGCAACTCAATTTGGTTCTTGCAGTTGTTTAACTAAGGGCATTTGCCTATTTAAACTATACATTTGTTCTAGGAATAGATCATTCTAAATATATGAATACATTGTTCATTCTGTTTGTTTCACTAGACACTTTAAAGGGCACACATGTTCTTTTATCTAGATGTGAATACTCCTGTAATGTGTCCTATTTGAGTGAAAAAGGAATCTGTGTACACCGCACAGAGTCGAGCAAGTTTTCAGAGATTGTTGCCCTCGGCACACCTATTCATGGATTCTCTTTGTGATTTGCATGTAGAGTAGAGGGTCTCAAGGTGCAGCTCGGGGGGAAGAATGTCTCAGGATTGCGTTTCTGCTCTTTGTAGATGATGTGGTTATGTTGGACCGTGACCTTCAGTGGGGCGATATGCAGTGTGAAGCAGTCGGGATGAAACTCAGTAGCTACTAGTCTGAGGCGATTGTTCTGTACCAGAAAACGCTGATTAAGAAAGAGTTAGTCATAAGCGAGGGAGTTGAAGTTGGGACGACACAGTGAGGAACTTTTCCACTGCTAAAAAAACCTGTGAAAAAACACTGAAGTTACAGATACCACTGGACAAACAACAGGGATAGAAATTAGTCGATCAAGTTTAGAGCTCTGATCTTTAACGTTGGATGGCTGTGTTGCATGTCGTCGTCGTCCCCCCCCCCCCCCTCCCAACGCCTCACCTGCTGCAACGGCTCTGTCCATTGTTAAAGAGATTGGGTCCTTAACTTGATCAGGTTTGTTATTGCATTTATCTTAACTATCCCCCTTATTTAAAGCAGTATTTTGTACCCTACTCACCAAATCATCAAGTTAGACATTCTGTTCAGATTTATTTCTCTTGCCCCCAAAAAAATGGATTGGCAGAAGAGCGTTCATGTTCAAAGCCCCAACTGACTGGAATACTTTACCTGCTGCTATTAGATCTCTTGCATCATTGGGTATGTTTAAACATGCATTATCATCTCACTTTCAACTGGTCTGTACTTGTTATTAATGAAACTGATATTGATGAAACTGATTTGCTCGACTGCCTCAAATTGTAATGATTGTATGCATTGCTTGAATTTTACTTAACAGACTATGTGGTTTGTCTTGTGTGTCATGTTTTGCATTTTGTCTTTTTGTTTATGTATGTCTGTAAGTTTTTGCTATTGTCGGGACCCCCTTGAAAACGTGATGGTGCATCTCAAAGGGGTTATCCCAATGAATAAAAATGTCTATATAATAGGGCTGCACGGTATTGAAAAAGACTGACATCGCGATTCCTCCCCCCCCCCCCCCCCCCCCCCCCCCCTGCGGTATATATTGCGTTTTTTTTAACCTGTTAAACCCCAAAGTCTCGGCGGGTACTTTACTTTTTTTTCACGACTCAGGGGATCGTAATATTTAAGAACCTATTAATGTGTTATACCAGATTAACGGAAATAATCTCAGCTAACTGACCATTTTTACCAAAACAAAACACAAGTCTCTTAAGAAGCATCTAAATGACCCCTGAGCGAAAAATGCTAACGCACTTTGGCACAGAACTCAAGATAAAAGTACCCTTATTATTACTTATCGTAGCAGCATTTACAAGATATCCGATTAAAGCTGAGGTTCCACCGATTATTTAGGTATATAGTATCATCACTGAGTGATCTGAACTCGGACAGGGGAAGCAAACACAGACATTACAACACGTACCTTTACGTAGCTTCTAGGGGAGATGTCTCACCGTAGCTGTCAATCTGATCAAAAGACGTGTTCAATGGCATTAAAACGAGAAAGAAAAAACGCGGCTGAATCGGTTAATCCATAGGTTTTTAACGTCTCTGTATAAAAAAATGATTTAATTTATAATCCATAATTCCATTTTCTCCGGTATTGTCCTCCTGTGCCTCGTTCATTTTTTACCAGTGTTTTGATGGTCTGCAAACTAGCGGGGCGGGGTCTGCTGTGATCTGATCAAGAATGATTGTGATTGGTGGTTTGCTCTGCATGCAGGGGAAGTTCTACACACACCAACACATGAACAAATAAGGAGTGAGAGTGACGCGTAGCCAAAACCGGAAGCTGCATGCACTCTGGTGGCTACCATTAGCAGCTAACTTTTGTGCTCCGATTTTTACATACAAATGGAATTATGGATTATAAACAATTGCTTCAAAGCCACAGATACATTATCAACCTATGGATCAACCGATTCAGCCGCGTTTTTTCTTTCTCGTTTTAATGCCATTGAACACGTCTTTTGATCAGATTGACAGCTACGGTGAGACGATCTCCAGTAAAAGCTCCGTAAAAGGTACGTGTTGTGATGTCTGTGTTTGCTTCCCCTGTTGCGAGATCGGATCGCTTAGATACTATACTTAAATAATCTGTGGAGTCTCAGCTTTAATCGGATATATTGTATGTCCAGTTTCGATAAGTAATAAGGGTATCTTTATTTTGAATTCTGTGCTAAAGTGCGTTAGCATTTAAAAAAAAAATGAATAAAACCGCACGTCCCTGCGGTGTGAATACCGCGGTTATCGCCATGACACGGTATATCGTTCAGCCCTAATATATAACAAGCATTGCCATAAGCACCCAATCCACATCCACTATTGTCATGTCAGTTTCTCTTGTCCTCTGAAGAGTGAAATCAGACACCTGCCTTTTGATGCATTTGTTATTTAATTAACACAAGCAGTTGGAAAGTCATGTAATCAATGTATGACCTTGATCGTGTAACATTGATAACAGTGACTACCTCAGCAAGGATCTCAAGTGTTTGTGTACAAGTGAGGGTATTATGGTGTGTAAAAAGGTGTGTGAGGTAGACAGGTGTTTTATTTCTGATGTCAGCAGTCGTTGTCATCGTGCAAGATCATTACGGTGAGAAGCTAGCCATAAAGAAAAGCTCTTGATTAATAAATTCATCTACGTTCTGACCATCTCTTATGTTCATGGGTAGTGACTGAAACAATGAGATCTAGGATATAAAAGTACAGAGGATAAGGTTTAGGGCTGCACGATTTTGGGAAAAAATGTAATTGCGATTTTTCTGACAGATATTGCGATTTGAATTGCGATATTTGTTTTTAAGCGACCCAACGGAAGTTTATTGTAAAATGCGGCCATATCTCCGGCTAGGAAGGTCGTATCAACGTACTCCAGTCTCTAGCACCCCCGCAGCCCGAGCTACGAGTGAAATAACTAAACTTACATGAAACTTCCGTTGGGTTGCTTTAAAGTCAAGCTTCAGTTTAAGATTCACCCTGTAATAGATGTAACACATGTGATGGAGCATTACTAACCTGACTCAGATGGTTTGTGTCACCAGACCATCTAGGAAAGCTCCATTGGAAGCCATTTGGAAAGGCAGGCACTTTCAAAAATACTTGGCAGGTGATTGGATCAATCTGTCTATCACCGTCTATCATGGGCCACTTCTGATTTAACAATGGCTGGTACATGTAGAGCACAGCACTTCTGATTGGTGTGGATGACTGACACACAAGAAAAAGAAACAAAATTATTAAAAAAAAAAAACGCAGGCTTTGCGATTTCATAATCGCATCATTTCAAATCGCGATTTCGATTTAAAATCGATTAATCGTTCAGCCCTAGTTTGAACTTGTACCTTTGTTTGCCTCCTTAGTACTGCAGAGGTGCCCTTGAGCAAGACCCCAAACCGCTCCGTGGCTGCACTCTGCCGCTAATACTTGGATGGATTTCGGGTTAAAGGCTTAATTTTTCTCCGTGTGCCCTGCATGTGTCTTCATATGTGACAAATGAAAAGTTGACAGTACAGTTGACATGTAACCACTTTAGAGATAATGTCACAGGTGCAACAGCAAGTAGGTCGTACTCCTCTCTGCTGCCACACTAATAAGTTGTTCATGTTGAACACGCTCAATCTGAATACATTCTAAAAGACAGAGATTTGACTCCACTTCACCCATTTCCCATTGTGACCGCCAAACAGTCCCTCACCCTCTTCTTCTCTCCATCTTTCCCTCCCCCTCTTTCCCCCTCTGTCTCACTCCATCGCATGTCTTTTTTCCCATGCGCAGAAGAAGACATTCCTTTTTTTTCTGTTGCATCCTATCCTCATATGTTCAATTTCAGCTTGTTCATCAGTTGTGTTGGATCTTATTTTATGTCTCCCCATTTGTACTCTCTCCCTCCATCTCTCCCCCCCTCTCTCTCCTCCTCTCATCCTGAGACAGTGGAGTGCCTGCAGCCCAAATCTAAGCCGCTGCCTGTCAGGCTGCTCCGTTTATGCGCCCTGCGCTACTCTCCTCTCCCCTCTGCGCTATACTGCACTGCATTGCACTGCTCGTCTCTCCTCACATCTCCACCTCTCTTCCATCCTTTTCTCTCTTCTTTCCCTCTCTCTACCTGCATCCTTCTCACACTGCACACTCTCATCTCTGTTGTGCGTTGCTGCGCTCTCCTCCATTGTTTGGAAAATACAGTACACTTTGGGCTTTTTTTCCCGCGCCAGAGCTGAGTGCACTTGGGCTCCTGGTGGAAGAGGAATCAGATGTTCCTGGTGCTCCAGGTTTGGCTTGCCTCGGACTCTTTGGATCTGTGTGGGCCGGAGAGGAGGAGTGGGCTGGGGGGGAGGGGGGGCAGAGTGCAGACCAGGTGAGAGCTCCGTCTGCTCGGGGGGGGTAAAGGCTTCACGTCGGCGGCGGTTGTGTTTGATGGTTGTCCGTCGTGGGTCATGCCCTGGGACTTGCGTGCTTCTAGGCAGTTGGAGTTGGAGACCCTCTCCCTTTTTTGCCCCCCTTGTGGGGCAGCATTGATCCTGGTCCCGGGCACCAGTGGCTGCACCGTGAAGAGGGGGAACCATGAACCAGCTGGATGCACCACGGCCGATCAACTGGACCATCAGGAAACTGTGCCATGCAGCCTTCCTGCCATCTGTACGCCTGCTCAAGGTAACGGAACACAGGGGAAGGGAGAGTGGGAATGAACTACATAACAATGTGTCAGGCAACCCTTCTTCTATCCACTTCACAACAAGACGAGTAGAAAGAGTGAAGATGCTAAATGAATGCTGGAAAAGCTGCTGTGCAAAATGCCACTGGATTTAAGGCAGGCTTTAACAGAGGATAGAGGAAAGGATGTGCAGTGGTAAGTGTGGCAAAACTGCCTTAGCATACATGTAACACCAAGCTTTGGAAGTATGGGGATGCGCAAAGAGGGGGGGATGGAAATGGAGATGGGAACACGATGTTAGAGAGGAGCACAGTGAGCGTGAGACGGAGAAAAGGAAGAAGCTGTGACAAAGAAAGTGTGTTGAAAGAGAACAAGCTAAGATTTATAATTGATTGAGAGCATGGGGGAAAAATGAAGGATTGGGAAAGGGACAAGACATTCACAACAAGATATGGGAAACACTCAGAGGGGGACAGTGGATTAAAGGGGTCCAGTGTTGGAAATAGCAAGAGGGTTGCACATAGGGTGAAGGTGAAGAGACCAAGTGCAAGGGATGTGAGAAAGAAAAAGGTAGATGGTGAATGAAAGAGGCAGGATATAAAGGAAGAGAGGCTTTGTAGGGATGGGTGAGCAGAAATGTGGAATTGGAGCTGACAGACATGGACTGAGTAGATTTAGGAAGGAAGTGAATGTGCAAAATCAAATTCCAGCAGACAGGTGAATGTGCAAAATCAAATTCCAGCAGACAGGTGTATTCAACAATGCACCGAACTGTGAGGTTGTGTTGCTCTTGAGTATTTAGTTGGAATTTGCCATGTGTAGTTGACAAACCAGTCCTTATCACCTGAGCAGAGATGTGTTGTATAATGTGTGTGAATGAGCCTGTGTGTGTGTGTGTGTGTTGTATGTGCTATGTTAAGTGCATAATTTCTAGGGCTTGTTTAAAGACATTTGTAGCCTCATTTGTATTCAGTCACGTGATCTTAAAGCCAATTACAGGGGCTGTTTAAGGAGTGCTATTGTAGGATGTCTTAAATGCCTCTTTTCCACATTTTCCTTTGATCTGGTTTGATCAAAGTGTCTCACAGAACACTGATGCTGAGCTCACGTGTTCACATGTGTGTAACCTGGTTTAATGAATGACATCTTTGATTGAATATGCATAGGCTCTGTTTAAGTGTGAGTTTCTGAGGACATGCATAGTATTGTTTGACACTTGTTCTATTATAACATTTTACACAATGATATGTGTGTGTGTGTGTGTGTGTGTGTGTGTGTGTGGCCTAGCATTACTATCCTTGTGGGGACCTACATCTGTTTACACAGTCACGTGTGGGGACTCATTAATCATTAATCATTAATTTTAGGGTGAAGACTTGGTTAGGGTTAGGCATGTGTTGGTTATGGTTAAGGTTAGGATAAGTCTCCAGGAAATGCATGTAAGTCAATGTAATGTCCCCTGAAGTGATGTAAACATGGTGTGTGTGGGTGTGGGTGTGTGTGTGTGTGTGTGTGTAATGGCACCAGTGGGCATTTATGAATAATAGGTGATCTTATCCAAGGAATAGACATTTATCTAATGCTGGCGCCACACAAACGGATAATTGGGAGAATGTATTTCGTATTCAGTGCTCATCTGAAGAGATTATCTGTCCACATTCTCCTTTAGTACGAGGTATTACAGACATAATGTTATCAACTGGATTGGCAATTGAATATTGAGCAGGATCCTGGAAAAGCCAATATTGGTGAGCTGACCTGGAAGTGTCCCCAACTTGCTGCTGTGTAGTAGTGTTAATAGAAACATGACTGAAGGAATAAAACGTTACTCTCCTGAGCTAAGAAAATACGGATACACTTAAGTATCGAAATATGTTGTGCTACTGTCCCCTTGAAGAACCCATATGCTTATAATTACTCAATGATATATTTCTTGAGAGGACTTTTGTCAGACAGTAACTCAGATGCTACAGAATGAATAAATTATTAAAAAGGCAATATATTGACTTGCTTACAGTGTTGCAACACGTGTATCATGATGAATATTGTAGTCGACAATACACGAGCCAAGTGGACAGTGATAAGAATAAGAAAGGCTTGTTGAGATATGGTATTACAACGGTATGACTTTCTTTCCATTGCCAAACATAGCACACAAGTCCAACCTTCTGTCGCCAACAGAATGTGGTCTTGACTGAATCATCTGGTGGGTGCTTCCTCACCAATTTAATATACAAAATGGGTTTAACCTGTCATTATGTCTGTAGATTTGAAAATCCTCTCGTGTGCGTCATGCCACTGCCATCAGCCTCAAAACTTCAAGTGAGCGTATTCAAATGGTACTACATTGATTGATATTTCCCCCTCCCTAAGCAAGCCTTTCAAAGAGTGTTTCATGCCATTTTGAATTTAGTGAATTTTCTCTGAATAAGTGACTCCCTCCGTGGGACTTCTCTAAAATAATTTTTATTTGGATTAAGGGCTCCATGCTGTGAAAAAGAAAAGTTCCCATCCCAAATACTTACAAATGTTTCCAGGGACAGCTTATGAAGCAGCTCCAACAACATCATTATCGAAGTGTTGGAACGCTTTTTCAAATGAAATAAAAACAATTAAGGGTGAATGCTTTAGAAAGTGACCTGTAACCTCTGTTGTGTAAACACTCTATGAAGCTACACATGGTGTCTGAAACTGTGGTAACTGTATGTGAATCCTCTCATGGAGACACCAGGCTATCAGGGAGATATTAACAGACCTGTCATCATTGTTCATAATTTCTGCACGACAAGCACTTTCCTCCCATGTCCCTTTAACTTATTACCAGCTCGCTGCTGCCAACTGCTTCTGCTTGCGTGCACCGGAGTGTGGCAACGATTTATAGGCTGTCAGTGATGTTTTGTGTCTTCGTTAGGCAGGAGAATATGTCCGACAGATTGTGTGTGTGTTTGTGTGTGGGTGTGTGTAAAACTTGGTTTTCTATGTTTGAGTATGTGCATTTATTATGCAGCACTACAGGCAGAGTTGCAGTAAATAGGTACCCTTCAAACGATTTGAACCCTGAAGACAAGAGTGGGAGGAAAAAAGTGCATTCAATGAATACTGAAACCTTTATTTTTGATATCAAATGATATCAAATGGATATGTATGTATAACGCACCATGAAATGTTACTGTTCACATCGTGGTGGTCTTACCAAGTAAAGCTGTCTAATCTCATGACAAGCACACGCAACCAACGCAAACCAGCCATGCAGTTTATCTCTGTTGAATCAATGCAGTTAATCAAAAACCTATTATGACTTTCACCATCTCCTTCACCTACCTCCATTATCCTTAAGATAACTACGTGACGAGCAAACATGTGCACAATCCCATGTGTGACCTGAAGAATGCTCAGAAATTGATCATTTGAAGATATCATTTTCACTGTATAGGCACAGAAGGTAATAGCATCGATTTTAGAATTGACTCTGACGTCTTATCCATTAGACAGCTGCGGGTTAAAACTGTGTGTGTGTGTGTGCAAATGTCCTTGAGCGGTGTACAGTAAGAATGCCACGGTGAAGGAACAGCGCAATAGGGGTGAAACCATCCATCGATCTGAATTGAAATGTTGATTCAAGTATAAACTACCCAATATCAGCGATACAAAATAAACACATTGATACATATCGATGGTGATGGCTAGGTGAGTTAGCAAGCAGCGCTAGCATTGTATCATGCATGTTTGATAAAGACTTTCGATCTTTTGTTTACTTCCAGACCAGCTTAAGACATTTTTTAACGTTAAAGCTTGTAAACATGTCACACTAGAAGCACAAAACACAAATATGACCCAGTAAATGACCATATAACGGTCCCTTTTAAAAGTGGGAGTGGTGAGCAAAAATGTTATTAGTGTATCCCCAAAAACATCTAGAAAAAGAAGCCCATTGTGAGGATGTTGATTCATACGTGTGATTTAGTCCATGTGTATAGGCCTGCAAGTCTTTCAGTCATCTTAAAGAAGAACATTGTGGAGTTCTGTGGGAACAGACTTTGGTCCTAGTGGATTTACGAGTTGTTTAAGTTCAAGATAAGGACCAATTACTTGACTTTGTCTGCATGGGAGGTAGCGCTACATTATCTCAGTTTTATAAATGATCCCAAATGACAATAAATCCGTGGTACTGTTGTAAATGTTCCATAAGGAATTGGATTCATTACAACAGCTTCCTATTGACCTTTAAAATGGCAAGCGATTGGTCAAGTGCCACTCGAAAGAAGACTGATGCACCCATTAGACAAGGGGGCTGTTCTCTGGACTGGGACAGCTAGAAGAGAAAGGGAAAGGAAACCCAGAGTGTCGATCTGGTCCACGTGTTCCCATCCTGTGTGACTATCACTAAGCCAGAGAGTCATACAGTTTCTAGTTCGTTGTCCCTTTGTAATCTTGTGCCCTTTTACCAAAGAGCTCTTGGCTGGAACTGGTTGACTGTGTGGATTTAATCCAAATGTTCACACTGTCAGAGCTTGTGCCTTCCTGCTGGAATAATTATATTTTCAGCAGAAGCATTGACAGCTGAGAGTTGAAGCTGTGGATTTTGTGTACTGTAGACTCAGCGGGATGAAGTGTGAACCAGGAAATGAAATGGACAGAGAATCGAAAAGGAAAAATCTATCTTCTTATATCCCTCTCTTTGTGACCTTTAAACTTACCATATATAAATACTATAGATAGATAGGTGGGTAGGTAGGTATGTAAATAGATAGATAGATAGGTAGGTGGATAGGTAGGTGGATAGATGGATAGATAGATAGGTGGATGGATAGATAGGTAGGTGGATAGGTAGGTGGATAGATGGATAGATAGATAGATAGATAGGTAGGTGGATAGATGGATAGGTGGATAGATAGATAGATAGGTAGGTGGGTAGATGGATAGATAGATAGGTGGATGGATAGATAGGTAGGTGGATAGGTAGGTGGGTAGGTTGATAGATAGGTAGGTGGATAGATAGATGCATAAGATGGCAAAAGCGTCAGCTAAATGCAATGTAATGTAATGTAATAGATAGATAGATAGATAGGTGGATGGATAGATTAGTACTTTATTGATCCCAAATTGGGAAATGTTTGCGTTGTAGCAGCTTAAAAAGACAAAGCAATGTACATAAGACAAATTAAAACTCTAGAAATAAACAATGCAAAATATTTCTGAAATAAAATATCATTAAAAAGTAAAAAAATATACATGTGGAAATACAAATTTACAGTAACAAAATATAAAGCAGGATATTATACATACATTAATTGTGCAAGGAATGGATTATTACATTGAAAATAAATGTAACATGTGCAGTGGGAGTGACCGTATACATAAGTCTTTTCCTTTTATTTTTAAAGACAGCTTTTTCTCACATTATTGCGTGTTTACTTTGAATCATCATACACCTAAAGTGTGTCTCAACGAGGTCTTCTCCACCAGTTTCAGGGGCATTCTTACACAACTCCCCACTCTTTTAGGAAGGTGTTAATTCCTCTGCAGTGCTGTGCAGTAATTGTGTAAAGGAAATGCTGCAGTGAATACAGTAATAATCCTATCTCTGGTTCTCTTCATGAAGTTGCTAGTTCCTTCTCCCCCTCTCTCGCGTCTACATGATTCCCTGTCGTTTCCTGTCTGTCTTCCTGTCTTTTTTTCAGTCATGCCTTTCAGCCTTAATGTGTTTGATACCCTGTCCTCTCGTCTCTTTTTGTGTCTTTATGTTCCCTCTGTCCCATTTCTTCATAAAGATAACACTCCATCTTATGCAAAACACATGGGGGACGGGATGTTGCTGCTAAAAAAACTATAATATATCTCTAATGCTAAAAATAAAAATCTGTTACATAAAAGGGTTGCTGTGCTTTCTATCTTCAAGTTAGGCTGCGAGCGGAGAATAAGCATGGGAGTTCATCCTGCACTGCAATCTAATATTATATAATGATATGAAAAAAACAGCCTAAACTGAATTCTCACACCTACAACAGACAGGAGGAGCGAGGTGCAGCCGGTCACCCATAGGTGGCACCACCCATATACCTTTCTGTACAGAGAATGCACAATTACTGTTGTAAAACTAACCGATACAGCTTTGGCAGTGTAGAGTTTTAAAGGGTCCCTTGCTCCCATATATGTCTTTTTCTAAGTATCTCTGTATGACATGAGAACAGTCCTTTTCAAAACTGATCTGTATTTCCTCTCTGATCTTTATTAATAGGTATTTTGAACGATACAGATGTTGAATGATTGCAGCAGCTAACAGTGATGCATGCAGCTCAGACTGAACACTACAACACATTCCTGTGCTTTCATCACTGCGTTGATAACAAGTGATTAGTTTGATATGATGCAGAACATGGCCGACTGTTTTGAACTGATAATAGGATGTAATGTGATTGGTTGGAGCTGCTTTAGTGTCGCTCTTTCAGGCTGCACTTGGTCTTAGATTCCTTCTGTATGTTGTGCATAATTTACTCATTTCTGAAAAATCATTAGGATCAGCAGGGATTGTTCTAATTACCAAGCTCTCTGCAACCTATGATTAACTGAAAAATAACACCCGTAATACGCATGTGGCATACTGTAAGTGCATTTTGATTTTGTCTTTTTTTGAGCAGGGGAAGTGCAAATTAGTGATGGGAATTACGACACTTTGAAGGGAGCCGGATCTTATGGCTCCGTTCCTTTCCGAGAGCCGTTCAAAAGAGCCGGGTTTTGTGACCCCGGCTTTAAATGATATTTTGGCTTTACAAATGTTGCACTCCGCTTGATCATTGCCTAGGTTTTTGTTGAAGTGCATCCAAATGCTGCTGCGTTTTCGCGTTTGGCTCATTTTTTCACCCGAAAAACACATCGTCTACCTGTACGAAATCCTGCAGCTCCGCCCGCTGTGATGGACCGGTGAGCGGAGCATCACACACACTTACGGCCCGTTCACACAGCAGCGTTAAAAAAATCTTCCAACGCTTCTGACCATTGACTTTGAATGGGGTGACGTCACTTTGCCTCGCTTTTCCCCGAACTGCATTGTGGGGAAGCAAAGCGAAGATTTCCAGGATTTTCAGGATTCAAAAGTTGAGCAATGTTCAACTTTTGAAGCTGAGGTGGAAGCGTCAGCCAATCAAATCCCGTTTATGCAAATCTGACAGTACAAGCGCTAGCCAATCAAACCGCGTGCAAGCTGGGAGAGCCAGACCGCAGTTCATTTTCTATATTCCTGAAAATGGAGGAGAAGTTAGTTATTGCGGTAGCAAATCACCCGGTTCTTTATGACCAGTCGCTAATAACTTACCGGGATACAAACCGGAGGAACCAGGCATGGAGGGAGGTGGCAGAGACAGTGGGTGAAACTGGTAGGTTTTCGCCTGTTTGGGGATTTTATATCCAGTTTACGTTTTAACATTGCTATTGCTTTGTATGTCGGGGGTGGGAGATTCATGTGATTGGTTGTTGGTCGCGTTGCTCGCAAAAAATCCCCAAGCTTTCAGACACGCCCACCTCCAAGATTTTCAAGATTTGTTTAACGCTGCTGTGTGGACGGGCCGTAAGAGTTAGACCTAACACACTTAGAGAGAGAGAGAGAGAGATTCCGCTCATTTCTCCCGTGTTATTTTCCAAAGTGAATGTAAACTTGAATAATGTAGTTCATTTGAATGTAATAATTATGTTGGTTGTTTGTGGAAGCGCCAGTGAATGAGCATTAACTGAGTTCACTTTAAATGGAACATCCCCATAGGCCCCGCCCACTTGATCGGAAATTCCGGCAATCGGCGATGATCGGCAAAATTGGCACACATGATGTGTTGCTTTAGTATGTTATGAGAATAACTAAATTTACAATCTTTCTCTATTTGTAGTCTGTGCACGTTGACGTCAAAGGAAAGTTACATTTCACAAACATCAATAAAAGAAACAAAGATCACAAATAAGACAATGAAGTAGGTAATGACTTGTGCATGTGTACTGTTCAGATACAACTGGCTGTTTATTCAATATTTCTACTTCTGGATTCCCCCTGAGTTTCGCAGAGAACAGGCTGACCGTCCTATATTTCCCCCAAATCCTCACACCCTTTATGTCTCTTTCTTGCACATTACCAACACATCCTAAGGTGATGAAAACAAATGCTACCTGAGTGTTGAATGAAACTGGACCTGACACACACGACTAGGGGAAGGACCTTTTTGTCTTTTCTTCTCACACACTTATATAGCCATTCCTTAAATTCACAGGACGTCACAAAGCTTGCTGGTTTAGTCTCAATTGACCAGCAAATACCGCATTTATGAGATTGAAATGCACACATTATCTCAGTAATGAGCCAGAACGAGAACATAAGCTGCCAATTAACACCTCGTTCCTTTTATTCAGGCTCACAAAGACTTTATATTTCTTATTTGTCATGCTGCCACTAAACATTACGGGAAGTGAAACACGCTGTTTTTCAAATGTGTCTTTCATGCTGTCTAAAATATCCCACAAGCGACCAGCTCCAGGAAACAATGTCGTCATGCTGTTTGCGCAAAATGTCCCAAATAAATGCAACAGATTGTACAGGATTGACTCCACCTACCATCCAGCTGCTGAATCATTCATGAGAGCGATGCTGAAAGGACCTGCCGTTTTAGAATAAATGTAGAAATAGCTGAACCACTTCTAGCTTTCACTGTGGACATTCCTCACTTAAAGCAGTATAACGCAGAAAGGGAAAGATCCAGATCAATCCACCCACATATTCCACCGTGTAGCTGCATTCATGACATTTACAGTAGAGTTATGGACTCTGTATGTTGACCCTTGACCTGTGAACTGTCAAAGGAAATTATATGCAGGAGGTGATGGAGAGCAATTTAAATATGTCCAAGGACAGCCATGAATCATCCTGATGCGCTTTATGAACATTATATAGCGGCGTAATAAGTGTGTCACTGGTATTGGGATCATTTATAGCGTGCATCTGTGTATTTGTTGCTTTGGTGTTATGTATGTGCATGTAGTTTGTAGCCGTTGGATTATATTTCCATCTTTATGCCAATGCATGTGTCTTTAAACCCACATGTTACATTTGGTTTGAGTATTTTATTTTTTAGACATAGTTAAGCCCGCGTCACACTGTCCCGAAATTGACACCAGATGGACACACGATAAAGGAAATGTTCAAATTCGGCTCTGATCGTAGCAACATCGGGCCATCGTGAGGGCATCTTAAGCCATCGTATGACCGCCGGTGGAGTTTCTCAGGCTCCGGCAGAAACTTTGTGAGCGGTGGCAATATCTTTGGCATGCCAACAAATTGCAGAAAGATCTTGCGAAGGTTCATTTTCGTGTTGAATTCGTGTGTCCATTTTGCCCTTCGTAAGGCCATCGTGAGGGCATCTTGTCAAATCGTGTCATCTTCGTGTGATCATCGGTGCCATCGGGCATTTTTCGCCCCGATGCCAAAATAAATCGTCTGTCCATATCGTGTGTCCATCTGGTTGTTTTTTTATTACACAACAAAATCATGTAAACATATTATGTAAAAGTGAATTACATTGCTTTTGTTACTTTCGTTGCAGTTGTACGTCTTAAATGTAATTTAGGTTAACTTCCTGTTTTATTTAGATGCTTTTATTTTGAAGGCGAGTTGACAGGAAGTTGTTGTTGCTATGGAAACAACATGACGGAGAAAACTTAACATCTTCTACATATAAAGACGGAGAAAGTAAAGAACAAAGTCTGAAAATATCAGTACAGTATCATAGTACTTTCGTGGAAGTTGTAATGTTGCCTTTGTGTGTGGTTCGGGTCCATCTTCGTGCGAAATTCAGACTTCCATATTCGTGTGTCCATCTGGTGTCAATTTCGGGACAGTGTGACAGGGGCTTTAATAAAAACAAGAGGAATTTCAGACCCACATTATTGAAAACACAGCAGTTATCTATGAGGACTTGTAGTCACTTAAAGGGGACCTATCATGCAAAATGCACTTTTGTACGTTTTTTATACATGAATATGTGTCCCCGGTGTGTCAGGGAACTCACCAAGTGTCAGAAAACACAACTCTCTCTTTTCCTCCATACCCAAATCTCTAAAAACGGGGCTTTGAAAATAGTGTGACGTCAGTGACGAGGAGCTCCGCCTGTATGGCCAACTCTCCACCAATCAGGGGAATGAGAGGTTGCCGTGCAGCTGCAGCTCATGCAAAGACAGGGTGGAGGAGAGGAAAATGGAGCAAAATGAGGCATGGCTAAAATGCATGATCTGTTTGGTATTTTGAAAAAGAAAACGTATAAATATACCTTTTTATATAGGTATGGCCCTACAATATATTATTCAAATATAGCATGATAGGTCTCCTTTAAAGTATCTAGTACATAAGGAGGAACATAGACTTATTCGCTTTCTTGCCAAGAGTTACATGAGAGGATCAATACCTCTCAATTCTGTCAGTTCAATATGGAGCTGGAGTCATGTGCAGGTTAGCTTAGCTTAGCATAAAGACTGGAAACAAGGGGAAACAGCTAGCCTGGCTTTGCACAAATGTACATAACGTACCATGAATGCATCGTTTTTACACTTGGGAAATCCTCAAAAGTTGAGTTACTCCTTAACACTCCATGACATTTAGTTTTAAATCTTAAGTATTTAGTCTTTAAATCCAATTTATTACACAAATTAAAGCTCAGAAGTGGTGTCGATGCAGGACCAACGCAATAAATCATTCTAATTATTGAATTATTAAGTGGTACTCTTAACTTCACTGTTGACTTCTTATAATTGGGAATGAGCCCATTTCATTAGGGACGTTGAACTGTGTGTGTGTGCGTGCGTGTGTGTGCGTGTGTGTGTGCGTGTGTGTGTGCGTGTGTGCCTTGGCTGGCTGTGGTAGTGTTATGTGCATTATGGCATATTCATATATGCATTGATCCTGGAAAGGTAGCTTTTACACCAATCGATAGGTAGACAAATAATCAATAAATGGTGGATTTAATTTAACATTGAATTGTCCACGCTGCTAAGATAGTTAAATGGCATGCTGAGGTATCAGTGGATGAATCAAGGATAGGACAAGTATTGAACTTGAATCCTAGTCTAAAAATAGAGCTCTAATAATCTGAGGTCTAAACCCATATTGTTTCTGAGGAGCTGTAATCAATCTGCTCTTGATGTTGAACTGAAGCAGGATAGCAGTGCTACTTCACTGTGTGGAGAAACGTTTCAATCAGCACCACGGACAGCGACTGCACAGCGTCTCAGACTCAAAGAGAATTCATTTGATGACCCTTTTTATTCACTTCAATCAGTGTTATTGATGAGCGCTACAGCTAACGAGTATGCCTGTTATCAATCAACCCACCAATCATTTTCCTCCTTTAATTGTTTTGTTTATAAAATGTTTGAAAAAGGATCAAATTGCTCAACACAGTCTCCTAAAACGTTTGGTCAAAGCAGTTTGGTCAGTTATCAATTTACTAATAATGTCAATGTTAATTCGATATTTGAAGTAACAAAAGTCATTATATGGCATTGTTATTATTCCGAATGTAAAGGTTTTTATTGGGTGGTGGGTTTGTTTTGAAGTGTAGTTGCAATATTATTTGATGACACCATTTTGTTCTAATTAAAGTCTTAATTTCTTTCATATATATTTTTTATGTCCGTTAATTTTTTGGTATCATTTCATTTATTTATTCGCCGATTTTTGGTGTCATGTTGACATTTTGAATGTAATGTAATTAAAACTCTGCACATTCAGTAAAACAAAGCTTTAATGCAGGCAGCCTTAGTATAAGAGATAATGGAACAACACCCTGCCCAGAAGTGAGCTCTGACTTCGAGTGTCAATAGCTGAAAATGTGTGTGTGTGTTGAAGTGTGTGTGACATTAAATGACATACTGGACACTGATAGACTGTCACCTGTTCAAACCTCAGAGCGCCTCGCGGGACTCCAATTGATGCGTGGGCACGCCCGTCTGTCTGAGCATGTGGTGGTCTGTAAATAATTGATATGGCCTTGGTAATTGTGTAGTGTGTGTGTGTGTGTGTGTGTGTATGTGTGTGTGTGTGTGTGTGTGTGTGTGTGTGTGTGTGTGTGTGTGTGTGTGTGTGTGAAAGCTTGAGGTGTGATGTAACTTCTCCAGAGTCTAACCTTCCTGTTGACTGCGGTACGTCAGCCTGTGGAGTTCGATGACCCAGTTCAACGCCCCAAAAACTTGGCAGAGAAGTTTTTGTTTCTCACGCCCGACCTGCCTCGTTCCTTAAATTGAGGTTTATCTTGAAAGGAGACTGACTGAGAATATTGAATAGTGTTTTTACTCTTTGCATATTGCTGATTTCATATTTTCCTCATACCTGGAGGAGATCAAATGTTTGACGCTGCACACGGTGGAATCTGTTGTATAATCACTTCCTGTTTTTTATTCGTTTTTAAAGCCTTTTTTAGGGTTGCCTGCAGATATGTTTCTTTCTCACGGATTTGTGGAGTATGCATTTATCATTGTTACGGTTTTTATTGAATTCCTACCATACAATGAAAAAAAGTTTCTTTGCAATAGCATAGTGAGTTGTTGTGGTTGGTGGTGATGTATTCTCTGCAAATCTCACACCTTTTCCCTTGTGTTGGAGGGCTGGTGCTACATTGTCACAGCCAAACGAAGAGGAGTGAATTAAATATTTATTTTAATATAAGAGTTAAAAGAAAATAGGACTCCTTGTGACAGGAAGAGTCTTTTAACAAAATGCTTTGATCACAGAGCATTGAAGCGGGGCGCTCTCTGCTGCCTTTAGTCTCATTTCATCATCTCTCCATCCGTACCTTTGTGCCTGTCCTTTCAAGATTTCTCTCCCTGCTTCAACACCTATGACTATCAATATATAGACATTTATTTATTAGGATAAACCCCTTGAGATGCACTTTTCAACGGGGTCAATACCACCTACCCTCTTCAACTCTGACTTATACTCTCACTATTGATCAGGGAAACGACACTATTCATACCGTTTCACCCCACAGGCCTGTTAAACACTTGAACTTCTGAAACAACATCCATAACATTCATCTGGCTGCAACTTACCAATTATTTATCTAATATATCATATTCAGGATTCCTACGGTCATTACAAACCTGGAAAAGTCATGGAAATTCAAAATGCTAATTCCAGGCCCTGGAAAAGTTATGGAAAACAATTTATTTCCCAAAGTTTTGGAAAAGTCATGGAAATGTAACTAAAGTTGCATCAAATATAATTTATATGTTATCTAATCCCCGAAATAGTAATACTATAATGATAATAAATACTGTATCGTTTAGTAATGAAATGTAAAATGGCATTTAACTGACGAGGTATTTTGCTGCTCGATGGATGTTTCACAACCTTCCTGCAGATTGACAGGTCAATGGTCTTGTGTTTATCCACCACACACACTCACACACAATTTCGTCAATACCCTAATGATCTCCTCTTATAACGGTTATTTTAAAGGGAATTAATATGTTAAATAGAACATTTGGAAGTGTTTCAACCCTTCAAAAGTCCTTTAAGCCAGTGGTTCCCAACCTTTTTTCCAAAGAGCCCCCCCCAAATGACTCCTGTTGGAAGTTGCGCCCCCCCCACACACACACACACACACACACAAGGGGGGGGGCGCAACAGCGGTAATTAAAGTTTAAAAGTCTCTTTAAAATGTATTTGGATTCCCGCTGTATGAAGAAATGAAAGGACGGCACAAGTGGAAACAATTCACAAAGGGATTAAACTGTTTAAAACACATGCTCAAAGTAAGCCGGATTTTGCCGATGTGTTTATGTGGATTCAAAAGTCGTAAATAATCAAAATGGAGGAGACCGATCTGATCGGAGCAACTGTGACAAATAATCCAACTGAAACCGGCATGGACAATGACTGTTTTAAAAATGCGCTTATCCAGAAAAGCCTGGTTTGGACACTTTACGGGCAGAAGAAACATTTCTATTAAAGAAAGAATTATACGTTTCTGTCTTTTTATGCCTTTAATACTAACTTGAATTTTTATTCAAATTAATGAATCAATTATTTTTTATATTTTATTGTAATGAAGAGACAAGGCTTTTAGTGACAATCATGTATTGCTTTACAATTATATGTAAAAAAAAAAAAAAGTCTAAAAATGATATTTAGCCTCAAGTCATCTGAGGCCTGGCGCCCCCCCTGCGATATTTGGCGCCCCCCCACGGGGGGCACGCCCCCCAGGTTGGAAACCACTGCGTTAAGCAATGGGAGCATTTCACTCTGCTCCGTTCATTTTGATTATGTTTTCTCATGAGGGATTGATGTTTCCTATTTCAAGTATTCCAATTTCAAGCATTCCTCCATCACTTCCCACAGTCTCAGTACAGTAATGGATCGCTCTACTTCCCTCTGTTGTAAGCTCGTTGTCGACATCTGTCTCTCCCACAGTGTCTCCCTGCCACCACCGCTGGCTGCAGCTCACACAGTGTATTGTTTCACTGTCAGTGAACTCATTCAGGTCATTAACTGTGAGTGCTGCTATCTTAAATCATGCATGGGCAGCTTTAGCTCCTCCATTTGCCTCCTCTAAAATGCTTCCATGTCCTTGCACTCGAGGATCAACACAGAGACACAGTAGACCCCCAAAAATCAAATCTTCAGCCAAATACGAGGCACACATAAATCACAGGGAGATATGTTTTTCTTTTTATATAGACGTGTGTGCGGGGGTGATGAGCCTGCTTCCTCTCTGGCTCAGAGTTGTAATGATACTTTTAATAGAAATGAATTCCCTCGCCTGCAAAATGGATAAGTAGTCTGTTCCCAGTAGAGGCATCTGAGTTTCCTCCTCAGCTGAAATGAAACCAGCATGCGGATCACACACACACACACACACACACACACACACACACACACACACACACACACACACACACACACACACACACACACACACACACACACACACGTATATGCATGTGCTGTATGAAAGGTCTTTGACGATCAGCTGTTACATTAAGCTTCATATTTCAAATCGGGTTAAAAGAAAAAGCGGCGTTCCTCACAGGAATTTACATAATGAATGAAAATTCCGTTTCATTCCTGTTCCCATCTCTCATTTCCTGCATTTCTCCCGTTATTTCCAGGCTTCGGTCTCTTTTACTCCCTATAACTCCTCCCAACCTCCCACCGTCTATTACTGTAACCCTGGTGCTGTTTAACCGCGATGAACGGCTTCACCGCTCATGCACACAGCTGTAGGACAGCACCCTGGGGAGCTGTTTCCTACCAGCTGAAGTCAATGTGTGTGCATTAGTCCGCCTATGTTTCAGCATACATTTGGTGGAATTCAGCACGGTGCATGGGCAGGAACAAAAAAGTAATGGTATAGAGGTTAGAAAATGGCCTTGTAACAATGTGTTAATGTACATTGAATTGTGTGTGTGTGTGTGTGTGTGTGTGTGCCTTTGTATGAACGCTTGAGTGTGTGTGTCTGTTTTAAGGGTTTAATATGTTGAAGCTTTGAGTATTTTAAGAGACGTTAGACGGAGATGCGTGAGAAAGTGTGCATAGTGTGTGGCTGTAAATTGGATATTGGGACATGGTCAAATGAAAGTGGAGAGCATGGCCACACAGGGCTATTTCTGTCCTTCAATCCATCTCTCAGTCTTTCTCACGCTCTCTTTAGTTCCTCTCTCCCTCCTTCTTCTCTCGCTTTCTTCTCCTATGTAATATTTCAGATATAACGGCGGCCATTGTCCCAGTCAAACCAGTCCCCAGCGCCAAACACCCCATCTCTTATACACCAGTCACACTTCAATTTAGCCTTCACCCTTAAGGGATGATATGTCATTTTACAGCTAAGAGGATATTAAAGCGTGCTCTACTTTGACTTCCAACGTGTATTTTTTACAACAGCCAGTCTAAAAGTATACCTGCAATCCCCTCATGAATCATTTCCACACACAGCCTTTAACATCCTGCATCCAGTAGTCATATTTTCAGACTTTGCCATAATATTCATTGCATAATATTAAGTTCTGCAGTCATTTGTTTTTAGACATAAGAAATAGCCCTGTTGTTAAACCCCTGAGGACAAGTCATTCCCTGCTATGGTTATGCAAGATGTACCTCCACTCCTTTTAATCTTTTCCTCACCCACTTCCAGAGTAGACAGCTCAACCACGGCACATTAGTGTGTCTATAAAAATTCAATTTCTGCCTCAGCTACAGTAAGAGATAATTCCCATCGTAGGTGGAAATGAGTGTCACTGGCAGACCAGAGTGTTATGGACATGGAGGTGATCAAATACAGTCAGAAGCCGGTCATTTGTAGAAGCCGTTACCGTATGAAGTGTGGTAACTAAAGGGCAAATTAGTGTTTCACAGAACAGCTTGTTGACATTTCAGCATGACTTTCTGTGAATTGTTCCCACATGCACGCAGAAGGCACAGAGTACAAAGCATGGTTTGTCATTTCTACAAACACTTATCTCAATGGCCGACCCGAGCAAACGCGATACAACGGCACTAACACTAACATTAGGAGAAACGCGCTGCACTTTTAAAACAATGTAAACACACGTAAACGGAGGGGAACTTCTCACCAACTTGACAACACGTGCAGTGTTCACTAAGGCGCTGCGTAAACAAAATCCTGCAGAGACAAAAAGGCTTCAAGAAGATCAAAACCCAACAGAAATTGGGTCACAAAAGTGATGCACACAGCTGGGACCGGACCGCTTGTTGACATTTGAGGATTATAAATTGGCCAATTGTCACTGGCAGAGTTGTGACCTGGGGGGGGGGGGGGGGGGGGTTACGATAACAAAGGGGGTTAGGATACTTAACGCTAACCTGGGTTCCCCAATACGAGCCCTTAGGACAAGTCACGCAGATAAGAGTAAAAGGATGGACAGGGACGCGGCCTCAAGTTCAAATGTTTACAAAAGTTTATTATATGAATAATCAGGTAAAAGTTCAGTATTATAAAAGGCAGATTAAAACTCGTCCATAATTATACGTTTTGTGTTAGTAGATTTGAAATGACTATAGTTACATTGCTAAGTTAGCTTACAGCAGATCTGCAATAACATCAGAAGAAATCATGTGATCACATCGTAAGCCAATGAAACGTAGGAAACGCATGTGTTGTCAAGTTGGTGAAGATGTTCCTTCATTTTGCAACATTTTTCTAACTGCAGCACGTTTGTCCTAATGTAAGTGTTTTGGACCGTTGTATGTTTTGTCACTATACTCATCTGTGACCCAAACACGACCAACACGCTGCTTCTGTGTGTGGCTGACACATTCAGCGCGTATGTTCTAACAGTGTGCCTCGGGCTGCAGTGTGCAGCAGAAGTGGCAGAAGATCAAGAGGATTATACCCTCTATGAGGACAACCCGAGACTTAGACAGCGCTGCTCTCTTTTCCCCGCCTTTCAGCCTGATCCTGAAAGGCAGGAGGAAAGTAGGGATGCATCAATTCCCCGAAGAGGGAGGGAGAGAGAGATGGAGGAATGAAACTAGAAAAAGGGAACAACATTTTAAGTGAGGAGAAATGAATTAATGAGCACAGGGAGAGAGGGACAGGAAATAGGATGCAGAAAGTGTGTGTAATGATGAGTGTTTGCCCGGTGCGCTGTGGGACCGTTGGCAGGTTTTCTGCTACTGAGCATCAGCCAGCAACCTTATGTAATGCCGCTTTATCCCCATCACTCTGAGGGCGAGAGGTACAGCGGCACGTTGCCTTCCTCCTGTAAAAGTGCCATGAAGAAATATCAAGATGGAGATCATCAATTGAGAGCAGAAAGGGGACTTGATTACTCAGCTTCTTTATGTTGGCTCTTTATAGATCACATCTTGTGCCGTGACTCAATCAATTGTGTTAACATGAGTTTCATTAAAAGAAAAACAACCTCTTGTTTAAATGTCACATTGGTCTTGTGTGCGCCGGACTTTAAAGGTCGCTTCAGTTTCATTTTCAAAGGGGTCGGTTGCTGAATCATTAATATGCTAATGAGTGGAAAAGCAGCGACTCCTGGGACTTACAGCAGATTAGACTTGGAATTACACATTTCATATATTGTATCAAGTAATTGGGTGTCCTTGACTCCTACTTAGAGAGTCAAATGATCAAGGCCCTCACAGCCACCAACAGCCATTTTTGCCGAATTGCATTGTGGCTCCGTCGCTTCGCTTTGCCTCCGTCGCTCGCTTCACAACTTGAGCAATGTTCAACTTTTCAAGCTTCGACGGAAGCGTCAGCCAATCAAATCATATGCCAGTACAAGCTTTAGCCAATCAAACCGCGTGCTTGTGTGTCCGGGGCGGGAGATTCATGTGATTGGTTGTTGGTCGAGCTTCAGACGCGCCCGCCGGCAAGCTTCAACGCACGCTGCCGTGTGGACGCTGCGTTAATCTTTTTGTGCATGTTTCCAACTTTCCATAAAAAGTATTCAATGTTCTTTAACAATATTTAAGATGTTGTTAATCTAGTTGGAGAAGGATCTTGATCTAAGCTGACAATCTATTTACTCTACTAATGAACTTTAAATGTAATGAGACATCGACTTGTGCTCCAAGCTGTTCAAGAAAGAGTGGGATGACGTAGCTTTACATACAGCAACGACTGAATGGCTTATCATCTCCACATTTCTGCATTTCTTCTTCGAAGCTGCATTCGTTTTTGCGTCCTCCTTGTTTCTTTAGAACAGGGGTCTCCAAACTTTCAAAAATATATGAAGGGCTGGGCCCCTCACTAGAGGTATACTGCCTCGTTAGTTCAGTTATAAGTTAGCAAAATCAATCAAATGTAGGTACATGATGTTTGATACTTGATTATGCTTTAAGAAAAAAGCAGCCTACCTCACAGCTCTCCATAGGGTTTCATTTATTGTGTTAGCAGCTCATCCCTTAAAACAGAAGCCTCAGACTGATTACAATAAGGGGAAATATGAAGGGTAGATTTCAAGCTTGTTATGTAAATAGGTTATTGGGCTTTTTACTTATCAACTTAGATTTGTTAGAAATTGTTTTAAACTTTAATTGACTGAATTTATTTGAAAAGTGGACTTATTATTAACACATGAATACTACTGAGTAATATATGTTTACATATGTACACATATATACAGGGGTGCACATAACTGGTAGGCATGCGCGGCAACAATCTGAAATGCGTACCGTCACTTGTGTCACAAAGCGCATTTGCGTACCGACGTACTTGTGAAGCTTTTCCAGAAGGCGGTTAGATCACCGCACGACAGTCGGTCTCCGTGTGCACAGACAGGGCTGCTGTTAACGTCGGTCTGTACAACGGAATTGTGCCAAAACTACGCCAACCGGCTGCGGAGGGAGACTCCCCCCCCCCCTTCAATGGAGAACTGCGCTAAAACAGCTGATCACAACGTTCACGCTCTGTGGTCACGAAGTACTCCACCAGCCCCCCCGCCCGTCGACTTTCCTGAAGTACTCCACTAGCCCCACCCCCCCCCGTCGACTTTCCTGAAGTACTCCACTAGCAGCCCCCCCCCCCCGTTGATGTTCACGATACAGAGGGCTTCATCAAATAACTTTGAGTGGAGCCAGAAGTTGGAGTACCAAATACTGACTCCAGGTACTCTCATCTGAGTACCTCACTGAGAAAGTTATGTGTACCCCTGCATATATATATATTTAAGAAGTACAAGACAAGCACAAGTTTCATTTGTGGGCCATAATCCATTATACTTTTACAATCTGCTGAGGGCCAATTAAAAATGGCTCGCGGGCCGTAGTTTGGACACCCCTGTTTTAGGAGGATCACCGCCTCACTGCCCAGTCTAAGGTCACAGGGTCAGGAGGACAGGCAAACACTGCATGGCTGAGTGAGGTTGGGTTGAAACAGAGAACACAACCCTTGTTTCAGCTGTTGAATATAGCTCAGCAGAGTATCACATACATGTGTAAAGCCTGTTATACACGATGGTGGTCTATTTGCCGTCCCATAAGGCATTTCTCTTCTGCTTTTATCTTGGGCTATTCATTGCCCCTTGAGACCATATCCATATTGCATGTTTTCATGAAATGCTCAAATGTACGAGCTGTGCTGCAGCACCAGTCCTTAAGTGTTGTAGACGTGTGTGTTTGTGAGTGTGTGTCTGGTAAAGAGGGTCATGTTCTTCACAGTAACTGCTGCCAAGGAAAGGCAGACAAAGAGAGCCCAGACCACAGAGAGGTTGTAAATGAGAGAAGCTATTTGGGGAAGCCTCACTCTCCACAGCTCTGCACCACAGGTGTACAGAGAAATAGGTATGAGTCATTTCATGGGCAGACGCCAGCCTATGGGTACGCATCAGGATGCAGAGGACACATCCACTGGGATACGTGCTACATTATTTTATCTAGGTGTGTGATAGTATACCAGAAAGTAAGGATTGTGACACACAATCTATCCCTTATTTGCATGTTTGTAGGAATGCATTTCCCCCCGTGGAATTGAAGAGATTGACAGAACGGGGCAGGGTTGCGGGATGGGAATAAGGGGAAGAAAAGCAATTAAATTAGTAGTCAAATGTAGCGGTGCAGCAGAGCATCGGATGGAGTCAGTCCCCGGCTTAATTACGCCTAGCCCTCACCGCGAGATGCGTCATCACGACACTTCGCAGGAGAGCGGAACATGTGGTCAGGGCTGATGGTGATGTGCGATCGTCGCTCTGATTTTGGAAGGAAGGGCGATCAGGATTACAAATAGTTGATGTAATTGCCACAGTGAAAAGAATGAGGCTTAAAAACACACAGTAAGATTCTGACTTACAGAAATGATGAAGAACAGCTGACTGAAAGAAGAGCATGCTCACTTTGAATCTGTTATTTCTCATTAATAGTCACCTTGTTTGCCCTTATCTTCATACTAGGAGTGAGAAAGACGTTTGATTGGATACATGATTCAGTGCCTTGATGGGCAATGTGTTCCCCAGGCACAGGCTGTAGGCTTTACTCACCTTTATCCGACCAATACCCTTACAGCGTACTGCCTACTGCAGAGAAAGGGAGAAAGACGCGCTACAGTAAGCATCATGCGTCATACCATTTATTTATTTTGTTGCAGAACCACCAAAGCAAACAGTCCTTTTTGAGCTTGTTGAGTTTTACAATTAATGGAAGCTATGGGGAGTTGCTCATGCATGTAATGTCGACCTAGGCATAGTTGACATACTCAGGTAATGATGATGAATGGCAATGGGGGGAAAATGGACGGGTTAATCTTGTAAGTTAATGATTATTCTATAATAAATCATATAATAAGCAAAGAATGTGGCCAGAGATATACAGCCTTAGTTCATTCTCTCCGTCCCGTTCAATGGCCGCCACCGACGAGCCCTCCGTTTCCTCCAACGTTCCTTCTTCTTAGTGTTTGTGTTGCAGGAACGCGGCTGACAGCCTGACAGCAACAAAAAAAAGAAGCCATGGAAAAGGGAAAGGGAAGTGTTGAGCGCTGGGAGGTGATGAGGTCTTTGAACAGTGGAAAGAGAAGGGAATGAATCCCATTCTCAGGGAGAAAGAGAAACAGTGAGAGGTTGAAGACAGGAGTGAATTGCTAAGAGACAAAAAGTAAGGAAAAGCAATTGAAAAAGCTCCAATGTAAAGCAGAGGAAAACAGAAATAGAACAAGTACAGAGTGTGATTATAAAGAGAGGACAGAGGATGTGAGAGGGTCAGGAATAGAGAGTGAAAGCCTGATAGTGAATGAGGGTGTGAAAAAGTCAGCCTGTGAAAAAGAGAGAGGGGGAAAGACAGAGGTTTTTTTTCTCATCCTGATCCTGAGCCAGCTTTTCCCCCCTTATCAGGTTAGTCCAGACATGGCGAAAAAACATTTACCCATCATGCACTGTGGCTATTGCCCGTCCTAACCCCGTCCTATCGGCTCGGAGGTCGCCTGCCAGCGCCAGTGGCTCTTCCTCTCTGGATTTAGGGCTCGGCAGAAAACACAAACATGCAAAACACATATGCCCCAGATTCCAGGTCACCTTTCTCCGTCTGAGTCGGCAGTTTAACAAGCGACACAAGCAAACGAAGCAAATACATAAGCATAAACAAAACAGACATGCATGCAGACCAACCTTATATATGATGTCTGTGTGCGAGTCTTTGATGAACAAGTGTCCTCAATGTGGAAGAATTATTCCCTTTGATAGATTTCAAGCAAATGTGTCCACAGTGAAGGAATTAGATTTTTTGATTAGACATTTTTATCTCACTGACTGACGCCTTTATCCGACGCAACTTACAATATGTGCAATGATCTGTTTGGTGTTTGGAGCCAAACACTTCAGAGACATGTTTGTATATTTCTGAGGCCTATAATAAAGTAATGAAAATAAGTATAATAGGGCACCTTTAAGTGCTGTTATGTCAGTTGATGTCTTTAGAGTCAACGTGTCCATGCTTTTATCTTCAGACTGGACTACTGTAATGGTGTCTTCACAGGTCTCACTAAAACATCTATTAGGAAGCTGCAGCTGATTCAGAACGCTGCTGCTCGAGTCCTCACTAACACTAAGAAAGTGGATCACATCACTCCTGTTCTGAAGTCTTTACACTGGCTTCCTGTGTGTCAAAGAATAGATTTCAAAATACTGCTGCTGGTTTATAAAGCACTGAATGGTTTAGGCCCAAAATACATTTCTGACCTCCTGCTAAATGATGAACCATCCAGATCTCTCAGGTCTTCAGGGACTGGTCAGCTTTCTGTCCCCAGAGTCAGAACTAAACATGGTAAAGCAGCATTCAGTTATTATGCTCCAAACATCTGGAACAAACTCCCAGAAACCTGCAGGTCCGCTGCAACTCTGACTACTTTTAAATCCAGGCTGAAGACTTTTCTTTTTGCCGCTGCTTTTAATTGAACTATTCATATCTTAAACTGCACTGTAACTTTTATCCATGTACTTTTTCTTTTAATGTTTATTTTATTATCTTTTCAATGACTGATTTTAAATGCCATTTTCTTAATGTCTTTCGTTTTTTGTAAAGCACTTTGAATGGCCTTGTGTTGAAAGGTGCCTTGCCTTTAGTAGTTCATTATCTGATTTCATGTACGGCTTGTCTTTTTTGTAAATGTAGAAAAATTAAGCAAGACTAAATGAAATAGCACAAACTAGTACTCTCCGTCAAATAAGTGCCAAGGTAGCAGGCAGGTCAGTTTTCTGCAGCGGAACATGTGTAGACTTCTAGATGTCCTAATATTAATGTGGAGCTCGTCCCGCCATTTTGGACGCGTTCATTAATTTCAGCCAAACCTGATTTTGGAACCCTTGTGACTCTTTTTGCCTGAATGGACACTTATGGAAATGAGAACATGTGTAGCATTCAGCCAACAACAGAGCTCCGCTGCACTGAGCCTCAACCTCCAGCGATACTGAGAGGATCTGATGAGCATGCTGCCTTGTGGCATTACTTAGTGCCACTACATTTATCACAGGGCTTGTTTGGTGACATGTAATCTACAATGAAATGTCCACACTTACCTTATGTGCATTAAGAGACAAGTCAGGCATGTAGTTTGTGTTCAGGTCACTTCTGATGGCTCTGTTAGTGTTAGTGTGAGCAGGTGTGTTTACTTTCATTTGCATATCACGCTTTGTGTAAGATCGATGTAGGTTTTACTCAGTGTGACTCTCACTGATAGACATTGTTGAGGTGCCTGATGAGCGTGTGAAGCCATTTCCTTAGTCCAATGACTGTGATGTCGTTTCAAGTCGACACAGGCGTGAAAAATCCACATAAAAGCCTTACGAATCATTCTTCTTCAATGTGAAATGAGATATTGTGCACGGTGTGAGACAGAGAAACAGAGCAGGAGCTCCATAGCAACTTTACACTGTGTTTGCAAGGGTGGGGAAGCAGTGTCTCTAAACTCCCTGTGGTAATAACATTAAAGGTGGGGTAGGTAAGTTTGAGAAACCGGCTTGAGATCGCTAGAATTTGAAAATACACAACCGGAGAAAATCTGCCACTTCCTTACAGAGCCCCTCCTCCAACACACACGAACGCGCACATGACCAATGAGGGCACGAGATAAGTTTGTGCACAGATGGAAGGCTGACAGGCAGGTAGGCCATCCAGTTATTTTAGCCGGGTCGGCTAAAATAACTGGTCGTGCTTTTTACAGAGCTACGGCTTCCACAGATGACATTTTTGTATGGATTTGTTGTCAAAGCACTTCAGATATTCATTGCTATCGGGATGTTAAGAGCATTCCATGGAATATAACAAAAAGTGTATCTCGAGCCGGTTTCTCAAACTTACCGACCCCACCTTTAAGATTAGATGAGATTCTCCATCCGAAAGATACAAAAAAAAATGTTACTCAAAAATTCAGCAGATAATAAGTGGAGCAATGTGACTGTTTGCTTCTGCAGTTTCATTATCTATTCATTTGGACATTTTTTTAACTTTGATATCAGTGAAATTATTAACTTTAAGGACAGAGGACTGCAGGATACGACATTCTGAGTGTTGGTTCTCGGTGACATTGTGTGCATGTGTGGCAACTTCTCCATGTCCTGTTGCTTCTGTCCATCTGTTGTAAATTAACCTTCCTGTGTCATTCAACCACATGTGCTCCCAAGCAGCTAACAGCAGCATGCATCATAACATGACGAACAAAACACTAAAGTATACTGTAGTTGTTGAGAAAGAGAAAATGATAATAGTAAAATACATCGTCTAATCTGACAAGACAACTCGGCAAAATGCCAAACGCTTTGGAGAAGGGACAGAACACAGAAGCTCTGATGATTTGATTATTATGCATGGTATACATTAGCATTCAATTCTGAAATGACATATATTTCTCCACATTTAAAACAAGTACCGTTTTTAACTTCAGAGGCAACCAATCAGAATGCTTGCCTTTATCTACAGGTGTGACAGCAGTAAGAAATACAGCACCTAATATCTCCTGAACTGCTTAGTTCGAACCAATCCCATTTCCCCTTCATTTTCAGAAATTAAAACCGACAGTTTTTTTCTTCTTGTGTTGTGTTACACATTGTGTAGATCTTGAATTGAGACTCTTGTGTGAGTGTCATGCGTGAGAGTAAAGGTATTGTGATTGAAAATGAGAACAACAAACAGACCTGCTTTCAGTAAAATATATATTACGGTAAGAAAATGACAAGGACAAAACTATGGTGTACAGTGTACACCCATTCAGTGGTTTCCTGTTTCCTATGTTATGAGCAGTGTTGGGAGTAACGCGTTACAAAGTAACGCGTTACTGTTTTGGCAGTAACTAGTACTCTAACGCATTACTTGTTAAATTCAGTAACTCAGTTACCGTTACTACATGGTGCGTTACTCCGTTAGTTTTTTTTATATAGTCAACAGCCAGAAGAACAGAGATGAGAACTGTACTTAAGTACTTGAGTAAATGTACTTAGATACTTCCTGTGTCACATGCGGAGACACGCTGTGGGCGTGTTTGTGTTGTTTACTAACAAGACTATCATGGCGGCGGCGGAGCTCAAGTCTAGTTTCTCCACCTGGAGATATTCTCACTATTTCACTTTTGTCGAGCACAAAGAAAAGAACGTTTTAGTTAAATGTAAGTTGTGTCTTGGCGGGTCAAAGATCCTATCTACTGCCCAAACCAGTAATTCAAATCTCTTAAAACATCTGCAAAAACAACATGCTGGGACGAAGCTAGTAGCTAAGACCACAGAGACTCAGCCGACGCCACTCCACCTCCACCTAAGCAACAGCGGCTGGATTTTAACCGAGGGACTGCTAGCCAGGGAAAAGTCGATAAAGCCATTGCACGGTATGTTGTAGAACACATGCAGGCTATTGCTACAGTGGAGTCACCCGCTTTCAGGGAGCTAGTTAGCATGATAGCATGTCCGGGCGGCACACGGCATATGGGACGGAAAACTTTTTCCAACTACCTGGAGAAAGAATATACAAAAATGGAAAGCCAGCTAATATCGATGCAATCCAGATTGCATATAATGCATGTCAAGTTGATCAACAGATTGTATTATTCTCCAATGCAATAACAGTACTGAAAGGAAGGCTATAAGGGCATTAATGGGAGCCCTTTTTGTAAGTAACTAAAACGTTACTTTTCACAGTAACGCATTACTTTTTGGTGTAAGTAACTAGTAAAGTAACTGAGTTACTTTTGAAATGAAGTAACTAGTAATGGTAACTAGTTACTGGTTTTCAGTAACTAGCACAACACTGGTTATGAGTGAATGCACCGCTGTAGCATTCATTACCCGTAGATTACAGAAAGATGTGAGGAGTTGGGGATTCATCCTTACTCAGTACGTTCCACCTGCTTCATACGATAACTAAAAAGAGTTGTTCAAAAAGATTGATGTGTTTGTTGTATCGCCCAGACTAGATGAGGAATGTGAGACTGGATTTAAGTGTGTGTTAAGGGTGAGTGGTGCTATGGAGCTCAGCTGATAAGCAGGTAAACTCTGCTGACATGAAGCTACCACTGCCTGTGTGAGCACTTCAATACAGTTTAATGTGCAAACAGACCTATGACACAGATAGGTGAGGTTCACTGAAAAGCAAGAGAGAGAAGGGGGGGTCGTGTGATCGCTATTGTGTGTGTGTGTGTGTGTGTGTGTGTGTGTGTGTGTGTGTGTGTGTGTGTGTGTGTGTGTGTGTGTGTGTGTGTGTGTGTGTGTGTGTGTGTGTGTGTGTGTGTGTGTGGTGTGTGTGTGTGTGTGTGTGTGTGTGTGTGTGTGTGTGTGTGTGTGTGTGTGTGTGTGTGTGTGTGTGTGTGTGTGTGTGTGTGTGTGTGTGTGTGTGTGTGTGTGTGTGTGTGTGTGTGTGTGTGTGTGTGTGAGATTGGGGGCAGTGCTGATTGGCTGATTATGAAGGTAATGGTCCTGTCCTGCAGGCCCCTGCTGGTCTGACAGTTCCTTTCACAGGGCACATTGTTAACTTGACACCATTGATCTTAGCAAAACACTTAGATGCCACACAAATTGATGCCACTTTAAGCCTCCTACACCTTGAAAAATACCTAAACAAAAGCCTGCTGATGTCAATGTTAAGAAGATGATTGGTGAACTGGTTATTTTGAATCTGAATGTTAAAGGATTTCTGTATTCTTGCCGTGCCCCTCTTGGTCAGCTATTCAACATGTCGAAAGTTTATATAAGTGAGGACAGGACACCCATGTATTTGACACTTGATGAAAAGGGGGATAAACAGGGTGTAGTTGTAGTGGTTTTCTACCGCAAATGTATATAGTATACCGCCCAAACTATCAACTAAAGAGGCCGATATTAAACTTTTTTGTCATTACAATCACTTTGAATCAAGACACTCAAATTTACAAACGTTGCCTCTGTGCTAACCTGCCCATCCACTCACCAGTACTTCCACTGAAAGCACTGAAAATGACAATAGATCATTATGGACTGTTTAATCAACAACAAGTGCTGTAGGTACTAAAGCGATGGCAGTTATTCCGGCTTAATGTGTCACTGCATGGCATTCCTTCTTGTTAATGTTGCTCCTCTGCACAGCCAGAACCCGCCTAGGTATTATGTAACTGATTACTTAATGCAACCTTATAATGATCCATCATTACACCGCTAACTCCCTGTTCAAAACTTCATCCACCTGACAGCGCTAACACACATTTCAGTTCCCCGAGATCATTACGTTGCAACAACAGATTGATCTTGGTGAGAGTGTGTGGATCAAAGTACTAATTATATTCAGCTGTCCCTGCCTTAACTCATGAAACCATGTGATATATCTATTCCTTTCTCTCTCCTTCTCTTCCTCGTTCTTCTTGCCCCACTAATTAAAAGGCGTTTGTATGTTTTCACTGCAGGAGATTTTGCTTGCGGAAGTAATGATGTCTAAATACAGGCCATTCACTGTACCATTTACTTCCTCTTTGTGCAATTAGAGGACATGACACAAGTCCCCGCTGAGCAAGGACAAATAGCATACAAACTGGTAATTATCTGCAACTGCAGGCGAGATGCTCCTGCCTCAGACATGGTGATGTTTAAAGGAAATGGAGATACGCATGGACAGTAGATGTGAAAACCATGCCTCACCGTCTCTTCTTCCCACACAAACACACAGACGTTATTAATAGCATTTCATGTATCCTTTATTTAGCCAGGACGGTCCTATTGAGACAGAATATCAACATCTTGTTCTTTTTATGCCACTTTTTACGAGTCTGACCGTCTGTACATTAAATTCTGTCAAGTGACATATCAAACAAACCCTAACCCTAAAACGGATATCTCCTCAATTCAACATAAACAACCATTTTCAATCAGGGACAAACTGATGAGATTCTGGGGGTTTAGGTCATGGTGACCTCACACAACATATTGTGGTCCGTAATATAAAAATGTATTCACTCATTTTGACAATCTCCCACAATGTCTTACAGCAGGGGTGCCCAACCAGTCGATCGCGAGGAGATTCCCAGTCGATCCCGAGATGTGTCTAAAAATAGAACAACAACATTCTGTTTTATCGTTAATGTCCTGTAATATAATGTTCCTGTGCCAGAATAATGCACTTGAACGCATCAAAGCTTTGTGATTGGCCGGCGTGACCCCATGTGTCGGGGCGTGGCTGGTGGGCAGTGGGCACTATTTCGCTGACGTTGTTGTCCGACCGTGTCAACAGGAGTGACAGTCCGCACACACAAGACCGCAATTATGGCAGAAGCAAAAAAGCCCAAAATATATAATTTTCACTCCGAGTGGGAGGATGATTATTTTTGTATCTATTCCAATTCAAAGTCCATCTGTCTCATCTGCAATGCGAGCGTGGCTTTATCGAAGAAGGGTAATTTAGGAGCGGCATTTCAAAACACTGCACAAACGCTACGAGACGGAACTCCCTCCTAATTCTGCCCTACGCTCCAAAAGGGGAGGGGCCTGAAAGGACAGCTAAATGCACAGCAGTCCATTTTCACCAGGCCCAACAACAAGAGCAAGGCTGCTACCAGAGCATCTTATCGGGTCAGTCACGTTCTTGAGAAACACATGAAGTCTTTCAAAGACGGAGAAGTTGTGAAAGAAGCATTCCTGGAGGCTGCCGACGCGCTTTTTGGGGACAGTAAAAATAACAGCAGCATTTCAACAGGTTTTTGACATAATAAAAACTCAAGTTAGATACCGTTATTAATCAGCTGTAAGTTTGAGTTTGTTTGAACTTATTCATTATAATTATTGTACACAATGGTATAAGAATGCAAACATTAAGATCTGTTCTGTTTAAATTGATTATAGTCTATTATCAATTCAGGTTAAGAAACTAGTGTTGCTTGCATCCTATTTTAAAGGCATTTATTTTTATATTCAACAAAAAAGGGTTTGATTCTATTAATGTTGTCTTTTTTATTGCACTTTGGCAGCAGATTCCTGTGTAGCTTCAGATCTGAGTTGTCTTATTAGTAAGCCGAATGTATACTTTTGTAGCAACACTATTTTTATATAATGGCAAAGAAAGGGTTCAGAGTCTTTTCTTGTTTCCCGTGTCATATGTGGCAGCACTGTTCAATGTTTCTTGAAAACATTACCCACTGTAGTATGTGACGTGTGAATAAACTCCAACTCTGTATCAACAACAATTGTGTAACTTCAGTTAAATACATGTGTAGATTAGAAAGAGGTAAGATAAAGGATCTGCAGTATTTTATGAAGTATTAATCGTACAAAGGTCAGTTGTATACAAGTAGAAGTGTGTATTTACCTGGTAGTAGGCTGTCAGTAATGTCCTCTCTATTTGGACTGGTAGATCTCGGCAGACTGGCAACTTTAAAAGTAGCTCTCTGT
Source organism: Gymnodraco acuticeps (assembly GCF_902827175.1). Lineage (NCBI taxonomy): Eukaryota > Metazoa > Chordata > Actinopteri > Perciformes > Bathydraconidae > Gymnodraco > Gymnodraco acuticeps. The sequence goes on from NW_022991187.1 coordinate 2,642,839, forward strand.
TCAAAAAAGGTTGGGCACCCCTGTCTTACAGGATAAAATGATGTACTGATGTAGACTTTGATTTGACTGGTTGGCGGAGGCATATTACCGCGAGGCGATATTTTCTAGTTTTTATCTTTTGCAATGTCACGCTTGAGTGAGTAAATTAAAGAGTCAGAGATAAAGAGTGAGAGATGTTTAGTATGTACACATATATAGTCTGAGCTTGGTTGTTCCTCTACAGATCTCAGCAAATGAGAATGAGTCCACACATCAGATCCTTTTATGTCTCACCTTCTACCTCGTTATCTTGTTTTGGCTCAATAATGGCAGATTGATGTTAGTAAGACATCAATTCATGTTATTATTAAGTGGTGCATTTGCAAGAGCAGTGTTTGAGAGTTCTTTAAAGACTCAGAAATAATAAATAATGAGGCTTGAGTGGTAAAAAGAAAAGAATATTAGGCATAAATGTCTCTGCGTGTATGTATCACAGACAAATTACAGTCTGTAAGTCATTTAGTGCCAGGGTTTTTAACCTCCATGTCTGAGGTTAAACAAACCATTGCCCCTGCACATCCGATTAGATTCAGTTTCCGACAGCACACGACCAATGACACGTGAACTGACACTCCATTAGAGTCGAGGAAGGAAGGAGGAGGGAGAGACGTTAGTCCTTCCTCTTGGTTTTTTCCAAAAAGCTTCCTTTGAAGGCATCATTAGCAGACACAAAGTTTATCAAGTCGTGAACTCGCCCACAGCACACATCTGAGAAATCACCATCAGGATTTGGCAGAAGCTTGCCCAGGGCTTCAGATAATATCCCGAGTCTTACTTGATTGGTTTTCGTGTTTGCGTATGATAAATAGCCTTCAGGAGCTGCATAGCAATAATGTGAACGCACAAACATGCTCTCACTTCCAGACTCTCTTTAACACACACTGAGAGCCTATAATGACACCTACTGGAGATGATTCTCTACATGTCAGAGCAATTATAATTCTGTGTGTGATTAGATGCCACTGATACTGAAGATGTTTGTTTGATCGTTGGTGTCCGTTTCCGTATATTTTAACCTTTTCCATCAATTGAAAATAGTCCAATTAGCATTTGAAGCACACTCACTGGCATTCATGGATAAACACATGCGTTATAAGAGAGTTCCCGTTAGTATGTACGGAGATCGTACAGATCAGCTGGATTTGATCAGGGCTGCGCAATTAACCACTGTATTTATTACAAAGGCTAAACATGTGTTGAGATACCATTCTGATGCATTTTGCAGATACCCGGGTTTACAAATCTTTTTCTTTAGACTTACATAACGTATTTGTTTTGTATTTTATTCAATTTTTCTATGATAATGTGAACAATTATACAAAAGGATCAATCCATCCAATATTGTCAATCATACGTTTTTGGGTTTTGTTTCCATCCTTTGTGTGTGGGTGTCTGTGTGACACCTCTTTTTTACATTTTGAGGACGTTTTTTGGCAAAACAAATGAGGAAGGAGCTTCACTTTGGGCTATTAATATCACATTACATTACATGTGACTTGTTAGACGCTTTTATCCAAAGCGACTTACATACTCAATACTGTGGGCAATCCCCACAGGAGTAATTTGGGTGAAGTGTCTTGCCCAGGGACACAACGACACGCTGACTGCAGTGGGGTTTGAACCTATGACCCCCTGATCCGAACACCGACGCACTACCCCACTGCGCCACACGCCTCCCGTGACTCTAATAGACTCTATTAAAAGGAGTGAGATCAATGCGAAGTGATTTTTTCAGATGGGCTGGGATTTCTTATCTTAGTGTCCGCTGTGCTAAGCTTCTAACTGAATGTATTTTTGTGAACATGCAAAGGTCATACTTTGCTTTAAGGACAACCTTTTGGACTCCTGACACGCGACTACCACTGAAGTCTAATGTCACAACCCTTCTTGACTGAAGAGAAGTGCGTTTTAACTTGGTTTCACCCTTTGGTTGTTATTTAAAGTTGAGCTTTGACCGTAACTGGTGAAAGGATACCTTGCCAAACATCCAAACAACACTTCAACCCTGCCGCCATGAAGGAGAACAAGTAAAATAATCTAGATAACTTGTCTCTTCGTCTAATTTCCGAACATATTATATCTCCACATCCTTACATCATTATAGGCTTTTGTGCTGAACGTGTAGGAGGGACAATCCTTTGAATGAGCCTTGCTGTTATCCTCCTCCCACTTGTATGCCTGTCTTTAAGGCCAGGGTTCATCTTGATTTAGCTGACTGGCTGTTGTCGTGAGTGTGTGTGGAAAAGGCTATGCACAATGTGATTGGTTCACTGAATCACACAGAAAGAGGAAATCCGCCCACAGATGAACACAGTGAACACTGGAGTGAGCTGTGAACCTGCTAATAGAGGCTCTGACTGCTGATGCTTTTGAATGAAACCTGTGACAGCGAAGCAGAGAAGAAAGAAACTGTAATAACTCTTTTACACACACACACAATTAATTCCAATACCTCCTTGCCTCTGTATTGAATATGTGTTTTCAGTCCATACTTATGGATCCATTCAGCTTTTTACCTCACACTAAGTTTATATATTCTTCTTTTTATTAAAGAAATATCACCAGTAGAGGAATATACAAATAAAATAGATGATTATACCACTACTACCTATTGAAGAAATGTGTCAAACAGATGTTGTGCTTGTCTTAAATGAGATGCAACCGTTGTTGTGCTGCACATGTCAGAACTTGATTTGAGATTACAGACAATAGCATTGTTCAGCCATTAATGTCCTGTTGTTGTTTTAGAAATCTGTCGGAGGGTTTAGTATCACCAACAGCTGTACTGTAAGAAGCACAACGCAGCAGAGTCATTCATTATCAGCACTTTTTCTCTGTCTGACAACTGAGACGAAAGACATTTCTACTTATACTCTGTCAGTGGAGCCAAAGATATATCCCAGAGACCCATATCTCTGAACTCAGGTATAACCCCATCACTCCAGACCTCCCCAAAGCTGCACTTATCCCCTGCAGCGGTGACATGGAGGAAAGGTGCCCTTAAATTGGACATCTCCAACAGCCTGCAATCATCTCTGCCAGCACATGTTGTCCAAATATGAGACCATTTGTATGCAGCATTTGAACAGGTTACATTAAAGTCATGAGTGAGCTTTCAGGCATTTCCCCCAGCAATAGCAACTGGGCTAGAACAAATCAGATGCTGGAGGGTCAGAACACAAATCCAATCTGTGTGCTTAACCAGTCGCAATTTACCAAATCTGTGTTTGAAGCAAACTAGATTTCCCTAATAGTTGTTGTCTCAAAAAACATTAACACTGAGCAGAAGGAAAGGAGTTTCTAGCTAAATGTGTGTATCTCCTTTTTTATCCCCAAAATCCTTGCATGGCTTCAAAAAGCAAAGGTCCTTTACATCAATCTTTGGGGGAAAAAACTCTACCCCTTGCCAATCTCTTGTATCAACCTGCTGCCCTGTCCTTTGAAGTGTAATTGATACTCCTGCATTAAAGCCTTGAACCTTCAGTGGATGTGTGAAGGCTCTCAACGTGTGTAGCTGGAGGTGAGGCTCGTCCTGACGTCTGCAAAACATTTTCTGGGTGAACGGAGTAAATAAAACAAGTTGAAGAAATAGTAATGTTCTTATTTTCAGTCAACTTCACATCTAGCAAAGCCAATTCTACAATTATCCTCAACTTACCGTTCATTAACAGTGAATCAGAAAAGACGTTACTGTAACTAAAGTTATATTGCGTACGAACGGCTGGAACTGCAGCGACGGCATCGTAACGTAAAATGACGGGAGCACTGATTGAGGTTTTCTGTAACAGTCCCAGGCTGTTCACAATATATTGTCCATGAACCAGTATTTAAACACTGCCAGAGCCCAAACCGTGTTAGTGTTTACTTCCTGTCTGTCTTCTTCTGATCATATGTCCAACGTCCAGCCTTCTCTCTTTTAACATCTTTCCTTCTCTTGCGCTCGTTTCTTTACTGGGGATAGTTTAGCCATCATGGATCCAAAGTAGTGTGCTCTCCACAAATATAAAAATGAATATTGAAAACATATTCCACGGTGTTTTCTGATGGAGAAAACAAATGTTTGTTGTCCGCAGCTGACGTTAGATTTACTGGACTTCATATCTGCGGTTTGATATGACTGCGCAGTCCCTCGATCCTCCTTAGCTTTGAGCGAGAATTAACAACCTCGGAAATATCCAAATTGACCAATCAAAAAAGAGTATTCAACTAAGCTGAGTTATAATCAGAAACAAAACCGAAGACATACAAACGGACACTCGTATCACATATTAAATAACAACATATTACAATAAAAGCATGCTCGCATTGGCTGGTATGCAGTCTACCAATCACAGGGTTGTTGGTTTGATGCTTTTAAGAATGTGTGTGAATGTTTCCCTGAGCAGGTGGCACCTTATAAGGCAGCCTATGCTTCTGTATGAATATGTGTAAATGGGTGAATGATGACATGTATACGTGAAAGTGCCTTGAAGGGCCGTAAAGACTAGAAAGTGCTATATAAATGCGGTCCATTTATCATTTACCACAACTTCTCCTGCGCCCATGCTAGATATACTTCCTCTTCTCCCTCTGCCCCTCACACTTCCTCTCCTTCCTCCGGCCCCTGAGGTGGTCTTACTTTTGCAAACTACTTAATCACTTGCTCCTGCGTCCTTCTCAGCATTATCTCTCCTTGTAATCCCTCAGTTGTTACCTTGCTATCCTCTTTCAGCACCAGCTGTAGACCATCTGCTTTACAGTGAAACCCCCTCAGCGCCTCTCTTCCCTCTGCCTGCTATCAACGCTAAGGAGAACACTTCTAATGTCCAGAATTTCCCTTTTCAAAACAGTGCAAGTTGTCTGCGTTTGAAAGAATTGTCAGGAGCTGCGGCCAGATTTATTTCGACCGTGTTTGTCCAGCTCCTGCCATGTGTTGCACATACAAACCTGTCTACAGTATGACACACTTTTAACGTCAACTCTTTGCAAAGAACTGCCGCAGTCAGAAACCAAAGAGCAGCAGTATAGCTGGAAAATCACATTTTATGGGGTGAGGAATATGTGAAACTCTGGTCACGGTAGGTCAAAACAGAACCCCTTCAGTCGAGTACCCACTAGTAGTGACAAGACAAGAGATAACAATTCACCCTGAAAGCATAGCCACAGTTTTCACAACCTACCTGCTGGCCAAACATCAAAACCAGCCTCCAATGGCCCTGCTGCCAGGCACAGCTCAGAGTACTCACAACTTCTCAAACCCCCCGACACAAATGTCAAACCGCCCCGCCAAGTCAGACCCAGAACAATAGACCTGCCTATGAAGATGAGGGTGTAAGAAATATATTTTAGAGTGGATTATTCAATTTTGGTGGAAAGTATCTTGAAAGTAAAAGCTGTTTTGCTGCTAGAACAGTATGCCTCTTTTTGGACTGTATGTGGTACTCTGCTGAAAGTAAAGAGACGTGCACATAGAGAAGCAGATACACAGAAACGCTGGGAGTGTGGTTGTGTATGTGTGTTGTAAAATGTTTGCTTTTAAGTTGTTTTACTTCATGAGCAAAGTTATCAAAGGTTGTGTCAGGGCAGTTATTTCTGTATTTTGTTTATTTTGTGCAATTTCTAGCCGTTGAATTGAACAAGGCTTTCTGCACTGAACTGTGGGTTTAGAGTTGATACCGTACTATACTGTTACACTGCCTCAGTGTAGCGTGAAGTGTTTCAGATTCATAAATCTGTCTTTGTGTGTCTCCTCTGATTCCACTTTAAGGGTAAACGTTGGCTGCATACTTATTTGGAAATGAATACATAGTAATTATTAGGGCTGAACGGTTAATCCAATTTGAATTGACATCATTTCGAGCTATTTTCCTAAATCCTATGGAGAAATTGCATTGCTTTGTTGTCGAAGGAACCCATGCGCAGCTTACATCCGGGTTTTAGGATGCGTCACTGTGGCACTCTATAGAGAGTGTGATTCATTTAAAGTAATAGAGTGACAGTGGTAGGTTACACGTCTACTGGGATTGAAGGTTTTTAATGTTGACTTGATGACAAACTAAAGATATGTTATTCAAATCAACTTAATGTATTCATAACATGTTGGACTGGATTACGTAAAGGACCAGTTTATATGTTCACTGTATCCTATGTTGTGTTTGATGTGGTCCTTGTGTATAGTGAATAATACAGAAGATAAGAAACTTAAAGGTCACTTTTCATGTCTCTTCTACATCAACGTGTGTCCCCTCTGTGTAAAGAGACAGGAACAAAGATTCTCTCACTTTTTGTCCTGATCCATTTCTATAAAAACCTGTTTTGACCACTTTATGATGTCATTACAATTGTTTAGCTTGTGTAACCATTAGCCAATCACCAACCAAGGTAACCCCCCCCCCCCCCCCTTATCACCTGAATCTCCTCAAGAGCACCATTGAGTTCTTTGTAACCAAATCTCTCTCAGAGGGGCGTGGGGAGGGGCTCCTTATTTTCATCTAAAGTAACAGACAGAGAATCAGCACTTTGGAAACAGGGCTGAAACAGAGGGGATTATGGGTAATGCTGCCATGATCTGTTTGGTGTTTGGAGCCAAACACTTCAGAGACATGTATATCTGAGAGCTATAATATATTGATGAAAAACAGTATAATAGGGGACCTTTAAACAAAAAAAACACAACCTGAATTGCAACTCGGTATTGGTCTAAAGAAACCATAACTGGATTATTTCCCCATTTTGTTCAGCCGCAGTATACTGTACTGTATATGCCCTCCTAACACAAAACACTTCTGAAAACAAGATGCAGGGTGAGACCAGGGCTAATGTACACTCAGAGAGACATGGAGAGATTGGGAGAGGGACAATAGGATTAGGGTTAGGTCTCTATTTCAAGCTTTACCTTTAATACATGACTGAATCTCTGCACACATTGACTAAGCAGATCTGATTGTCACTGCAGGGAGATGTTTCAATGTCCTTCTCTATACTCCTTGATCTCACAAACATGTATCTTAAATATATGTACAAGCACAAGTTGTTCCTAACTCATCTGTTGGCTTTCGTGTGTGTTTTTGGGACTCTCCTGAGCCGTTTCATGAAACAAAGATGTTATTCAGTTCACAGCATATGGACCAAACAAATAGAAACAACTGTGTTTAATTATTTGAAAGGTCTTAGTAAATATCATCTCCCATGAGATCTATGACGTCAAACACAATGGCATTTGTTACAAATTGTACAAATGGAAATAGCATTTGTCCCAGGCAGCTGATACAGCAGTGATACAGCCAGGTTTACTGTGAAGCGTTGATAACAGATCTCTGTACTGTGCCACTTCGGCAGATAAACACATGTCCCAGAAATGTCAACATGACAAAATGTGCAGGTAAAAGACATGTGTTGTCGTACACTTTTAAGGTGTTGGTATCGTCCATGGTTCCCACAGGTGCTTTAAGTCTTTGAAAGTACATGTAAGGAAAATAATGTGAGGCCTGGAAAGTATGTTTATAATTGTGTGAAAGGAAATAAATTGAACTTAGTTTGATATTTTATTTTCCTGAGTGTTAGTAATAGGCTACGTTCTGCTCCCAAATGTGTGTCTCCGGCCATTGAGTCATTGTTTCACGCACCAGCTGCCTTGACAAATTACGTCTCTAATTAACATTGTTCCTTGTATCCCACCATGCCTTGTTAGGTCCTTGTATCGGAGGGAATTGGGCCTGAAAAAGTCCTTGAAATGTCCTTGAATTTTTATAAATGAATGACGAGCTTGTTAGAAACACTCTTTGGCCGTTGGGTCCATCTGGTATAGTAACATTTGCAAATCCTCTCACAACTTCAGCAAGTCTAGCTACATGGATTCCTCCATAAAAAACTAGAATATATTACATTACATTACATTGCATTTAGCTGACGCTTTTATCCAAAGCGACTTACAATAAGTACATTCGACCAGGAAGACACAACCTTGAAGAAAACAGAATCATATAAGTACATCAGGTTTCATAGAGCCAAACATTTCAAGTGCTACTCAACTGGCTTTAGGTAAGCCAGTCCTTTATTAGTATAAAAGTGCTTCGTTAATAGTTCTAACGCTCGAAGTGGAGTCGAAAGAGATGAGTTTTCAGTCTGCGCCGGAAGATGTGCAAGCTATCTGCCGTCCTGATGTCAATGGGGAGCTCATTCCACCATCTTGGAGCCAGGACAGCAAACCCACGTGTTTTCGCCGATGGGAACTTGGGTCCCCCTCGCAGCGAGGGCGCAACGAGTCGTTTGGCTGATGCAGAGCGTAGTGCACGCGCTGGGGTGTACGGTTTAACCATGTCCTGGATGTAGGAAGGGCCAGAACCATTCGCAGCATGGTAAGCAAGTACCAGTGTCTTGAAGTGGATTCTAGCAGTTACCGGAAGCCAGTGAAGGGAGCGGAGGAGCGGAGTGGTGTGGGAGAATTTAGGAAGGTTGAAGACCAGACGAGCCGCTGCATTCTGGATGAGCTGCAGAGGTCGGATGGCACATGCAGGTAGACCAGCCAGGATTCCATATATTGGAAAACATGAGACTCAAAAACACTTCAAAGTCTAAAAAAGCAACCAATTTGCAATCCAAGTTTCATTTTTCACGTGATTTTTCATTTATTATATACTTAATTGTTTTCCATAAATGTATAAGACACCTCTTGGACCTAGTTGTAACAACTTGACTGTCAGTCTATCATTAGGATCGTTGGCTTCGGAGATATCAACTGTGAGATACATGTTTTAACCTTTACTTTTGACGCGGCTTCCTTAATAGCAATCAGTCATTTTATAGATGTGGGACAAAGTGTGATGGTCCCTCCCAGGCCTGTCAAATATCACCTGACATACAGAGGCTTGTTTGATGGATGTTGGAACAGATAAACAGTGTGTGTGTGTGTGTGTGTGTGTGTGTTAGACAGTGTGTGTGTGTGTGTGTGTGTGTGTGTGTGTGTGTGTGTGTGTGTGTGTGTGTGTGTGTGTGTGTGTGTGTGTGTGTGTGTGTGTGTGTGTGTGTGTGTGTGTGTGTGTGTGTGTGTGTGTGTGTGTGTGTGTGTGTGTGTGTGTGTGTGTGTGTGTGAGAAATGCACAGGGGCATGCTCCAGAGATCACCACTCCAGTTCCTAGCTTTGCCTGAGGGGCTACGGGAGGGGGGCTCAGGAAGCAAAGAGGGGGGGGGGGAGTTCCTCCTCGTTTTTTAGTATCCATGGTAACTCCATCTTGCCCTGCCAGGATCTGTGTCAGTGGAGCTGAAATGGGCTGCAGAGTGGCAGCAGAGGTAAAAAAAAAAGAGTGGGAGACTTTATAGACAATAATGGACGATGAGGAGGATTGAAAGTACTCTGTTCATTCTGAAAAATGTTGATACATTAACGCATTAAACCACCAAGTTCGCCACAAACTTCCTCCTATTCTATCCTTCTATTCTAGTCTAAAAAAATTCAAGTTTCATTCAATTAGCATCTATCTTCTTGACACAGGGTACTTATGATATATTGTGGTTTGGATCCCTAAAGGTTCCGGGCTCCTATCCCATCCTTCAAGCGTGGTTTTCACTATAAATAATTAGTTTTGTTTATGTTCCATCTGAGTTTACTCTGACACAGCAACATCTATATTGATTCTGACACTTCTACAGCCAACTCACAGGGCGTATCTTTGCTTTGATAAAAAAGATTATTAATTTTACCCCTTTTAGAAGTGAAGATATAGTAATTCATTCTGGGCATGTCATTTCGAGCCTGAGGGCTGAACAATAGGCCCAGGCTTAACAGGGTAATTCCAGCATGGATGTTTACCATGAATTGCATGGCAGCGAAAAGGCAAAGAAAGGGGAGAAGTTATGTATTGCCCTGATTGGAGACCACTGTTTATAACTCCCCCACACCTAATCCATGACAAATGGCAACTGCACTTGTTCGTTTAAGATGAGGTAAAAGCAAAGGAAAGGCATTTTGCTGAAGCATGCGCTAGCCAGTTTGCTTGTAATTGCAGCAGTGGGAGTAGATAATGTCACCACTGTAGGAACAGATAGTAGTCCAAGTATGAATACCATACCAGCATATGCTCCGTGTAGCACACATTACACAGAGGGTGTTCACAGCGGCTAAGTCTATGCTTTAGCTAAGTGACGGACATTTGTCGGTCTTCATGCTTATAACTTATAAATCATCAAAAATTAAGCTAAGTTGGAGAAACTAAAAAGAAAATCTGATTTATTTTACCTGGTTGTAATGAATTTCTTTATTACAATACCACACATGCATTTTTTGTATCTCCCTATATAATCTAATACATATTCGTAGTTTAAACTTTCATCACTGATAATCATTGTGGTTAATACAATAAAGTCAAAAGAGAAGGCACTGTAATGTAGTTCATGTGCTCAGTGGATTCTTTGAAAAATAAATAATAATTATAATTGTTGGGGAATCATTTGTCCTGCATGTCCTCCTTCGCCCTCTGACGCAGCTGACCAACCTTGACCAGCCGTTATCTCCCATAAGGAGGGGCTGCCCTAGCATTTAGTTGATGTTGCCAGTTTGTGACCGGGCAACTCTCTGTCAGAGATAGTTATTGTTGTGGGACACCTGCACACATCCTTCTCGGGTGTAGATGACCCCGAGTGATAAGCGACAACACATGTGATTCAGTGTCCTCAGCTGTTTAGTCTATCTATTGAAGAATGTTGATTATTACACTCTGAACTAGTTAAGACCTCGAGCTACAGGAGGGCTCTTCAGAATTGATTTGGCATCTCAACCGTGTGGTCAGTTCGTGGCCCGTGACATGTCGTGTGAATTCTCCGGCCGAAGCTCCAAATAAACCTTCAGTGTTTGCCATCAAAGCTCCAGCTCTCCTCGTGTCTCTTTGAGTCCTGACTCTCCATTGCTTCAGAAGTTTCCCCCACAATAATAATAAAGCTTTATTTATATAGCAGTTATCATACAACACATGCAGCTCAAAGTGTTTTACAAAATGACACATCACAAGTTTAAAATAAACAACAAGAAATTCCCCTCAGATTATTCGTTAACAATTTACATGAGTACATGCAGCAAAATATGACATTTGATCAGGTTAATACAAGGAGGTCAAATGTATGATAATACAAATAAGAATAAATAATGGTTTCTCTCTGGCAGATAAGACACAAGACGACTGAGTCGATGCAACAATATGAAAATATAATATGAAACCCCATAAAACAAAGTGAACATATAGGTACAACAGAAATAAAAACATTAAGAAATAGAGAGAGATGTGAGCAAGGTCGGACATATTGAAAAACAAAACCAACAAGGTTCAGTGACTTTTGGTTTTGACCCACCGGCTAACTTCACATGACGTAATGCCTCCTACATCCTGGCATCGTCCACCCATGTGCTTCCCTCTCTGTGGCAGCAGGGCTAACTCTGGCACGTTGCATTTTGGCTCGAGCTCGAGGAAATGAGCTGTGACTTCCTTCCTCTCCCCTCCTCTCTTCCTGTCTACCTATGAGTGGAGCCAGTCCCTCTCAATTTAGGGAGGAAGATTGAGTTTACCAAGCAGCCAAACTGCTTATCGATCGAGAAAAGATTTCAGAGAGATGTAGTTGAAGGAGCAGGTCTACAATTCAAACACAGGTGTAATGATCTGGTTCAATTGCTCATGAATGAATGCTGGTGTGTGTGTGTGTGTGTGTGTGTGTGTGTGTGTGTGTGTGTGTGTGTGTGTGTGTATGTGTGTGTGTGTGTGTGTGTGTGTGTGTGTGTGTGTGTGTGTGTGTGTGTGTGTGTGTGTGTGTGTGTGTGTGTGTGTGTGTGTGTGTGTGTGTGTGTGTGTGTGTGTGTGTGTGGCCTAGCATTACTATACTTGTGGGGACCTAAATCTGTTTACACAGTCACGTGTGGGGACTCAAATTGGAGGTCCCCATGAGGGGAATCATTAATTTTAGGGTGAAGACTTGGTTAGGTTAAGGGTAAGGGTTAGGGTTAGGCAGGTGTTGGTTATGGTTAAGGTTAGGATAAGTCTCCAGGAAATGCATGTAAGTCAATGTAATGTCCCCTGAAGTGATGCATGCATGGTATGTGTGTGTGTGTGTGATGTGAAATGATACTGATGGTGTGCCAGAGAAGGGAAGCAGGAGTCAGCTGTTCCCGCTGTGATGGAAACAACAGAGAGAGAAATAGAGACAGATAACGTGTGTGTGGGTCTTGTATATTTGTGTGACCGCACTGAGTACGCCTCCCTGTGATTTTGATGAATGGATTTAGCTGCTCATTTCTGCTTCAGCTCAGTAACCATACATAAAAGCGGATTCATATTGCACTTCAGTCGCCAAAAGAAATGGGGAAAATAATGTGTCAATTTCTTCTGGGATGGTTAGACACAGACACACTCTGCTACTCTTTAAAAGAAGTCATTTATTCTCTAGTGTTCAGAACAGAACAAATCTTTCTCTTTTGTGCATTCATTTTTTCTCATTATTGCATGTTTAAATCCTTCATCAAAGCTATTGATCACAACAATGTGCACCGTTAGATCTTAAAGGAATGGTATGCTCATGACACTCATTTTTAAATAATTATCATCCGATGAAACAGACCAGTCTCTGCCAGTCTCTCTTTTTTTTTTTTAATCCGATGACATTATCAGTGATTTTAAACTGATTAATTACCGAAATAACATCAACACTGTGGGCGGCGCCATTTTATCGGACGTGACGTAAACCATGCGTTTGGTTTCGAGGACACGTTGATGTTCATGTTATTTACTGTAGTTACTCTCTTCAAATATGCCTCATTGTATCGCGAAACATTGCCACAATTCTGATAGGAACAATCCACGGAATGCTCGGTTCCATCTGTTGCCAAAAGGTAAGCGTAGGAAGTACGTTCGGAGGCAGTGGCTAGCGAAATGTGGCCGGCCCGAACCGAAAGATCCACAGGCGCATGTATGCAGTGAACATTTCAAGTTTCCGGACGACTACTCTGAGAGTATGATAAAACATAACATGGGATTTATTGAACAACCATTACTTAATGGAGATGCAGTACCATCGGTCTTTCTGGTGTCATCACCGACCAGGACACCAGTTCGGCCAGTTGAGAAATCGCCCTCTGCAAGTGTGAAGCGACGGAGGACCAGAAGTAGTGCTCGGAGTAAGAATAAGGTATGTTATGGCGCATTTCCATTGCAGCGGGTAGCCCCGTTTAAACGTCCTTTATCGGCCAGGCCAGTTTTTGGTGGCCTTTCCATATAGCGTAGTACCGGCTAGTGGGTATTTCCCCCCAGTTTTTCCGGCCCCATAAAATCGTGGTTCTAGGGCCAGGGACAACGAGGCTGAGTATGCTAAACTAGAGAGGGAATCGCTAGCAAGGGTGGTACTACATGCATACATATCTAGTAATCAAAATCATTGTATCTACTAAGTAGTACTAAGTAGGCTCGAACCTGTATGGCTGAATTCCCCCATCCAATCGCTTCATATTGCTCAAAACTTCTCCATGTTTTCGTGTGTTTACAAAGTGAACGCATGGATGACGTCACGACCATCACGTGACTACTGAAAATGGGCAAAATGGCAGCGGCCTGACGGAATATACAGGTTTTGATAAAAAAGAGCTATAAAATCATTATTTACCGGGGAATATTGCTGATTTCTTCAGGGTATGGTTTAAACATAATGTTTCACTAAATACTGAAGTTTTGATTAATTATCTAATGAGTGGAGCATTCCTTTAACAGCCATCTACAGTATGTTGAACGTTGAAAAAAAGCCTCTCTGCTTCACAATGTTTAGGACATTTCAAAAAGCCATTTGACATGTCTGACTTATGCTATTTGAAATCCATCTAAATCACTTTGTGACCACTGTGACATGAATTATTGACTATTGACCTGAGAAACACATCCATCACACATTGATGACAGGAAAGAGATGATGTGGAAGGAAAGAGATGGAGGAGAACAGAACCGACCGGGTCAAAGCTGGTCGATTAGAGTCTTTATGACACAGATCATCTTTTTGCAGCTTTGCAAAATGTCCTTTTTCTTTTTCTCTAATTGTCTCTTTCTGTCGTTTCCAAATAAACACACACATTCAAACTCTCTATCAGCTAGAGCAGTGGTTCTCAAATGGGGGTACGCGGACCCCTAGGGGTACGTTGGAGTACTGCAGGGGGTAGGTGAGATGTATTTTATGTTAATGAAAAAAACGAAATAAGTAATGCATTTAAACAAACTGCTAATAGTAGATGAACTACTTTCTTCAAAGGTTTGCAGAAACTCTGGATAATACATTTGGGAAAAATTAACGGGGTGCTCTCTTTTCCTCTCCCTCTCCTGACAGCCCGTCAGGCTCAGCAGCTCGCTGAAGAACCTGTAATGAGTGACCCGACAGTAAATAAACATATTTATAACTAGTTTAGCTAGTTCCAGAGTAGATGAAATAGCTAAGTGTGGTGTTCTAACTCTTAGTGTGTGTTTTGCTCCGCTCACCGCTGCAGGTGATCATGTAGAGCTGCGTGTGTCTCCGTCAGCAGCAGCTGATCTCTCTCTCCCGTCCGATTAGACTTCACTCGCGTTTATGTTTATATCCATCAGATCTAGCTAGTTCTAGTTAATGATATGACTGCCTGCTTATCAAAGGACACCTAAACAATAAGCGTTGCTTGGCAACAGGGTGTGGCCGCAAAGTATAGTGCAGCATTATGCATATGTTTATATGAGCGGTTACAGGTATAAATGCTCATATGTTTTTTCTCTTCATTCCCCACGCCCCAAAATTAATTAATAAATATACCCATTTTAGGAAAAGTAAGAACGTTTGAGCAGTGTGGGTTTTATATGAACAGAGTTACACATATTTCAAAACGCGAAGTGTAATAACTGCAGGTGCCTCCCCGTCAGAATGACAAAGATCCTCAGTGAAGCACAAGCCCATGTTTCACTACATTGTAAGTACAACTTATTAAAAAGATCAGTTCAATGCAACTAATGTCGTCTCAGTGTTATTGATGTTAAAATTGGTTTGCCATGAATTTAGTGATGGATTGTAAACATTTGAAATGTAGCATGTAAGTGTTTCTCAGTTACAAGGTTGTTGTTTTAATAAATCAAACACTGATGGTGCAGCGCTGTGCTGTACCTCTTTATATAGGCATTTGTTCCTTAACAAATCTTTTTTTCAAAGGGGGTACATGATTGAAAAAAGTTTGAGAACCACTGAGCTAGAGTGTGGTAGTTGCATGAGAAGCAATTTCACAGCCTTTGACCCGAAACACCTCAGCACCTGCAACTTCATTACAGAGACACTGGCCCTGGTCTGCTGCACACATACATACACACAACTCAGCACCGTGTGCATCAACTCAAGTTGTGGCCCCCAAATGGCTCGTCATGGTAATGGCGCTAACAATGTCCAAGCATTGTCCAAGTCATACAGAAAATCGTTTTGTGGAACAGCCAGGGTAACATAATCATTTGGGGTGCAACAGCGGCAGACAGGTGGATATACAGTTAGAAGCTAATGAAGCACACAGAAGAACCCAACATATACGCAGTTCATCTTGTGACAGTATGATGACCCATTGGCTTGGTTCCACTGGTTGGAAAAATGCTCCTCGAATCCTATCTGTGCAGGCATGTTTAATAATGCTGACGTCATCTTCCTAGCTCCAAGAAAGATGTGACCGAACAATAACGTAACATCAACATAAATGCAACGTTTTCCAAGGTGTCCTATTTCACATATCTCCTTTATGTATTATGATTGTATTGTATTTGTAACTTAAAATAAGTTAATTGAATTGGATTGTTGTATCTTAGGTGTTATAACACTGCTTAGTTGAATACTCAAACATCACAAGAGAAAGAAAGAAAGCGCAGGAAGTCCCAGAAATCAACAGACAGACAGGAAGTGAAAACCAACGGGAATACGGTATCTGCTCTGGCATTGTTAAAGGTCCCCGATTATACTGTTGGTTGCTGATTGGCTAATGGTTACTCAAGCCAAAAAATCGTTATGACATCATAAAGTGGTCAAAATCGTATCAGTTCATTTTCAGACAGGTTTTTATATAAATGGATCAGGACAAAAAGAGAGAGAATCTTTGTTCCTGAAGCTTTCAGAATCTCTTTACACAGAGGGGACACATGTTGAAAAAGAAAAAGTGGATTTTGCATAATAGGTGACCTTTAAAGACAGAATCGAAAAATGTGAACAGACTTGTCGTCGGGATCCGCATCATTAATGATTGCACATATTTTCTCCGTCCTTGCGTTTGTTCTGTTAACCGTGCACCTCCCAACAATACATGTAACATAAACACGATGTCAAACTGTTGGTTACACATAATGCATACACGGACGTTCAACACAACAAAACAACATGTCACGCACCATCACAAATCACAATGGAAATCAATGAGACACAATAGAAAACACACATGATGCAAAATGACAAGCCAACATCACAACTCTAACCAAGCACAGGTCAGTGTCAACACACCGAACACCACTACACACACAACCTCTCTATTTCTCCCTGTTTCCTTCCTTTGGCTGTTTTAAAGCCCACCTCCTGCAGAACGCGACAGGTGTCAATCCAGCCGTGTTAAGCCGAAGCGCCCTGTGATCATTAGACTGAGTGCCCTTCGTTGGCTGGTCGCTCCTCTTGTCAGTCACTCCTCCTTTCCTCCGTTCACTGCTGGCTTCTGGTTTCTTCTGATGTAAGGCTTCTCAGCTATATGCCCTCATCTTGACACACATGGGTACTTCCTATCTCATCTCACTGTCAGTTTATCTCTCTCTCTCAATACATCCTCTTGTCCTGCTTCTTAATCCTCTTGGACCCGCTCCCTGATTCACAACAGATACTAGCTTCTTCTTTTTCTTCAGTAGTGTCCACTTCCTCTTGAATTTAGATTTGGGCCGTTTCTCAATCTCGTGGATGCTGGCTTGGTAGTCGCGTACTTCCAAGTCACTTCCTTCAGAAACGAAGCAAGTATACTTCCAAGCCACGGCTTCGGAAAACGAAGAAGAATGGAACAGGCTAACAAGTGTGCCACTCTCTAACGGTTTCAACATAAACTGTACCGAAAATAAATACCTCACGATGTCTATCTAATTATGAACTTGCTTTACTTTCACGGAACACATTTTTGGTGATAACAACCGTAACAAAGTAACATATTTACCAACACATGTTCTACGCCACTACATACTAACATTTAAATGTGTGCTGCGTCGGATCAGCCATTCTCCGCGAGGGTTTTTGAAATTGGTCCGTGCGCAAAGCATTGTGGGGATTTTAAGGACGCGAAGTCTACCCATGTGCAGCCTCGAAATTTCCCCCAAACCAAGGACGCGGCCTCGGTGGAATTCCATGTATGCTGGAGATTGGAACAGTACTTCGGCGGCACTCGATGACGTAGCATCCTTGAAATATTGGCTTGGAAGCCAGTATCCTCGAGATTGAGAAACGGCCTCAGTGTCTATTCTCCGTCTTTTCCTCCTAATATTCTTTAACAATGCTCTTCTTCATGCTTCTCTCTCATGTGGCATTGTGACCCTCATTCTTCACACACAAATCACCTGATAAAACACACATCTTCCCTCTCTCATCTCTATGTCCCTTTACTGTCTTTTTCTCACTGTTAGAAAAATATCACTCGTCACCGGCTTGAGCTTCAATATCAGGATACCGTATTTATTATCCTTGCAAGAATGGAAGTAGTCATCACATACAGAGCATTTGGGACAACCCTGAACAGCGTCCTTCACATGCTTATATACAAGAGAGGGAGTTACACAGTCACAAGATGGAGGAATAGAAAGCAGTATTCAATGTTTAGTTCAGACTGGCTCCACGTCAGAAATGATCATGCTTGAATCATCATGTTAATCACATAGCTATCATATGCCTAAAACAGTCCTGATGCTCATAGGTAATCATACATCCTGCCATGTACACAGCTACAGTTGGGATACCTTTGTTATCATGTGCTATAAGAGTACATTCAGTATGTTCCCAACACTCACCACCAGCTTCACCTCAGCCTTACCTGTTTTCTCTCCCACAACCTACCTCCTGCCTCTTTCTTCTCCACTTTCTACCTAACCTCCACATTTCCATTCACTAGCCCCTCAAAGTGAGAACCCCCCCCCCCCCCCCCCTCTGTCACGGACAGAATGGCCATGCCAGTCTTGATTAGAGCCTGCATGGTCAGACGCTCAGCTAGGCTTAGCGGAGGCCTGTGGGAAAGAGTGCTGCTTATTCTAGCCTCAGGAGATGGATTGAAAAAGACAGGAACTAAAACAAGCAAGCATTCTCTCATTACACTCACACATTGAACACAGCCGCACATGCGCACTAGGACACGAATAGGCGCGGATAACACACAGCAGTCTACTCAAGAAGTAAACAGATGCATGCACAAGCACATTGGAGAAAAACACTTTTAAATGATTCTTGGCCTTGTGCATTTTCCATTTGATGTTGTGCGCTGAATGACGGTAAAAGGGAACCATTGTTGCTTATTGATTTTGGTTGAACAACACAGTCTGCATGCATGAATATACATGCCCACTTTAATGCAATGAAATTCACTATCTGTTAGGGCTGCACAATTAATCTAAATATTATTGAAATTGAGCAATATTCAAATTGCAGGAAGCTAAATGTTTGTTAAGCACTAAATGTGTTAAAGTGTCATTTTGAATGCAGTACTGTGAAGCTCAGGTCAGGTTATTTATTTGTACCCGTAGGTAGATTTTGTTTGCAGAGAAAAAGACAAGGGATCCATCCTGACACTAAAAACAAACACAAACAACAGACACATCTCACACATCTAATGAAAGGACTAGTAAAAAGTACAAGTACACCTTGCTCAACCGAATCTCAAAATATTTAAAAAACATTTTAACAAGGAAAACACGAGTACACATTTCCCAGCTTACAAACAGTATTCCATAGACTTAATAACAAATGGTAGTGGTAGCGATCCTCTGAAGAAATCACATTTGCAATATCAGTGAAAATATCCACAACTTTTTCCAAATCACGCAGAAAATGAGGAAAACATTCATTTGTCTTTTTAATGTTTTTGCAATTTGTTTCACTAATGCAGTGGTTCCCAAACTTTTTCAGTCGGGACCCCCTTGGGTATTGGAAATATTTTCGGGACCCCCCCTAACCCGGTTCCCATCTATATTGGTAGGATTAATTGTATATTGTTGTAAAAACATTACATTTTCTCTGCTGATAATAAGAAGATACAAAGATCCAACTATATTTATATTTTATTATGGATTACACATGAACAAAAGTGCTTGTAATAGATACTGTGAATTAATTTGGCCTAATTAAAACTGGTTGGCCTTCTTCCCTGAGTAGTAGATTTTTAAATTCAAATTTCTTTAAGGAAAATATATTAATTAACTATTTCTACTGCAGGTTGCAAACGATCACATCACTTTACCATTCCTATTCCACACATAGCCTATCAATGACTTGTGTGTACTTGCTTTCCCTCGCAGATCTCCTCAAACCGGGGCTGTTGTTTTCAGACTGCCACTCTCAGTTCATTCTCAATGTTCAGCTTTGATCTGTATTTCGTTTTGATGGCAGCAACAGCAGAAAAAGCCTATCTCACATAAGTAATGTTGCAAAAGGCAGCATTATGCCCACAGCTCTCTGACCAATGAGATATTTTCGAGCAGTGTTTGTTTACATTTGAATAATAATAATACATTTGATTTATATAGGTGCACTTTAAAAACAACGTCATCTCAAGGTGCTTCACAAAGCTAAAAGGAGAAAATAATAAATCAAAAAAATCTTCCCGCGACCCCCCTGCAGTACCTCCGCGACCCACCAAGTTTGAAAACCACTGCACTAATGTTTTATAGTATTCTGCCTTAATGTCAAACAACGCATACATGCCATGGATCATATTTGTTTACATTTTGCTTAATAAGCTCCCTATCCACAGCTCATACAAGCAATAGCATACACACATATACGGAGACATACATCACCATGTTGTTTTTAATATCCTTTATGCATTTCTATCCACCATTTTGACATGACTTGTATACAGCTTTTCTGCCGGTCTGTATTTATCCTTTTATATTGTGCTCTGATTTACAATCTCTTGCCTCGGACGTGACTCACAGTGACAAAGAGCACTTAGGTGTATTTCATAGAAAGCCTTCAATATATATATATATATATATAAGAGGATGCTTTATTTAAGGGGGTATATAGTATTTCAATTAAGTGTCATATAAATCATACATACAGGGCTACATTTAATAGAATGCTACTTCAGGGACACTTTATCATGGGACATTATATAGCTGCAGTGGAATCCATCAATCATAAGAAACTCCATAAACCGGACAACCTGCAGAAAGGATCACAGGAAACACATTTCAGATCGTTTCAGTGAAGGTCTCTTCAAGGCCGTTGAGCCAAAGGGTCGGACACAGATTACTACTGATGGGTCTGCTTATTGATGCTGTCTATGGTTATAAATCATCAAGTTACATTATGTTAAAGATGGGGTATGTAATTTTGGAGAAACCAGCTCGAGTGCGCTAGAATTTGAAAATACACAGCCGGAAGAAATCTGCCTCTTCCTTCAAACTTCCTTACAGAGCCCCTCCTCCAACACACAAGAACGCGCACATGACCAATGAGGGCACGCAGGGCCGGCCCTTGGCATAGGCAGTATAGGCGAATGCTAAGGGCGCATTAACCCAACGGGGGCGGACATTTCATAACAACACAATTTCCCGATTTTGGATCAACAAAGTACATCTTATTATCTTAAACTAACAGAACTACGCCTATATTGCATACAGCGCCAATAAACTATGGCACCCCCCCACCCAAAATCAAGTTGAACTGCCCCAGCCTCAGTCAAACCCAGAGGTTTATGTGAAATAGTTGTTTTTTTTAAATAATGGTTTTAGTATGCAATTATAGGTTTTAATTTTGTATTCGTGTTAATTTAAAATAAATCAAACTCCCAAAAAACGTATACAGCTTCTGTGTGCTGCGGCCGCAGGGGGGGGGAGCTTTAGAGAGCTCTCTCCTGAAAGACTGAGAGGCTCTGATAACCTCAGCTCAGTGAGGTAAAGGCACACCTATATATGATCATTATAGTTATAAAAAAATAAGAGAACAGATGAAAAACAGGTATAAAATACTATATGACAGTACAAAAATGTAGTTATTAATAAACAAGAATACAGTTTGAAAGGAGAGTGATTTGTAAAATATCCATAGAGAAAGAGAAAATCTGCTTACAGTTCTGTTTCATATGGGTGTTGAGCAGTGGCGGTTCTAGACCAATTTGACTGGGGGGGCCAGGCTGGGGCCAGTTATTTTCTGAGGGGGGCACAATAAATGGAGGACGAAAAAGAGAAAGACAGTATGAAGTAATTGCGCATAAGAAAACAATGCAATACAGTTATTGGTATTTGTTTCATTACACTATTATTATATGCTTAATACCTTTGTGTGCTGTTTGGGTCAGTGTTTACTAAAATATATTTTTTTTAAATGTTGAAGTTAAATGCATCAATCTGGTGCACTTGGAGCACCAAATGAATTTATGGATACAGCTCTCAACACTCATATGAAAGGGAGCTGTATACTTTTCAATGATCCAAACATCTTTAGAATATGATCACAACCAATAACAAATCATTTAAACTAGTTTATTCTTATCTTATTTTACCTAGTTAGCATTCTTTATTTTTATTTATGCATATTTTACTAATCACTCCCCTTTTAAACTTTTTTTTTTGTTACTGTCCTATAGTACACATTGGAATGATTTCTTACTTTATTTTTTACAACTATATTAAATAGATAAAGGTGTGCTCTCTCTAGTTCTCACTCTCTCTGTCTCGCTCGCTCACAGAGGCTGTGTGCTCCTCCGTGGCGATGACGGCTTGCGTTAAAAAAACAAAACAAAACATATTTGTAAAGTGGGGGCTATGGAGGGCTTGCGAGATACCGGTAGCTCGCGATCGAGGTGTTGGAGACCCCTGCTCTAATGGGTCCGACTAGAATGACAAATATCGTTAGTTACGCCTATTCCGTCTATTCTATTCAAATAGATAGGAAACTAAATACATTTGCACACATCTTGTGTCCATATCTTTCTGTTTTGGTGGTCATGCCACAACCGTGCATGTGCATGCATGCGCGAGTCGTAGTGAGTGTCTGCATTTGGGGGGGGGGGGCGCCAGCTAAAATCTTGCCTAGTTGGTCAGGTAAGATAAGTTTGTGCACGGATGGAAGGCTAACAGGCAGGTAGGCCATCCAGTTACTTTAGCCGGGCCGGCTCAGATGATTGGTCGTGCTTTTTACAGTACCACGGCTTCCACAGATGACATTTTTGTATGTATTTATTGTCAAAGCATTTAATGTATTCATTGCTATCGGGATGTTAAGAGCATTCCATGGAATATAACAAAAAGTGTTTCTGAAGTGAATTACTTACCCCATCTTTAACCAAAACAAAAGTATTTAGCAGCTTGAAAAGCGTGTTTAAGATCTAGAAGCAAATTAAAGCAACTTGTGTTTCCCAGTTTTTATATAACATTGTTGTCTGTGGGAGTAGCCACTAAAGAAAAGAAGAGAGCCTATTTTCTGAGTGTAAAGCCTTTTGTTTGGATATGTTTGGCAGGTGGATGACACTAAAGTGATGTTAAATGCTAAAAACACACTTTGACAGGCTTGATATTCAGTTTGCATGTGGGCTAAACGTTGTGCATTGTGTGAATTTAAAACGCGAAATCCCATGGCAATTAGCAAATTACATGATTTGAATACATTTTTTCCTTAGCATCTTTGAGCGTATTAATGTTTAGAATTCAGCTATGTTTAACCACGTAGTTGGTACATGGTTGTAATTGGATGACACAGGGAGCATGATGAAATTGTGGGCAATCACCTCAGGAGTCCTCTCACTAAATCTTTTCATGAGTTGAGTTCATGCAGGCGTTTTCCGCTGTAACACACCAGGGGAAACCCCCATTCTGCACTTTGCTATCTTGTGTATTTGCCATTTTGCGCAACAGAGTGATGACAATTATTTATTTGGGCTGAGGAAGTCTACCCCTTGCCTGATTTGCTAGTTTCCTCCAGTCCATCAGACCGGAGAAGAGCTGCTGAGTCAAGGTGGAACGTGTTTGTTTAAAGGGGACTTAGTTAGCTTTCTTTGGTTCTGCCTTTCATGTAGTGTTGTATAGGTTTCAGGGCCTGTAAATGGTCTTCAAAAGCTAAAAGTTCCCTCCTGAGGAAGTTTTTCTTCTTCCACTCTCCCCGCCTGGTTAAAATGCCTGCATTGGACCCCTTTGTTTATATTCTGTAACATAGTGACATCACTAGGTCGCACCATTATTGGCTAGCACTTCAACACCTTGTGAAGTGATAGGATAAGGGACGGGACTTCTCTAAGCTGTTAACCAATCACAACAGAGCCGGCCAGCTAACCAATCAGAGCAGACTGGGCTCTGGTTTCAGACAGAGGGTGAAAAGAGGTGCTGCAGCACAGGCAGTATGAGAACAATAAAGAGCTTTTTGAACATTAAAGCATGGAGACATGTCCCAGTAGAGACACTAATATGAACCTGATGTTCAACATAATATGTCCCCTTTAAACTGAGCCTACGGTCGGACATTTTTTGTAAGCAAATGCCTCTGAAAATAACTGACTATTAGGGTCAAAATTAAAGGTTCATAATATAATCCCTCTTCAATTTCCAAACGGTGAAACAAGTGGAAAACAAATGTTATGTGTGTCAGAGAGAGGAAAAGAGAGTGTGTGTGTGTGTGTGTGTGTGTGTGTGTGTGTGTGTGTGTGTGTGTGTGTGTGTGTGTGTGTGTGTGTGTGTGTGTGTGTGTGTGTGTGTGTGTGTGTGTGTGTGTGTGTGTGTGTGGGGGCCATAATCATGCATGCCAGTTACCCTCTGGGAAGATAGACCCAGTGTTTGCGTGTGCTCAGTTCGGCGATTGCTATTTCACTTTCCTAAGTGGTTCGTCTCCTTGACAAGATTGCATTTAAATGAAATGACCTCATGCGTAATGCAGGCAGCAGCTACATGGCGCTGGCATTGGCCTTTCCGCTCTGGATCAAGCAGTGAGTCACCATCTAGTGTTGTTTACCAATGCATTGAAGGTGGCTATCTCCTGAAGGTCATTGTATATAACATCAGCCATCTCTCAGGTTACTCAAGGTGCGCATGGTTGGCTCCTTGCTGCTGTTGTGAGGGAACAAAGGGACACGATAGAGGAGAGTAGAAGAAGAGAGGAGCGATAAACAGAGGTAGGCACTCAGAGTGACATTAGGAGAAGATGAGTGTGATGCGAGGGGAGGTGAAATGTGTCTTTAGTGCAATTCAGTTCAAGTCTTCTCTGGCCAACCTGCATCTAAGAGCAACAGACAAACAAAAACTACTTTTTTAACTAATGGTAGAAACACTGGGCATGCTGGGTTGTAGACTGGTCAGTTAGTTACAAAATGAACTCTACTGAGAAGCTCATATTATTCCTTAAAGGCACATTTCTTAGTATCAACGAACATCGTATTCACAAAATGTTATATGCGTCAGAGGTCATATTCTAATTTGCAGCAAACATATATAAATATAATTCTCATGTAACTGTAGATTCAGTGATGCAGTTAGTCGCAGGGGACTTGCCTGATCTGCTTTGGCTGTAACAAAGTGCTTATCTGTTATTAGGAAGACATACTCGATAGAGGTCCGCAGGAGAAGCATCTACAGCTTTCAAAATATATGTTCTCTGCTCTTATCTAGATGAGATAAGATGGACCTTTATTCATCCCTGTGGGGAAATTCAGTTGTACAAGCAGCAAGAGGGTAAGCGTAAAAAACAGGACAGCACAGATTCACACAGATTAATAAAGTCAACAATAAAATCAAGAATAAAATGATAATAATAATAAAAGACTATGAAATAGGAGATGAGTAAAAATAACTGTCAGCATATATACATATTTGGTCATCTAAATTATGAAGTACGAAAAGTGACAAGTGAAAATGGACATCTGTACATATAGTGACATATCTATCTACATATTTGGTCTACTACTAATATATTAACATGGGTTGTGGAAACAGTGTATATTTATGTCCAGTGATTTTATATTATTTTTTAAAATCTTTTTTACATTATTGACCCCTTGTTGTGCAGCCTGATGGCTCCAGGCACAAAGGACAGTCCGAGGCGCTTGGTGCTGTGTCGTGGAGGGATGAGTCTGTGGCTGAACGTACTCCTCATCTTCACTAGCTCTGCGTGGAGTGGGTGGGAGGGGTTCTCTAGGATGCTGTCGAGCTTCCTCCTCGTCCTCCCCTCTGCCACCTCCTCCAGATTGTCCAGTTGTACTCCCACTACAGAGCTAGCCTTCCTCACGAGCTTGTTCAGCCTGCCAGTGTCCCTAGTGTTTGTGTTTCTACCCCAGCACACCACGGCAAAGAAGAGCACACTGGCCACCACAGACTGGTAGAACATCTGCAGCAGCCTCGTGCACACGTTGAATGACCTGAGCCTCCTCAGGAAGAACAGCTTGCTCTGTCCCTTCCTGAAGAGAGCATCGGTGTTGTCTGTCCAGTCCAGTTTATTGTTTAAGTGCACTCCCAGGAACTTGTATCTGTTCACCACCTCCACATCCTCCCCCCTGATGGTGATGGGGGTCAGAGGCCTCTCCCTGCTCCGCCTGAAGTCCACCACCAGCTCCTTAGTCTTGCTGATGTTGAGCTGGAGGTGATTGTTGTCACACCAGCCTACGAAGCTCTCAACCAGGGCCCTGTACTCCTCCTCATTGTTATGTTACTTATGTACTTGTACTTATGTTACTGTTAAAAACACAAACGTAAAGCCTTGACATGCTTTTGTGCTTGCATGGTCTCAATGTCCCTTGACTGTTGTTAACCTAATCGATCATGATAGAATAAATATACAAAACAAAGAAGTCTTCCCCACGTAAGGGCAATGGTACATTTGTGTACACAAGTTAGGCCTAAAGCTACAGTTTGCATTTAACGTGTCTTTGTGTGTGCATCCCTTCCTAGCAGCATTGAAGTAAAACAAGTTGGCACTACTTGCACACACACACACACACACACACACGCACACACACACACACACACACACACACACACACACACACTCTGGTGCCTGGTAGCATCTGGACGGTCTGGGCTCAGGTGCATCTGTCATGGCACAGAATACGTTACGCTTTCATCTTCAACAGATTTTTGGGCATTTTTGCCTTCGCTTTCATTCCCATTTTGTTGCTGGTGCGTTTGTGTTTAACATTAAGCAGGATTACAGTTTTTAAAAGCGCTTTCTCTTTATGTGTTTTTCCTGCTATTGTTAGACTTGATTTAGTTCAGATTACAATCTTCCTTTCCCAGTTTCCCCCACTGCCCCTGCTAATTAAACCTGCTCGGTATTATGAACAGGTTTGTTAATCCCTTGATGAAAACAGGTAGGAGACTTCCCCTCCACTGTAATAAAAAAACAGCAGGACCACTGCAAAAACTCACATGCACAAGTGTGTGTGTGTGTGTGTGTGTGTGTGTGTGTGTGTGTGTGGTGTGTGTGTGTGTGTGTGTGTGTGTGTGTGTGTGTGTGTGTGTGTGTGTGTGTGTGTGTGTGTGTGTGTGTGTGTGTGTGTGTGTGTGTGTGTGCGCTGGTGTTCGTAGGTGTTTGTAATTTAGGCGATGTCATGTTGCTCCTCCTAATAGGCTCTCCCTTGCCATTCAAACTAACCCTTTGGTCTTGATCTCTGACAGCAACATGTCTGAGGGGATAAAGTGCTTTCTTTCTCTTTTTTCAAATCACACACACACACACAACACACACACACACACACACACACACACACACACACACACACACACACACCACACACTCACACACACACACACACACACACACACACACAGGCAGCCTGACAGTCCAGATTTGAATTTGAGGTGCTTGTAGGAGGAGGACAGCAGGTACTTTTCCTGAGCACACTGCATCTGGAAAATGCTCCTATTTACATATTTACATATTTCAAAGGTGTCAAACATCAGTGTCGGAAACTTTGTGGATAGTTAATCGTCTGTGCAGAAGGAAGGAACACACTGGAACGCTCACAGCTGTGTGGAGCTGGGAGGAGACTGTGACATAGGTAACCATTATTTTAGAGGTGTTTCAGGGCTTTACCCTCAGCATCATGAACACACACACACACACACACACACACACACACACACACACACACACACACACACACACACACACACACACACACACCAGCAGAGCTAATAGACCCAGAGTGGTCCAGTCCCCAGTGCACTGAGAGGGGTCTGATCAGTTGTGTTCAGTGATCTCATGTTGACGGTAGGATCATGCCTCTAACACTACATTCAGCCATACGTTTGAAGGGGAAGCCACAACAGTGCAGACCGTCAGATAACACAGGTGAGTCGTGGAAATTAGAATAGTTGCTCTGATAAACATTTTATACCAAAGCTGATTTCTTAAAATACTTTTTATCGGGAAAGGTATGCCTTCTTCTTCTCAACATTGTACTCAATATCTCTTCTGTTTGTGAATCAATTTCTATATTTACTTTTGAATAAATATAACATCTAAATGTTCCTTCTGCTGTTACCAATAGTTTCTTTATTCAGAGTCTCATAAGTGTTGATACATCTTAGATGTTTATTTTCTTAGATATCAAACTCAGGTCTTTATGTTTGAAAGAAAAGAAATGGCACGACTTCTTCGAACACAAGAACATTTCACTGATAATTATGATCCCCAATTATGAAGTTGTGTCTTTCTTGAGCTCCGAACTTCACCATATTTCACCCTGAAGCTGTACTTAATGTCATACTGTATCTTTTATTAAATTCCACCCAAAATGGTCTCATTATGGATCATCCTGCTTTCCCATAATAGGGTTCACTGCCTGCTAAACATTTGATGAATAGCATTTGAGTCTTGATATTGTTCTTTATGCATGGTTAAATTAAAGTGAACCAAAAGAAGGGATAAAGGAAGCAGTAATGTCTCTTTTTTACTTTTATCTATGTCCCGTAAAACCAAATGCAATTTAAGAGATGGGTGGATACAGACTTAATGGCGCACAATAGAAAAATAAAGCAGTTTAGCTTTGATGACTTTTTGGAATAGATGTACTGCACTACAAATGCAAAGGGAGAGTTTGTGTGTATCTTCATAGCATGTCAATAGTTCTTGTTACATTTCAGTTATTGTCATGAAAACTAATATTGAATTATAAAACGTGATTTTTTGTGAAAGTGCGCCAGGCTACTATATGCCCACCTATCCATATATAAAAATGAGTCATTCAAGTTTGTTAAGAGGAAAAGATAGGATAGGAAAAGGCAGAGAGCAAAGGGATTAGGCTGTTGATTGGATATGGTTCCCAATTCAGCTCCCTGCCAGTGCCAATAAGAAAGAGGAGACACAATAGTAAAGGAAGGGGGAGATATAATGGAGTCAAGACCCCTAACAGGCTGCTCACTCGCTGCACAGTCACTCCTACCTCACAGGCTGTGTGTGTGTGTGTGTGTCCAGGTGATACATCTTAATTACACAATGGAGTGCAGGCCATGTGCCATCTCATCATAGCATGTCAAATCTCCTAAGCAGCGCCAGAGAGCATGAGAGGGAGAGCGAGTGAGAAAATGTGCACGGCGTAGATACAGAAAAGAAGGAAAAGGCAGAATTGAAACGGACGGGGGAAAAGATGGGGGTGCAAACAGAATTAAATCTTTGACTGGGTTCCTCTGAGGTGAAACTACTGTGGTCCCTTTTTTAAGGGTTCACTTAGAGAACATAAAAGGCTTTTTGTGGTGTGTGATTACTACTTGAACCCTGCCAATACGGATCAAATTGAAAATAAAAACTGCTGTTGCAACCGTTGAGTGGATCTAGTTTTGTCCCAGGATGAGCCGGCGGATGAATACACAGTTCTAGCATGTCAGGGAAAGAATGGGGCTGGGGGCGTTTTTGTGGCCCGCTGAGTCATCGTGGCCAGGGCGAGCTCTAATAGCCCCCCCAGCCCCCGAGAGTAATGGTTAATCGTGGAAAGACTGGTGTTAGGGTAAGTGTGCCTGTGTGTAGGCCCAGCCTGTTTGTGGTGGGTTTTGGCGTGCCGTGGTGTGACAGGCCAGTCAGGCGGATGGGGCGTGTGTTGTTGTAGCCGTGGCGATGGGGAAAGCCCTGAACAAGCAGCTCTCAGCTCTCCTGGCTGGGAGAAGAGCCGGGGCAGCTCTCCCAGAATTACAAAAAAGAAGCTCCGTCCTTTTGTTTTCACGGCTGTTGTGTTCCCTCTGCTGTGGGTTTGGGAGTCTGTCTGTGTGTCCTCCTCGTTGGCTGTTGGCTGTTCGCTCCTATTCTGCTCTGGTGTTGTGCTCCGTCGCCACAAAACCTGCCGCAGACATAGTCCACTTCCTGGTGCTGGGGTCTACACAGGAAGTGTAACTTTTGAACCATAAAGCGCTGAGCAAAAAGTTGAAAATTCTCCGGATCACAGAAACAGAAAATGTACATTATGCAATACACATGAGAGAAACTGGATGTTATTTCCACAATCACCATAGAATAACACATACACCTCAGAATTGATTACAGAGACGCCGGGACATTTGGGACAATCTAATTGATGTTTTTTTGCTTTTATCCTAAAGCTCTGGATACAGTTTCCCATCGTTATAGCTCTAAGAAGGGTTTACATACATTAAACTGCCTCTTATGGTGCTTTAATCCTTGTTGATTTGTTACAACTGCATATTAACACCTTTACAGATGTGTAATATTTCTAAATCCTGTGCTGCATGTGCCTTTCAGAATACATTAGTGGCTCTAAGTGTCTTTCTCCCTGTGTGTCGCTGGATAATTGGCAGTCTCTCTGTCACTCAGACGCTCGGCAGCTGTTGACTACAGAGTGTCACAAACACACCATTACCCCTGCTGCATTATACAGAGGAAGTCTTTCTATATTACTGTATAGGAACCAAAAGGTCCCCACATACACAAACACTTCCTCATTTAAAGCACACACACACACACACACACACACACACACACACACACACACACACACACACATGGCTGCACATGAGAGTATCTAAGGACTAGAGCTCTGACATAGTTTACTGCCTCACTGCATCTCACATCCGCTTTCTCTTTCCCAGCTCCTCATCTCATCCGGTTCTGGCTGGAGTCGCTGAATGGCATAACATATTTCTGTCAAGAGTGTCTTCAGTGTTTGAATTATGCGTGAGGGGATGTGCCTCAACTGAGTGTGTGTATGCATGCCTTTTCAAAAGTCTTTATGTCCTTAAACTAGGTTTGGAAGTGTATTTGCAGATGTGTCCTACATTTGTAATCACCGCCATGGTCAGCTGGAACTCCGCCCATATCATTCAGGAACATTCTCAAGTACATTTCAAAAGGTTGCAAACAAATTATTTAAGGAGTATAAAGTACATTTGAACTGTGCCTGTGGCTATGTATGCATATATTATTATGTACACTTATTTGTATTTACTTTTGTTTGGCCTTAGGATGGCGATAATTGGATGAGCATTTTAGTTTTCATTTCATACAGCACTGTCACTTGCATGAAATTATGAGCTGTTTTAATTTTGTTGTATGTATGTTTATGTATGTTTTGTGTGTGTGAGGACCCCAGGAAGAATAGCCAATGCTAGTGCTAATGGGGATCCTAATAAAGACATAAGACCACTCTTGAAAAACTGGTTTGATGGTTTGCAATTTCTCTAAACTTGTATTGTTACTTGCAGAGAAATAGTCAGTGAGATAACTGTCACATTTAACACAACCATCGGAAGCCTTCCTGTTTCTGAAAGGACATGAACACACTTTGTTTTACAGGTGAACCCGTCAGTCAAACAGCAGGATGCTCATGATTTCTCCAGACTGTCTGCTGTCTGTCTTTCTGGCTCGCATCACAGCTCCATTCTTTTTGACAAACGCTGACCGAGTTCTTCTGTCTTCCTCTCTGCAGGCACAGAAATCGTGGATAGAAAGAGTGTTCAGCAAGAGAGAATGTGTTCATATCATAGTGAGCGCCAAAGACCCCCATAGGTGAGTAAGCATGTGTGTTAAGGAAATAAGAAATGTTTACATGTACATTATTACAGCTTTTAAAATTGCTGTTGAATTGTTGAAGAAGCAAAGGAAAGAGACAGGGTGTTTCTCAATGTTGAGTAAAGCTGCTCCAGAGCCACTATTTCAAGCATACTACGTCATCGAGTGCCGCCGAAGTACTGTTCCAATGTCCAGCATACTTGGAATTCTACCGAGCCCTGGCGTACTTCGTTTGGAGACATTTCGAGGCTGCACATGTGTAGACTCCACGGTCTTAAAATCCCCACAATGCTTTGCGCACGGACCAATTTCCTCAAATCGGTCGCGGAAAATGTAAGGCTCTCATAGGAAGCATACCTGCAAACTTGCTCGCCTGTTCCACTTTTTGTTTTCCGAATGCCAGGAAGTATTTTTGCCTCGCTTCTGAAGCAAGTGACTCGGAAGACATGTGCTACCAAGCAAGCGTACTCGACATTGAGAAACACCCAAAGACCATTTGTTCTCTGAAAACGTCTTTATATTTAAGATTCGGTTTCTTTTTTAGTGCTATAAAAGCTGCAATACCTTCCAGGGTAACGTTACTATTTTTCAAACTGGATCTATTTTTCCCATGTGCATGACTTAAAGTCACAGAAAGGGAGAAGTATTTTTTAAATTGGTCCAGAAGTAAGCGAGAGCGACAACAGGCTGAAATGTAATCATTTGGGCACATTTGCATCGTTAATGTACATCCACTAAAATAGCTGTTTTTGTCACAGACAGGCTCAGGTTGTAACGCAAGGCTCTTCAAATCCTTATAGGAAGACCCTATGGAGAAATACAGTGTTCTTTCTTATCTTGCACATTTGTTATTGTACAAACCTTGCTCAAGGAGAAGTCTCACTCCAGTGTTTCCCACAGAATTTGGATTCCCCCCCCCCCGGCAAGAAAAGCCAAAGGCCCCTTAACCTATTCGGTCAACGCATCCACCCCCCCCCCCCTCATATAAGAAAATACATGCGAGTTCATGGCTACTGTAGACAACATTCTTGTTGCTCTGCGTTGCGTTGTTAATGAGTGAGACACACCGGAGTTGAGGATCTGTGGGGTTTATTCTCCCAAAAATATAATAAGTGATTTCTGTTTTTATAATTATATAATTTTCAACAGTAATATGAACAATTAGCATATATTTTTAGCATTTTTGAAAGCTACTTATGCCTTAATAGTATTATATATAATATTCAACAGTAATATTAACAATAAACATATTTATATTCATATATATAAACATCAATATTTGCTACATCCGTGCTCTCATCCAGCTGCAGAGCGAAATATTCACTCGCTCTCACTTGCTCCAAAAGCTGAGCAGATACTCAGTTTCACTCTCAGTAGCGGCAGCTCGATTCTGATTGGCTTGAAGGGTGGTCGTGTGAAAAAAAACTGTAACTTTAAAAAAAAAAAAATTCCCCTTTCCCTCAAACTCTGCGTGACCCCCCTGGTGCCCTCTGGCGGCCCCCCGGGGGGTCGGGGCCCCCACTTTGAAAAACACTGCATTATTCTCCCAAAAATATAATTCACAATTTAGGCATTTAGCAGACGCCTTATTCCGATCATCAGCCCACCTCACTATTAGGCCACCAACTTTAAAATTAAAATTAAAGAAAGATTATTATAATTGTTTTTTATGAGATCCATTTGTGGCGGACGATATTTAATTGTGCCGGCCCGCCACAATTAAATCAATGTATGGGAAACACTGACTATAAATCTTGCAAGAGGGTTAGGCCTCATACTCATCGTTAGAATCAGCTATTCATAATCTTTTAGATAAAACTATGCAACCCATTCTTAACTCCAACTCTTTCCAGCACTTCTCTCAGCAACTCTTTCAGCAATGACTCAACTCACGCCAGACTTGTCCTTGAGCCATACTTGATTTAAAACATGAGAGAATACAGTCCAGTTTGAAAAATCGCCAAGTTACCCTTCAACGAGTGAGTTACGTAATGTGATACCCCACCTTTTTACGCATTGCAATAGCCCTGTTTCACCGCTGACCTTTAAAAACAAGCCTCCGAGTGATATCACGCTGGCCTCTATTTGCATCAAAGTTACATGCTCCATACTAATGAGCTGAAAATAGTGACATTATACATTTTACAGCCTCAAAAGTGAAACTCAGAGCCAGGCAAAATATTCACCATCATTTAAAAAAGGTTAATCATTTAAGATTGGGCTCACAGGTGCGCACCACTTCAGGATATCATATAAGTGTGACTGTGAAATAGTAAGGGCCTCTATAATAAAAATACTATAATATGATTGAAATGATAAGAGCACTTCAACAAAATGATATGTAGTTTTGAGAGGGACGTTTTTACACTCATTATCTCAACAACCCTCTTCTCCCGCTCTGTTAAGTCGCTGTCACAGTGATGTTATCGTAAAAAAGTAAGAGAAGCAACTTCCTGCGCTACAGGGCTTTATACACACATGCAAACACAGGAAATGGCTGTGCTTGTTATGTAAATATAATTAGCATTACTGGAGGAAAGTGGGTAGAAGCCAGGAGGCAGAAGTAGGGGAAAGAGATGTTCCTCAAGATCAATTCAACATTTGTGTTGATGCGTATAAGGCAAAAGGAGGCAAAGTACCTTCGGTAAGAGATGATGGAAACATGAAGTGATAATCAAAGCTTCCTGACTTCCTTTTCCTCCCAGGGCTCCCACTCCATCCTGCTGGGTTAATACAGCGAATATGAAAGCTGCATTCAGCACATCTGAATGAGCATGCACTTGTGTAGGAATACTACAATTCAGCTGTCATGCTGCTAACTCTGTAGTTGCTGAGAGTGAGAGGAGGAGGAGAGTATAAGGGAGCAGACAACACAAAGAGATGGAGCCAATAAAAGATTGCAGGGGCCTTCAGATCCTTCGCCTCCTCTCCTCCCAATCAGCAGATGAAAGTCAGATGACAAGCTGTCACTTCAGCCTTGCCCACTTCTCACTGCTCGGCACATGACTATGGCAGCTCTCACAGTTTCTCCCCCATCTCAGCCACACAATGTATTATTTTCATTGGATGCTACACTCCTCCTGGGGCTCTGGCTACTACCTGTAAGTGACTGTGTAATATACTAATCTTACATTGACTTTTACTGTCTCCTCTCACCCAGGTGCTGTTGTGGTCGTCTGATAGGTCAGCACGTGGGCCTGCCCCCGGGCATCTCTAGTCACAATGATAAGGCAGAGCGTTTGGGCAAGAATGACAGCCTGTCAGAGAAATGGTCCATCAGCAAGCACACACAGATCAGCCCCACTGACGCCTTCGGCACCATCGAGTTCCAGGGAGGAGGACACTCCAACAAAGCCATGGTGACAACGAATCTACTGTGTTGCACTTTGTCAAAGCCAGAACAGAACGATAGGTCCTAAAATACACATCCAAACAACCCAGGCGTTACAGTACACTGGCTGTGATACCTTGTGTCACTAAGTGTGGTTTTGGATCAAAGGTAGAATTTAAAAGTGAGATGGATCAGCTGTTATGGATATCAAAACAATAGTTCTTCTTGCTGTAAGCACTTGAGTGTAAGCAACGAAGTAAATTCGAAAGTGCATACTATAGAAATGTGTATTGTAGATGTACTGTATGTTCCTCCGCTGCAGTACATGTATGTAGTTTAACAGCAAACGGGAGGAATATTTGAGATGGTTGACTGACTGAAATGATTTAAGCTCTTGATCTGGATGGTACAGTTATACCAGCTGTGTGAAAAGAAAGAAAAGTGTGTCAAATGCTAATGGTAATGACATGTAAAGAGGACTCATCCGGGTCGGTGTGCACCTTCTCAAATCCAGCTCCTTTTCCAATGAACCCGGTTAGATAATCAAAGTTAAAAGCATCACACATATCCAACCAAAGTCATCCTGCCATGATGGTGTGAAATCAATCAAATGAGTGTAATTATTACCTCATTACATATAATTATACATTTAGATAACCTAAGTGTCTAGAGACTGCAGCCCATTCAATTAGGCCTGATTAATCGATCCATCCCAGAAGCATTGGTAATGATACACGACGTTACTCACACAATCACTATCTTCAATAGGGTGACCGATCACATCACACATGTGTTAGCATTCAGGGAGTTCACTTGGTTAAGGCTGAATGATGTCTGATTTATTCCCAGTGTTAAATAATTCATCCAGACACATGTCGGGTTGAGAGTCTGAAAGATAAACAGATGCTCTGCGCTAACGCTTCTTCAATCATAGCAAACATCTGTTCAATACTGCTGAAAATGTAACGCCATACACTCGCACAGGTCTGCATCACTGAGCCATGCGATGTATATCCATTTCATCATTTCTCCTTTACAGGTGTGTTTCATGTTGATTGGTTTGACTAAATGTAGTGTGTGTGAATTTGCATTTGAGGTTATATGCCAGGGGTGTTCAAACTACGGCCCGGGGGCCAAATGCGGCCCGCGGACCATTTTGAATCGACCCTCAGCAAATTCAAAAAGTATAATGACTTAAGTATAATGATCTTCTAATCTAAGTTGATAATAAAAAAGCCCAATAACACATTTACATAACAACCTTGAAATAAACCCTTCATATTTCCTCGTATTATGAGCAAGCTTCTGTTTTAAGGAATGAGCTGCTCACAAAGTAAATGAAACCCCATGGAGAGCTGTGATGTAGGCTGTTTCTTACAGCATTTTCAAGTATCAAGAATAATTCCCCTTCATTGGATTGATTTTTCCAACTTATAACTGAACTTAAGAGGCAATAAACCCCACCTCTAGGGAGTGGCCCAGCCCTTCGTATATGTTTCTGTACGTGGCCCTCGGTGAAAAAAGTTTAGACACCCCTGTTATATGCTGATGCCACTGTACTGCACGTCACTGACGCCGCCTCTCTGTTTCCAGTACGTGCGAGTGTCTTACGACACTAAGCCTGACCTGCTGCTCCACCTGATGACCAAGGAGTGGCAGCTGGATCTGCCCAAGCTGCTCATCTCAGTCCACGGGGGCCTGCAAAACTTTGAACTCCAGCCCAAACTCAAACAGGTTCTTTGGCAAAGGGCTCATCAAGGCTGCCATGACAACAGGAGCCTGGATCTTCACACCGGCGGGTCAACACAGGTAAAATACACCAAATGTAGGCAGCTTGGTTTGAAAACGAATGTCGAACTATCAAAGATCCTGAAATACTGAAATTGTATGCTACATTTGATTTTTGGTATTTTTTGGGCAAGAGATTAGCTTTATTTTCGATGCAGATTTGAAAGGGGGAGGTCATTGCCTATTACTTTCACGTTTCGGAGTTCAACCTGCAGTGGAGACCACATATGGCCCACCAGCTCTAACCACTGGCCCATTCAAAGATTTGGGAGGGTTTTTTTATCTTTATAGATAATGGTACAGGAATGAGTCCTAAAACCCAAGTTAGCATTTAACCACTACGAGTCACCTTGTCTCAAAGTCAACTGTTTTTAGAACATGTGTTTAGTTATAGGCATGGAATAATGTCTGTGGCTAACACAAGCTTTGGAGATTTTATTCTATGACAGTAAATGCCCCACCCGCAAATGTGTCTAGCTTCTATGTGTCATAAAAACGTGTAAGTATCATAAAGGTGTGTTTGCCACAGAGCGTATATCCTGCAATATCCAATAAGCTTTTTGTCGAGGGACTCCTTGTGATGTGATGGAAACACTGCACCATATTAGTATAGCTAAAGATAGGAAGGATGACACGCAGCAAAGGGCCGCAGTAAAGACTCAGCCTTTGCACACGGCTCTACCATGACCGCTCTGGGGGTGCCCCATATTTGCTTTAATCTTGGTGCAAATTTTTCTGTGCAGTTTAGGACGTTTTATCAGCAATACGCGGGCCGGCTCCCCCTTTGCACAATGAATGGCCATGCACTTGTGCTAGGAGTATGGTGAGGGTGTTTAAATGTTCTCAATATGTTATTATCTATTTAATAACTATTCATCAAACCCTTAAGGGCTGTTAAGATGTTAAACCACTGGATCATTGCAAATTCTTTTCATGAGCACTCTACTATACTATACTTATACTACTATACTTAAGCACTTATACTATACTGAATACAGACACTCAGAGTCAGACCAGACAAGTGAAGGGTGATTCTCCGGGATATTCTCTGGGAGTCTAGACTGCTTATTCTTTATCACCGTTAGTCAGTCAAAAAGATGACATTTAGACAAAATAATGATTTGTATTCACAAACATTTTGGTTATGATTATCTCATTACTTATTTGAAAGAGATACCTCGGTGGTAATTAGTGTCTATCATGCTTTTCAATGAGTTGTATCTCACTGTAGGAAATACGGGGTGTTTCTCTGTTAGAGTTTCTAAGAAATATGGTCGGATTAAGACTTTGATGACTAAGGGGATTTCTTTTCAGAGATACTGAGCAGCAGGATGAATTTGGCCTGGAGCAGGATTTACGAGGAGCTCTGTGGATCGGATACTGAGCAGAGGAGGGGAGGGAAGTGCTAAAGCTGTCCAGAGAGAAACAGTGTTAAGTCTGACACAAGAAACAAGACGATTGGGTTTTGTGTTTCTAAACATGAATATACAAAAAGGACAGCTGACAGAAAGACAGCACATGGGCTATGCATTAACATGGAGTTATAATGCATAGTAGTAGTCAATTTAGCCATGTTTATAATCTTAGTAAACTATGGATAGTGACTTGAATCCTCTAAATTGGTGAGATTGAATGATTTGCTGCACTTATTACCATGCATTAACAATGCTATCGATAATGCTCATGCAGTGGTGATCGACGCTTTGTTTGCTCACTATTGTTCTTGTGAATTACACTGAACAAAAATATAAACGCAACACTTTTGTTTTTGCTCCCATTTTTCATGAGATGAACTCAAAGATCTAAAGCATTTTCTATTTACACAAAATAACCATTTCTCTCAAATATTGTTCACAAATCTGAAAAAATCTGTGATAGTGAGCACTTCTCCTTTGCCGAGATAATCCATCCCACCTCACAGGTGTGGCATATCAAGATGCTGATTAGACAGCATGATTATTGCACAGGTGTGCCTTAGGCTGGCCAAAATAAAAGGCCACTCTGAAACGTGCAGTTTTGCTTTATGGGGGGGGGTCTGGGGGGGTCCGAAAACCAGTCAGTATCTGGTGTGAGGGGTTAGGGTTAGGGTTAGGGTAATGTTGTGAATCGAGTGGCCCATGGTGGTGGTGGGGTTATGGTATGGGCAGGCGTATGTTATGGACGACGAACACAGGCCACTCGATTCACAACATTACCCTAACCCTAACCCTACCCCTCACACCAGATACTGACTGGTTTTCGGACCCCCCCTCTTGATATGCCACACCTGTGAGGTGGGATGGATTATCTCGGCAAAGGAGAAGTGCTCACTATCACAGATTTTTTCAGATTTGTGAACAATATTTGAGAGAAATGGTTATTTTGTGTATATAGAAAATGTTTTAGATCTTTGAGTTCATCTCATGAAAAATGGGAGCAAAAACAAAAGTGTTGCGTTTATATTTTGTTCAGTGTAGAAGCATTTTTTTTTTAACCCGTAATACATTTTGCAGGATTTAAATAAGAACAAAGATGGGATGAAACATGTTTTAGGAGAGATAAGAACAGTTGGAAAGAAATCGTACGTCATTGGATGATGTAGAAGGCTTACACTGGAAAATAATAAAACATTTGAAGAGACAATGGGTGCAAATGCAAGAACAACGAAGAGAGAGAAAAACCAATCGAAAGTATTGAATATGGATTCTGTGTGTGTGTGTGTGTGTGTGTGTGTGTGTGTGTGTGTGTGTGTGTGTGTGTGTGTGTGTGTGTGTGTGTGTGTGTGTGTGTGTGTGTGTGTGTGTGTGTGTGGTGTGTGTGTGTGTGTGTGTGTGTGTGTGTGTGTGTGTGTATATTCACATTTGCTGCCTTAACCCTGCACCTCATAGAAGTTGTTTATCATTCCCAGCAGAGGGTGTAATTATCTACGTTTACACTGCGTATTGATTGTCACAAAACTCATTTTGCTTTGTGTTTCTTTGTCCTTCTCTTGAACTATTTTGCAAACACACCCTCGTACCAAACCAGGAGTGATCCGCCATGTGGGTGATGCGTTGAAAGACCACGCCTCCAAGTCAAGAGGGAAGATCTGCACCATTGGCATCGCGCCTTGGGGCATTGTAGAAAACCAAGAGGATCTTGTTGGCAAAGATGTAAGTCCCTGGGAACAATATGGTGCAGTTTTGGAGTCATTTGCATTTAACATTTGCATATGTAAAAAAACGTTGCATGCAATCCATAGTTTCTAAAGCCTGTAAATAGCAATTTGCAGTTTATTTCCAGAAATACTGAGTTAGCTAATCCAATCCGTGACGAGCACTCCTCTAAGTGATTCGGACAGTTTGCGGAACCACATGAGACTGTGGAGCAGATGCTGACTCAGGCAAATATCTGGAATCAGTGTTATCTTATGGTTCAAATGTTATGTGCAGCTCCATCCTACAGAACAAGTCGAGCAGATTAATGTTGGTATCTGAAATGAGATAATTAAGCAGTGGAGTTATTTTTCCATGCTTGATTTGTCTCAACTGTACGCCTAATGGCCAGTTAAGTAAACCTCAGAATGTCATGCGCTTATCCACAAGACCAAATCAAATCTTCTGGGAAACTGTCATTAATGTTCAATAAAGATTCTTCCAGTTTTAAATGTCATTTAACTTTTATAGCGGTACAATAAACATGCAGTAGCAGTAAACAAGTGAGTGAAATACAAAGATTGTAATTTCTAATGTGTGTAATTTTGTGGGCCAAATAAACATCTTTCATTACTCTGACAGGTACTGGTACCTACCTTTGAGGAATCACAACAGACAGGTTTAAAAGCAGTTTTCAAAATCGGTGCAGGAATATTCTGACTTATAGTCCTCTTATGACCCAATACTACATATCCCATAATGCAACCAGTGCTGTCGCTTAAAACTCTGTGCCCCAATTTGTAACATGGAATTGGCATTACAAAATGTTTAGTGGCAATCCAAGTATGTTTGGCTCCCAAGCAAAAGCATGTTGGTGCCAAATCAAATGTAACTATGGGTCACATTAAGAAAACTTGCCTTTGTTATCTGTTTTTTGCTACATACCATATCATCCACGGGCTTCTCAGATGTTGGTGTAATTGTGATCCTCTCTTGGACAGGTGGTGCGTCCATACCAGACCATGTCCAACCCCATGAGCAAGCTGACGGTTCTGAAACAGTCTCCACTCCACTTCATCCTGGCCGACAACGGCACCACGGCAAAGTACGGTGCTGAGGTCAAACTGCGACGCCAGCTAGAGAAACACATCTCCCTGCAGAAGATCAACACGCGTGAGTGGAATTTACTGATCTACTTACCCTATGAGGTGTTTCCAAATGACACAGGGAGTGATAAGGAAACAGTTACCTACCACACCACTGAGGGTTGATTGGGATCAAACTCAATTGTATTGCTTCAACCGGGCTAAAATGATCATTACCTGCTTTATACAGGACACATGCTGCCAGACAGCGTATTTTTAGCGCGCTGTGATCCAACTCGATGAGCCTTTGAAACTGTGCCTCCCTTCAGGAGGGGTTTATTTTTTCTTTCAAAGCTTCCTGACAGTTAAGATGAACTCTTTCCTCAAATAAACCCGCTTGATAATCCTTGTCTCCCTGTTAAGGAGTGCAGAACAAAGCTGCAAAACAAGATAACAAGCACATAGTGACCAGCACAACATCACTGTACATGTGCGTGCATATCAATTCTAGTGCAGAAAACAATACATTGTGTTGTTCCTATCCAAACAATGTGAAAGGTGCATCAGATGTATCTCTTCAGTATCTTTTGCTTTATTTTAGACTGGATTAATGTAGTACGTGTTCATTTTGTGTGTATTTTTACACATAAATAACAGGGTATTGTGAAACACTGCTGTTAAACTCAACACAATATTTCATAATTCTGTGCTGTATATAACATGTGGTGCCTCAAAGGTACTTTAAGCTCATAAGAGGGCAGCCGGACTATTTGAATTCTTGTTTTTTGTGAGACGCAGGTGTTAATAACCAATGTGTGCATGCGCCTGCACGTGCACATAATTTGCCT
Source organism: Gymnodraco acuticeps (assembly GCF_902827175.1). Lineage (NCBI taxonomy): Eukaryota > Metazoa > Chordata > Actinopteri > Perciformes > Bathydraconidae > Gymnodraco > Gymnodraco acuticeps. Next base: position 2,684,198 of record NW_022991187.1, read on the forward strand.
TCGATGGATTGTTCATCCATTGCTGAGCCCTTGTCACATTGCATTTCTCCGTTTTCAATTTCCACACAATACCTTAGCTACAAACCAAATGGATTTGCATGAATACAAAATGCAGTTCTCTGTCTTTTTCTCCCTCATTCTCTTATTCTCACTCTCACACACGGCCACGAACAAAGACAAGCACACACAAACCTCACTGATACCCTTTAAATACAATTCTCAATAGCCTCGGAAAGCATTGTGCAGAACATGTCAGGGCCGGATATAAACCTGAGTCGGAGGAATTCTTTTAGCACCCATGATGTATTTGTTATAACCTAATTTTGCTGTCGGCATTAAGCTGTTTTGAAATAATTTCCTCAGGGTTATGGTGACATGAATACACACATCAATGCTTATTTAAAAGCACAGGGTCTAAGTAGATAGATGTAACCAAATGAATACATGGTCACAGTGTCAAGAGCAGTATCTTGGCCTACATGTTATCAACACCTTGTTTATTGACATCCAGACCGTGCACCAATGTTCCCTTTATAAGGTTTGTATAATGAAATGGAGCTTTTTTCTCTCTAACCACTTCCATATAACGACTTAATGAATGTAAGAAATGTCCCTACCGTTGACACAAATGTACTTTCTTCTTGGTTATCATCCAGTCATGTGACCTATGGACTTCCCTTTGTCATCCTATGCCTGGACTCATACAAAAGGGGCTGGGAAGGCAAAGGGACGGCCAGTCGTCACACAAGCATCTGACCATCGTTATGATGAGAATATTCACTGCCATGCCTAATGTATCCATCGTCTGACTGGCTTTAACACATATCTGGATAATACTGCCTAGGAACTACTTATATGCAATGTGATAGGTGACCGTGTGTGAGGTGTATATCCTGCTTACCATTCATAACACAGAGCCAAACACGACACCAAAGGATAGGAAGGAATGCATCCTTTGTTGCATTTCTCGAAGGATGCATCCTTTGTTGCAATTTCTCGAAGGTTTTCTTCCATTTTTCTTCTTTGAGAGTTTTTTCCTTTTACAACGCGAGGGTCTAAGGACGAGATTGTCATATGCTGTACAAACCTCCCGAGACAAACGTGTAATTTGTGATATTTGGCTATGAAAAAGAGAACTCTGACACTAGCCTTACCTAAGCAGTGTCTGAAGTAACTAGATTCTATTTTATGACCATCCTCTGAGGTTGCCAACAGTTTCCACTTGAGGTGAAGTGATGTATCAGCAAAAACGGATGCATAGCCCTAATTAAAAGTGTTGTAATCATATTTCTTATGAAGTATGACCACACCAGTGTTTGCAAAGCAAGGTCATGTTTTTAAATCAAGCATTACTTGTTAGGGATTTTAGAATATTGTAAGCGGTGAATTTACAACATTATCCTAAGGCTAATTTAATTTAATATATAACCCCTCTGGTTATAACCAACTGGTGAGTTTAGCCAAGGCAAAACATTGACAGTGTTTAAAATAGAAAAACAATTTTAACAGTCTGTGTATCGAATCCCACTAAGCATGGGGAAAAAACTGGTGACCCCTTTGCTTAATTCGATTAATTATTATTCATGCAGACACATATGCACACATTTCTTATGGTGTACATGTTGCTACGGTATCTATTGCACAGTATGTGATATGTATCTCTATAATGTGCTTTACCTTGTTATCCCTGTGTATCCTTCACTTCCTCATTCACCTCTGAATGGTTGGCACACAAGGACCAATCCTTGATTTGATTACCTGTCCCACTGTCAACCGAGGAACGCATCTATTTTCCTCACAGCATGCCCCCCCGTGGGATCCAAGTGTAGCCTGAGGTCCTGTCAAAGAAGGCAGAATAAATAAGATATTTGACTTTGAATTCTCCCAACACGTGGGTTTTGCCTCAACACACGTTACCACCATAATTTTTTTCTCTTCACGCAGTCACACACACTTCAGACAAGATGAAAGAAGTGTGCTGGATAGATATGCGTAATCTCCCCCTGTGGTGTTTTTGTGATGTCTGGGCAATCCTGTAGCTAATCCTACTGGGCCACCCATGCGAGGTTGGAAATGCTGTAGCAATCAAATTGGCTCCACAATATTATAACACAGTTTATATATATGACAAATGTGAGTGTGTTTTTTTTTCTACGCTCTGGATATAGCTTTGATATTGCCAACAATGCTTTAACAAATCTTCTAGGTCGTGATGAAACCTCGCAACATTTCCATTTCCTGTTGCCAAAATACATTTGTGTTCATTTGGCATATTACTCACTTCCATTGCAAGTTATGGCAGCACCAATGGCACCTGTCAGGACTCATCGTTGGGCACTTCCTGAACCTCTAACACCTCCCGTGGTGACAAGACATGTGTAGTCCCTCTGCATGCTTCCTCCAGTGTCTACTGTATATTTGATGATGTGGAAGGTGTCGGTCTCATGTGGTTTCGTGCCCTCTTCAGTGGACAAGTGTATCTGACGGACAGCTCTGGCTCAGGGTGAACAAAGTAAATGGCTTAAGACAGGACACTGGGGTTGGGAGGCTGTAAATGTGGTGGATGGACCGGAGCCAGGGCAGTCACACGGTAGAGTAAATGCTCAGTGGCTGTGCCCTGTTCTACAGCACTTGCACGGCTCGATCGTTCATCCAGGCGTTGTCTAACTTGATAGAACATGGCAACAGATGCAGAAAAAAATGAGCCTGCAAAACTGTGACAAGGATTCAGCCTAGGCAAAACAGGTTGCTTCATAAACAAAGGAACTGAGCTTAAAGGGGACCTATCATGCAAAATGCACTTTTTTATGTCTTTTATACATAAATGTGTGTCGGTGTGTCGAGGAACTCACAAAGTGTCAGAAAATAAAACCCTCTCTCTTTTCCTTCATACCCAAATCTCTAAAAAACGGGGTACAACGGAGCTGATTTGCGTCCGATATGACGTAATATCGGACATGTGGACCCACGGCACTATCAGAAACAATGCCAGACCGTTTTGAACGTAATATGGTCTTTGTTTACATTAGCAAGCATCGAGACCTTTAAAACGTGTGATCATGATCATTACACAATATTGATTCAGCATGTATGGTGTTTGAGGGGACACACTCAGGGACCTCTTCACTGTTAACTTCTACTTACCGACTCCTGAAGCTAACAGACATTGTCAAACTGAGAGATGAAGAGAATCAATTAAATGATTGGCACCTTTCAGCCCAGATCACTCAGCCTCTGCACAGAACTTTTGACATGTCTCTGTGTCGCTATAATGCCTTTTTAATCACACGCCTGCCTCAGAGAGATGGTAAGTAGAAGAGGGAGAAAGGAGAGTGAGAAAATGAGGACAGAGAAAAGGGATTGAGGGAAGAGAATTATATAAAGCACCAAGAAAGTGTGAGGCAGCTGTGGAGGATGCAGGCAGTCAGACGAGACATTACCTGGAGGTGTTTGCACTGAAAAAACCTGATGAAACAGTGGCAAGGCAACAAGAGAAAAGACAGACATGCAATAAGCTCCATTCATACATGTTTGTCTCTCAAAAGGAAAAAAACTGCATCTCATTTTTGTTGTCTTAAATTAGATGTAAAAAAAAGAATACAAGTTATTAATTTGTTTATATAAGGTCTGCAAGAATGAATATCCTCTTCCATTTTACCTGAATTACTTGGCTTATTAAATTGTATCTGCGTTTAGATGGGCGCCATTTTAACGCTGTCCACTGCGTAACCTTCACTGACCCTCTTCCCGCAGTGCTTTCATTAATCACAGCATAGGTAAAATATGAAGTACCTGTGGTAATTGAATCCAGGAGCCATAAGGCCTTGTGTTGCAGATTAGCCGTGACATGGTGACCTCCACCGTGGAGCAGCCCATACACGAGAGATTATTGCTAAACTATGGTACATGGGAAGCCAAGAGGGGGGTAATACTATTCTCTCGAGCACTATAAGTGCCCGGAAAAACTTGATTTCTCTTGAAAATAGCTTTCAAATATCACCCTGCTGTCCAACTGTGTGACCAAAGGAATTACTTGGTGGATGTTTTTTCTTTTGACACATTTCCCACAGAGCTACATTCTCACAATGTGATACCAGCTTAGAAATGTCACCCTGCACCTCATGAACCCAATTAAACATAATAGCAAGGACATTTTATTTAGCAAAGCTTCTAAATTGTGTGCAGGAATGTATATTCAAAAGTAATTGTAATGTTTACAAGTTGATTCAGATCTCTTGGATTAATACATCTGTTCAAGGTTCAAGGCTTTTATTAGTCATACGTACATAGCTACAGTGTAGTTATGACGATGAACATCTTAGGTCACAGGCTCCTCCAACAGTGCAACACAATAAAACTGAAAAACTGAAAAACTAGTAAATACAAAAAGTAAAATAGTGAAATAGTGTCATAGTGAAATGAGCTCCGTTGTCGAAGTGGAGCAGCAAATATCATATGTTTCGGGCACGTGAGAATAACTGCAACGACACAAGGGGACAGTGGAATTATCGGGTGTAAGGTGTGTACGAATGGATACAAAAAAACATGTCAAAAAGATAAACACGAACCGCCAGAGTGTTCATCCCTGTGGTGGAGAGATAACAGAGCCACTAGTGAGCATGGTTTCATGACTTGCTGCCGGTATGGCCCCAGGTGGAGGATGTGCGTGGATGACAACATGGTTTCCTGGAGTGGAAAAGCATTTGAGTGCATGATCAGTAGTGTGAACTGCGGTTAATGTCCTTTGGAAAAGTGGGAGTGGGAGATGCTCTGGTAGATGACCTGTGCCGATGTTTATAGAGGATATATCCATGCTTTAAATGTTCAAAAAGCCTTATTTTTCTCATACTGCCTGTGCTGGCAGCACCTCTTTTCACCCTCTGTCTGAAACCAGAGCCCAGTCCTGCTCTGATTGGTTGCTGGCCGGCTCTGCTGTGATTAGTCAACTGCTGAGAGAAGAGAGAGAGAGGAGAGAGAGAGAGAGAGAGAGAGAGTTAGAGATAGAGAGGAGAGAGCAGAGAGAATAAGAGATAGATCGAGAGAGAGA